>NC_064436.1:31040038-31355819 GCF_023343835.1 Lagopus muta
ATTAAAAAGCAGGCTAAAATTGCTGAGCCAAAAGAAGCTGCCTTAATGAACTCAGACTGCATTAACAGTCCTTGGAGAGAAACTCACAGACTACATGGAGAAAGATGAGCAACAGCCACAGGGATCTGAGGAAGCAAAACCCAACTTTGCCCTGGAAGAACGTTTCAACTTTAGACCATTCAGTAGCTTTACATGTGTAAATACAGAGCAGTAAGAACAAGTGATGCAGCTGGATTCTACCTAGGAAGTGAAAATGAGAAGATGGTAGTAGCTTTCACCACAGCACCTGTGCAAGCTGCCATCTGTTAAAGAGTCAGGATAGTTATTTTCCAGCCCAAAGACAGCTAAGAACAGTGCGAAAGGGGAAAACTTCCTGCACAATAAACCACTCCTGTTCTAGGGGAGAGACCACGCTCAGGAGGGTGATTACTCTGCTTGATTAGAAGAACAAGATCTATATTCTATGGCTGCAATCCAGTAGAGAGGACATGGGGAAACACATTGACAGGTTTTGTCTGTAAAATTTATGGTAATATCTCTGGAGTCCGGAGCCCACAGCTGTTCAGATCAATTGTCATCTGAGCAGGAGCGAAGGGACTACAGAGGCAAGGTCAGAGAAGTACAACCAAATACTTACAGGTTTGTGAAAATACATACTTCAGTGTTCTATGAGCCTGTGTGACAGCTATTTAGGCTTGCAGCTTGTCCTCAAAGAGCTGATCAGCCTGTTTAGAAAGCAGTTCCTCCATCATCCTGACATCTGTCCTTCACAACAAGGAAGGACACTCTTCTTTCACATGACAAAGTCACCTCCTCTCAGACAAGCTGCCAGTCAGTGCTGCATATCAGCCCTCCTGCCTCACCTTCATGTCTGTAATCTCCAAAAACTGACTTCTCACATATCTTACTGAATTAGAGAGAAAGAAATATGATACCACCTAAAGCAAATCAGAGAATGAGTAAGGGCAATTAACAACACATTGTTCAGGCTTGCAAAAATGCAAAAATCTTTTCCACTCCCCCTGGAGATTTCCCCAAACCTTTCAATTTTTTCTTCCATTCTTCAAAGCACTTGATGGTGGTAGAAGAGAGACAGAGAAGATGAGCACCATTCTGTTGAAGGAGTGCCAACAGTAGTCTTATATAACGAATATGACACAACTTTGAGCCATGAATTATTTGGCTCTTAACAAAATCTCTTAACGCATTCTCCACAGGTGATAAGTTAAATGAGAAACTTGTTTGAGCCAACCTGGGTTGTTTCAGCTTGCATCATCATTTATTTCACCTTCCACCAACACTGATGAAGAGAGAATCACAGCACAAGGACCCAGTACACGTGGAACTAAATGAAAATCGAACCAACACAAAGCTGCTGCCTCCCAGAAAATGCTTTCTTCTGTCCACACATCAATAAAATTACAAAATGTGGGCTCTCTCCCCACCCCTTTTATTTCTCTCTTTTTCCCGGTTGGACAATCGCAGGTGGCTGACAGCTCTATCCTGCCACTAACTAAATAGAAGCCCTATTGAAAAGCATCAAGAGCTCTGTGTTCCCTCAATTTAATATCCCAGCACCAGCCAAGCAGACACTGCATCCTGCCAAGACAAACATATGGGACTTGGCAAAAGGGGAGGGGGACAGTTTCTGGAGACAGCCCTCCAGTCTAAACTTCTTAAGGAGTCGATATAAACATGCTTTTATAAAAAAGGTGCTGCCTCGTCTAAAAACACAGATTCAGTGCAAAAACACTACTACCTTTCACCATCTCTGTTAGTTTAAGGTGTGTTCAGTTCAATGACTGTGCAAAACCTGCGTCACAGCTACCTGCTGCTCGCTTTTTTAATCCAAAGATGAAAACTTTTTGGAGCCACACTGAACACTGGTTGTTTTATTGAAAGAAAAATAAAAGCAAAGAAGGATGCTTTGCCTGCAGCACACTTTGCTTTGCCCGCCTCCACCAAAACAGAGTTACAGTAGGTGGAAATTGATTATAAGCTTCCTACATGTGTCACTCCAAGGTTATACCTTCAGTGCACTATTACACCTCATGCCACACAGCAGCCATACTTTGTCAACAATCAACTGATCCTCCAGGTTCTTCTTTAAAAATGTTTATGCAAGGTAAGAAGAGTGACATATTCTATGACTTCTGAAGCTGAATCCTTCACTCTATGATGCCCCATTTCAATTCATAACTGCTATTTTCCAGAATTTTTTCATGCACTGTAAAAACATCTATTCTGGTGTATTTTTGAGCTTCTGCTGTAGATAGGCACAACTTCAAATATCGGGCAAAGCAGCAAAGCTGCAAGCTTGAGCAATGAACCCTTTGCTCAGGCACATCATGTATATATATACCCATATGCCCAGGCTTGGAAACAGGCTGGTGAAGACCAAATTTTGAAAGGCTGAAGGAGACAAATGCAAAGAGGTACAACTGTTCAAGTGAATTGACTTGCTTCCCCTGGCTTTTTTCACTGGACATGATTCTTGATTCCTGCATGGAAGCAGGAACAGAGACAGAATGCTGGCAGCATTGATGGCTGGCCTTAGCATTTCTGCAAGGGACCCTTCTATCTGCTTGGCCTATAGTGCCAAGGCCATGCAGCATTGAACACGGAGAAGAATTTCTTCTCAGAAAGAGTGGTGAGGAATTGGAACAGGTCTCCTAGGGAGATTGTAGAGTCACAATCCCCAGAGGTAATCAAGACGTGGAGATGTGGCACTGAGGGAAATGGCTAGTGGGCACACTGGGGATGGAATGGCATTTGGACTAGATGCTCTTAATGGTCTTTTCCAAACTTAGTGATCCTATGAAAGGCCAAGCAGCTTCTGACAACAGCAGAGGCAAAGAGCAGCTTGCAGTAGGTGCTGCAGTATCAGCAGATCACTCCTGATCAGTTTTTGACAGGGTTACTCAGAGAAGTGATTTAACTGAGCATTTGCAGTCTGTAAAGCAAGCACAAAAAACATCCAATCTATTAAACACAGTGGGGCACAACATTAAATCTTGATGGAATAACTACATGTCACTGACATACACAATCAAGTCTTGACACCTGTAGGAAAAAGGCATCACATTTTAGCAAAGAACACATTATACAAACAAAATGGTAATTAGAAACAGGAGTAAACAAAATACATTCTCTCCCTAAAGAGGACCGACAAGTAGAAGCACATTTGTCTAGCCCCACAGCTTCGTTTATTAAGCTACAGAAGCTCATGTATCACTGATACTAAAGTATGTTCATCATCTTTTAACCAGGCATTAAAATCTCTGGTAGAATGCTTACAGATACACTTCTGACAGCACAGCTGCGTTTTCCTGCTAGATAAAAGACTTCATAATCTCTTTTTTCCCTTTCCTTCCCTGAGCATCATTTTGTAGTCACTGCGCATAGCAGTGCTCCATACCAAACAAAAATGATTAGCTCAGCCATCCTCCTAATACCCTCAAAGAACATGTCAGTTCTCAAAGAAAATCTCAGTTCAGTGAGACTTCTTTGGATAGCTGGAGTCAAGTAACTTAACAGATACATAGAAGTCTCATTTCTTAAATACAAAACACATCTGGCAAACTAAGGTAGAGTTCACTTTCTGTTTATGATATTAGGATCTCCCTAATGCTTACCTACGTTTTTCTTGATTCTATTTTCTCTAGTTATTGCTTGCTTAGATAAACATAGTTTCTAATCAAAATAAAAGAAAGTGAAAGCAATCAAATAGCACACATTTGATTCTATTTATGAATATTTCTGAGTAATTTAGACTCACTGATACTTACTAGCACATTGCATGGAGGGCAGCTGCTAGGCTGTCCCAGCCCCAGAAGGACCACAATTCCTCACTACCATGGAGCGCATGGAGTTTGTCCTTGAGAAAGAGGGTATCAGCAGGAACAGCCTTCCACTGTTGAGCAGACTTCAAAAAACAAAACTGCCAAAAAATGAAACGGACAAGCAAAGACCTGGGCCATGCAACAGGCAGCTGGAGAGAGGCAAAAGCCTTGAGGATGGGCACTGCACATCGATACACAGCTTCACTCTTCCATGCTGATCAAACAGGTCTTTCCATCACTTGTTTGTGCAGCTGAAAACGTGACAAATCAAGACTGTGATGACACCAGTACTAGTACATTCCCTACCATATGAAGGTGTTAGCAGAGGAAAACACACACAGAAGGAACTGTTGAACGTGGGAGAGGCAGCACCACAACTTGGGAAGTGTCCAAGCCTGGTGATGGCACAGGCTGTTCCTGGGACCCGCAATGGGTGGCACAGCGCTCAGGCTGCCACCTGTGTTCTGCTCCTCCATCACAAGTGATCCAGATCCCTGTCGAGGCCTGTCTCTCAGGGCTGGCAGGAGAGAGGGGAAGCCGTCCAAAAGGACATACTTCTCTTGCTGCACATCTTCTGCATGTTAAAGTATTTATGGCCTCGACATACTTGGCATATAAAAAAATACTACGCATTAGAAGAATGCTGGAAAAAAGCAATATGGCAGTAACCTGCACATTTTGAGAAACAGATGTTATTGATACAATTGCTGGGCGCCTACAGAGGGAGAGAGGAGGGCTGCACATGAAATTCCTTTTCCACCACAGATGGACCTCCAATCCCCACAGACCCCTCCAGAGCTTCCTGGGCTCCAGGCAGACACACGGCCTCGCGACTTCGAGGCAGAACACTCGCACTTGTTGGCTTCCTCAGCACCAACAACCTTTGAGCTGTTTCTAGTATAGGAAGCCAGAGTGCAGTGGTTGATTTTTCCTCTCTAGAAGATTAATGTGATAAAAAAAAAAAATCAATGTTAAAGCAAGTCTTATCTGTTGTAGAACTCCTTGCAATACATTTCATAATAAAGCAAGAGCTCCTGAATCGTTTTGCTCTTATTTCTTGAAGGCTATTAAGCACAGACAGCAAAGAGAAGCATAAACCTTTTCTTATTAAAGAAGCTCCTAGAGTAAGATAGCATATATTTAAAAATATTAAAGAGTTTTGAATTGAAATATTAAAACAGCCCATGCTGCTCAGGTTTCACAACCAGTTGAATTATTCAGCCGATCATTCAACATCAGATTTTTAAAAGCAAAAAAGCCTCTGCAGCTATAGGGAAAAATGTTACTTGTTTGACAGAATACCAGGATGAACGCTCAGAAACAGGATGAAAACTTAGGAATGTTTAATATCCTCTTCCAAACTACAGACACAAGTTAAGAATAAGAAGCTAAGACACACTCTTACTGAAATGTCAATTGTCAAACTGACCAGAAACAGTACACTTGTTTCCTCAACTACAGTTCTTTCTGTGGTTAATAAACTAATTTAAATGAAAAGCATGTTTGCATTTAAAACTTTTCTAGAACACTGCATTATCTGAATAATGTAAACCTTTTAAGAGCAGTAATTAGACACAATCCTGTGAAAAATAACACAGACAAAAGCCATGCACAACTAATCATTTTGTAACATAGAAAGGTAAAAGCTAAGAACACAAGAAAGAGATCATGATCTCTGAATGGTCCATTAATATAGCAAAGAAAAGACAGAGGATGGAGAATTACACTATATGAACTTGGATCAGAACCACAAAGATCTCTTGTATCTGTTTTTAACAATTAGATTCTTATTAAGTGCCACGAACAACCGAGAACATAATGAAAATTGGTTGAGATCAAGCCACCCTTAAAAGCACGGTGCCATTTGGAGTCCTTGGTTGGTAATGAGCTGTAAATTTACAATAAACAGGACACAAGGCGGGGTAGTAAAAATGACCTGAAGCTGCCACAGACTTCTGTCTGTAACCACATTGAAAACGTACAGGACTTAAAACTGCTCTTGCATGTTACTGTCTGCATCCCATGCAAGAGTAGAACCTTCTCACAATCTCTGCCTGCTTCTCTGCAGAACAGAAGCGCTCTCAACTGCTGATTGATGCATCACCATAGGGAGACAAAAGACATTCAAAAGAGTCACAAAACTAGCCAATATTCTGCTCAACGTGCACAGAACAAAAGAAAATAACAGGTATACTATCAGGACATTGCACAGGACTAAAATTAAGCTTTTACTTCTTCTCTACAAACATACATTGGAAAATTCCCTTATGCTAAAATTTCTCATGCTTGGTTTTAATCCAAATTGGACTCCTTTTTCTCCCTTTCAGAAAGTCTAAGAAAAATCAATAAACCCCTTAAAAGTTATATGAAAACAAAAAGAAATAACAAACATTGATTTTATGTGGAAAAATGTGTCCCTATTTTTTGTTCTTGGAAAACCTACAGAGATTCATTTTAACAGCGCAAAACTGGCATGAAAAATGCTTTGTCCTTAAAGAAGGAATTGTGGTTTTAAAATATCAGTTATTAAAAACTGAAAAGTATGCATGGAACATGCTCAGTGCGGTCAGGCATCTCCCTGAGCCCAGCATATCTCTGTGAAAATATTTACTGAGTATGAGTTCTATCTTTGTGGCAAATACAGCTCTGTGCTAGTAGCTATTTTATGGTGAAAAGATACATGCAGCAGCAAAATTCACTTCTGTGAAAGCAGCCAGAGGTGTGTGTGACAACAGGCACTCAGGTCCACTGCCACAGGTAACATTTGTATGCGCTGTGTTACCTGTGCCTGTGGTAAGCTTGGTGTTTTTCCAACTCCCGGAGTCATGGGATTACATTAAAGTCATAGCTTCCTTCAAAAAGTGAAAACAAAAAGCAAAGACATTTGATAGTTCTCAAGGAAGGAAAAATAACTTCAAATCAAGTGTTGCATGCTCCAAAACTACAAAGTAAGTGAAAAGAATCCCGAAATATGAACACCTATCTGGGTGATACGATCTGGGGAATTGAAAAGGGGGACACTTGAGGCCAGCAGCATTATGCTTGTTGTGGCATACATTAGCAATATTTATCTGTCTACTGTCTGTATGCAGTAGCTACGAATGATGCTGCAGAACTATCAGCAAGTACAAACGTCCCAGATGCACGATGACATGAATCACTGCATTAAGCAATGTTGAGGTATCTGCGTGGTCCATTCTGCCCACGCAGAGCTCATCAGCTGGCCCAGCAGGTCTCATGTTGTTATCTTTCCCTTTGCACAGGGCAGGTGAGCTGGGGCCAGCTCTCATGCAGCAGCTCTCCTCCTGCACCCACCACAGCCATGCACCAAGCTATGCCTGATGGCTCTGTCTAAGGAGGTTCAGGAGAAATGAGAGTGAAGAAAGAAAGGTAAGGAATCCCTACATCCACTTGTAAGACCGAAATGCACCGCAGCCTCCCTGGGGAGAGAACCCCAGGGCCCCCGAAGCACCACTGAACTCTCTCACAGAGCTTCACGGGTGTCCTGACCTTGAGTGCTAGAGGGTGACTTCTACATTTCAGCACCACAGTGATTTGAATATATCCCCTCATCAGTGACATTTGTGTGCTCACATTAGCAGCAAGTATCAGCCCATCCTGCCATTTCCCTGCATGTGCGTTTACAAAATTCACAAATTCACTACAGATTCACACTTTTACCTCTCCTTCAGGAATTCCAAGTTACGCAGCACACTTCATGTGACGACATTCAGCACCGTGGAAGGCAAAGCCATCTGAAGTACTCCAACACTGACATCACCTCTACCATTTTCTAGGGCATTAGATACCTAGAGTCCTAATGTTCAAATCCATGAGCTAGTACCTCCCATGTGGCACCTACCAAATTCCAGCAAGAGGGTAATTTGAGTCACTTTTAAAACTCCTGATTCTTCTGTGCTGTATTCATAAGGTAGAAACTGATGGGTTTATTTCCATCATCTTCACTGATTTTAGAGGTTAGTGGGCTCATACTGAGGCTTTCCAGCAGGGTACTGTCTCCACTGTTGCCTGTACTTTCTCTGCCTATGGAGCTTCTTCTACAGATCATTTTCACAAACACAGAATAACAATTACACAGCTCTAGACTAGACTGAAAATAATCAAATATGATTACTTACATGCTCCTGAGAAACGGTACAGACACTGGACAGCTTGGCTCAACATTAACAGTTTTCATTTTCACAAGTATTGACTTCCAGGGTTTGCTAATGTTGTAAAGAGCAAATAAATGAGCTTTGTAAAGCACTTGGCCTTTCACCAGAGTCAAAAGTGCTGTACTCAGAGGTCCTTTGCTGTACAGGTCTTAATGCTACTGGCAAACTATCAGTGCAGATAATGAAGACAGTCCCTACATAAAAAGCTTTCCATAATAATAGAAAATTGTCAGACTTTTGGTGTTTTTTGTTTTTATGCCAGAAAGACCATACAGAAATTTGATGTATTTTACTCTTCAAAACCTAGGAAGCAACATTTCAAAGTACCGAACTGCCAAAGCGAGTAATATTTACAACAGACTCATTCTTTTCAACTGGCTCAACATCTTTTTGTAAAACCACGGTAAAATCCCACAAAGGAAATGCAGTTTTAAACATTAGCAATTTACTCAGGTATAAAACAAGAAAAGCAAATGACAGTGTGATTTGCATGTGGCTAGAAAGTTAATGTATTGCTTCACTGCTACTGCTTAGAAAAGAAAAAGTAAAATTTATTTATCAACCAAGTTGCATAAGCAGCCTATGAAAACTAAGTATGTGTTATAAATCTAAATGAAGTATATATTTTAGCCCATTAACAGGAGCAACAGTGCTTTAACTTTATCCATCATTTCAAGAAACTCATAATGAAATATGAGGTCAGGAGGTCAAAGTGACCAGTTTATTTCTTTAGATAATTCTTTCAGGGCCTGGATCAGAGAGCGATGATTAGAATTTCCGTGGGACCCTCCAAACAAGGTAAGAATTTGCACACAGATGGTCAGTTCCTACAGCAGACAAGCCCAATTTGCATGCCTTCTGCTTTTTCCTTTTTTTTTTTTTTCCCTTCAGTAATGCTGCATGATACTTTCTATCCTGTCTTGTTCCTTGCTCCTTTGCAAACCTCAGACCATGTGGCTCTGAGGTCAAATTCCAGATACAAATAAGTATGGTGCTGAATAAACAAGGAACATGAAAAAAGGCACTAGTGAATATGGCTTCTGTATCTCTACTCTACAAAATGCAGTTTCAAATTCAGTACAAACACTACAGTCAGTAAGAGCTTTGAGAGGGGTTACAAGGATTAAATTTTGAGAACATTGACTACTTCAGTATCTATTTACTTTCTTTTACTGAGACACATATTTTACCACATGTGATATGTGAAGGCAGAACATGAATGAGCGCCCAATTCATGTGCACTATATATGTTTATCAGGCATCCACAGAAGTTACACAACCTGTTTTTTATTACAGAAACTATAAAAAAGGGTTGTTCTTTCTAATTTTAATAAGCTTGGGCTATTTTATAAACTGTTAGTTGCGAGTCTCCAGGAATAAAAAAGTTTTGGTAGCAAAAAGCAAAAACCCAGAAAGGAAATTATTTGTCAAACTGCCCTAAAAACACTGGTTTGTAAAAATACATATCCAAGACAAAAGGGTGCGATTCAGTAACAGCTACAAAATAGATATCCAGAGCAGCTTCCAGTCACAGAGATTCCTTTCAGGTCATTTTTTAACCACCTTCACTAAGGACACTATCATTTAACTGCTCTCAGATTCCACTCTGATGTGTCTCCACCTCCCCAAGTGTGGGCTTATCTTCCACATGCCAAATGCGTGTAGAGGATGCACGCATTGCCAAATGCAATAGTACTGGCTATTCCTCCTTGTTGACTTTTGAGTTGGTCCGCATACTTTTAAATAGAAGTTACTACTGAAAATCAGCAGAGAAGATGCAAATATGGGTAATATGTAAATTCCCACTTTTCTGCTTCACAGACTTCAGTCTGCTCAACCAGTTATAGTTTCCGCTGAGTCTTATGAGACAGGACAAAATGAGGAGCATTGATTGCACTCAGACACAGCAGTTCCATACAATAAAACTATAGAATGTCTTGACCTTAAAAGCCCACCCAGTTCCAATATCCTGCCATAGGTTGGTTACCACCCACTGGACAAGGGGGTCCAGGGCCCCACTAAACTTGGCCTCGGGCAGCTCCAGGGGTGGGATGGGGTATCCACACCTTCTCTGGGTAACCATATTCCACCTGACATTTAGAATCATTTCAAAGGAAGGCTAGCAGCTTCATCCCTCCTTGGATCACAGCACACAAGCTCCCCATGGTCCTTCCGCAACTCCCATGACCTTGATAACAGATCATGCAACCATTTGCTTCTGATGAACTCTTCGTTCAGGCAAAGAGGTCTGCCAGTCCATTACACATATGCCTTCTGGAATTTCAACATTCTATGATCAGATGAAATATTCTTTAAAGTCAGCTAAACAATTATGCTTTTTTTTGTGAATTCCAGTCAAGGCTGTTTTTCTAGTTTCCAACCTGCTGTCTTTTTGTTTTTTCTTTGGTATCATAAAACGGTGTTATTTTCACTTTCTTCAAACACACTTTCAGGCAGGACATTATGTTCATTGCTGCTGCTCCAGCAAAAGACAGAAAGCTTAAGAAAAAAATGAGTAGTAGAAGTATTGCCTAAAAGACACATCAGTAACAGTGTGGGTGGCAGTCATCACTTCTTAATTGAAGGATGAGGAATTATGAAGGACGAGGAATAATGAAGGACGAGGAATTATGAAGGACAGTCGAAGAGAAGGAAATGATTCTACTTTCATCCTTGCTTTCAATGATTTAAAATTCTACTGTCATTCTCTTTTGAAAGCATAATAGAGACCCTGTTTTAAGAAAAATATCAGAACTTTTTTTCAGTCTTCAAAAAGTGCCATACAGATGCTTCCTGTGAGCCCACTTAAAAAAAAAAACAAAACACAACAACAACAACAAAAAAAAAAAAAAAAAAAAAAAAAAAAACAACCAAAAAACAACCACACCCAAAACAAAACCACCTTCACCTTTCTTGAATGGTCATAGTTCAAGGGAGAGAACTGCAAAAGATCTCTGGGAACTGACTTCCTCCAAAATCTACACAAGTAGATGATATAATATGGCAATAACAAGATAATGAAAGAAAGTCTTTCCTCTGGATGAAGCAATGGGGAAAATCATCCCATCCCAGTGGCACCAAGGAAAAAACGTTTACCCTCTGGTTCCTCTGAGTGCAGCCAGGGCCACAGATCCCACACAGGCCAGGGAGGTTAGTTTTCAGCGTGAAGTGTTTATCCAGTAAAATTCTCTCTCTTTTCAGGTAGAAAAAAGGCTTATTGCCCCTGCCAGTGGCTACTGCAGCCTATCAGTCAGATGAGGAAAAAAACTGATCTTGTGAAATTTGGAAGATGTTTTGCCTACAAGAAGGGCTCCCTTTGCTAACTCCCAAGAAAATCTCGTTTCTGTCTCCAGCTATTATGGAATTGCTGGTACACCAATAACAGTTGGGATTGGTTGATCCTTCACCATGTGAAAAAGACATTTGCTCTGCTAAGCTTGCAAGCATTTGCTAAATGGAATCATGCTTCAGGAAATAGGGTTGTGGAGACATGCTTCAGGAAATAGGGTTGTCCCCCTTTGAGGTGCCAGCAGATGGTGAGGGCTTGCAATTCTTTTTAAGGTCAGCCATAGCAAAGCAGGGCTTCAGCAATTCAGTCAAAGCTTTTTAACAGATATTTATTACAATTTGGGGATGAAAGGTACTCATAAGGCAGAACTATTTCCAGGAAGGTACTGCGTTACATGCAAGCAACAGCACCTGTGAACATGCACATGTAGTATCCTTGCCTCTTATACTCCTCATTTATACCCTGAATTGCACACCAACCATGAAGGAATAGACACCCTTAGTCTGCCAGGTACCTCACTTATACAAGCAAAGTAGTGGCAGTTCCTAATGGCAGTGCCTCAGATGACAGCAGCACCCTCCTGCACTCAAAGCTTCTCACTGCACACAGTCATTTACCCATGGTCCTGCAGAAGAGGGATGCATCCCTGTGGTCCTGCTCCCCATCATGGAAAGCAGAAGAGGGTGGCACGGGATAAGCAAGGCATAACTATCTATTCCAGCATGAATCCTACAAAACACTGTATCACACCTTTTATCAGAGTGACTGTGAACTGATACTGAGGTTGAAAATCTCTCTACAGCAAGCCTGCGCTAAACCCTGACAGCTGAAGGGAACCACCTCCAATAACTGGAGGCAGCTCAAGTCTCTGACCAACCACATGCTAGCTAATCAAAAATGACAGCAGAAGTTTATTTACTACAGAACAATACTCATGGAACAAACACTGATGAAACAAGCACTGAATCTCACTTTGTTGCTGCATGTGAAATGGGCTATTTAAGTGAAGCAAGCGCCAGACCTGCTAAGACGGGAGAGTTCTGGCCCCAGATGCTGATATAAAAGCTAGTGCTGGTAATGTCACTTCCATCCCACCCAACGCTGCTTCTGATGGGAAGTGCTCAGCACCCACACCTGCTCTTCCTGGGCTCTGCACAACCTGGAAAAATATGGACTTGAGAGCAGATTCAGCAGTGTTCTGAGGGAGAAGTGAAGGAAGAAAATTTTTGTTTAATCGTACAAAAACAGGGGTAACTTTCTCTTTTCCCTCTGCATATTCCTCATACCTCAAAAATGCTACAGTATGCATACTCTAAATGTAAGAGCAAAGGAGAAGTTTAGCAAAATTTACTTTCCATCAAGTTTAGCTCAAGGAGGGCTGTAAAACCATAACTGGACACTCTTGGAATATAAATGCAAACCTGTCCAAATTATGCATGGGAGATGTTTATTTTCACATATTCATAGTCATAAACAAGCATCCCTTTCATACCTTAACCGCTTTCTCGCCTCTGCAAGGCACTCTATCAGGAAAATGGAGAGTAAGCCAAGAGATAAGAACACAGTCATTCTGCTTTGTAACACACACACACAACACTTTCAGATGGGTACACGCAGAAATAAAATATATTTTAGACAGACCCTTTCCTTAAAATAGGCCACACCAAAATATTAAAAAATAAACTAAGAGCTAATAAAGGTGATTTTCAAGTTTAACTGCTACACCCCTTGAGAAACATAAGCTTTTTCTCTATGTAAGGTATTCCTAAGTGCATGTATGCAAACATGAGCCCACACATTCACCCTCCAACATCCGTGTATGGAAGCAGAAAGTAAGCACAGAGCATAAAGCAGACACCATAGCCTTACTGGAATAAGCTAAAGAATTGTGTGGGGAAGGAATTAAATGAAAATTAAAGCACCAAACTGTGGGAAAGGAAATGGGCAACACATTCGTACTTTAAATAGGATTTTTTCCAATACAGCAACAGATGTAAAGTTCTCTCCTACAGCAGAGGTCCATGAAATATGCTGGTGGTAATGCAACGCTTTCACTGAAGAGTAAAAAAAAAATAAAATGTAACAAAGCCCAGGAACACAAAAACACAACACAAAAAGTGATTTTAATCAATCCATAAGAAGCTGGGACAATCCACTAGAATTAAGGCAGATGCATATATAAATATTATTGAGTAGCGTTATCATGAATTTGATTGAGTGGCTCAGTGGACTACATCAAAGCCAAATACACGTAGCATTAGGTGATGTGTTCATACATATGCTACCTGGCTAACAACGTGGAAAATTTCATAAATGCACTCCTTTTCAAATGGACGTGTTCTTAAGTACAAAAATGCTCTTTTCTCAATTGAAAATAATCTTCAATATGTTAAAACAGACATCTTTTTAAAGTTGGCTGTTCTTAAGCAAGCTTAGAAGTCTTTCCTATTTCCTGATCAAGCATCACTCACAGCACAGCTTGAAGAAGGAACTTAAAGCATTTAATCTTTGGACAGTTTACACAGAAGCCTGTCAGGACTCTTGAAAAATACACACACACATACAAAAAATTGCAGCGTCAAGTACAGGTGCCCAGACTAATTCCAGTGCCCATATGACAGCAGCAATGCACACAGACCCTGTCTTGGGTTCCAGAGGAACCAGCATCCTAGTGTTCGTCCCAGTTTGGAGCAGTGAATTACTGCAGCCAAAGCAAAGAGGGAGAATAATGAGTTACTTGAAAGGCAGACTCCAAACACTTTACTCAAATTTGCTTATGGTCCTAGTTCTTTGCTCTTTTCTTCACCCAAGAAATTAGACTGGGTGAAGGCTACAGGAGAGGCAAACAATCTCATACTTGTTGATAAATCCCTTTTCTCTGAAGAAACCGTCAGGCCTTCCGCTGTTGTACTCCATTTTAAAATACACAACACCTTTTTCCATTTGGAAAACCTATTATCCAAACTGATTGTACATTTCCGTGCTATGAAAGATATTTGTGTGGCTCCTTATATCCTGGCCTAACTTGATCTACATTAAGTCCGTAGCAATACTACTGCATGTCTATTCACTTTTTCCTATGACCACACAATCCTTGGAACAGCAAGGAGACAGAACTGCAACCCATAGGAAAATTATCATTTCAGAAGAGGATTTAACGGGTGAATCAGCCTCGAAAACATGAACCATATAACTAAGTGGAAACTCTGAGCACAGTCCTTTTTACTATGTACAGTAAGCACAAAGCATGGAGGTTTCCCCAGTTCATCATCCTCAAACGGGTAGGCACAAAGTCAAAATGAACAACAGCAGTTTCCAGAACTACTTGCTGAAGCAAAGAGATTCACCCCATGTTTCTGAAAAAGAGCTTTCATTTCACTTGGTTTCATTTTACTTTGCTAATGGGTTAAGGTAACTAACAGTCCTGAGGAACAGGGAGGGGAGGCAGTGAGGGTTAAGAGCAGAGCTGAGACTTGGAAAACCTCACATCTCCTCCCTTCTCCTCAGCTGGTTCTGTCATTTGTTGCAAAGGTCTCCAAGTGGCTCATCCATCTACCTTAGGTATCTGTCTTCTCAAGACAGAACAGGCATAAGTTCCTTGGTTTACTGCAACAGAGGAAGCTTCACAAAAAATGAGTTTTGGTATGAGCTTTGGAAGAAAAAAATAAAAGGAAGTTCTTACATGGGGAAGGGGAATTTGCTCTAAGCAAGAATGGGACAGATGTAACAGAGGAAGAGAGAATGACGTAACTGCTAATAGTCAGGTCTCTTATGAAGCAGAGGCAAATCCGTTGTTAGCCCAAATCTGGCCCCACTGTATTAACTTATAAAATCAAGCAAGAAATAAATGGAGCTTGAGTAAACACCGGCGTAAACTGACTACATTGCACACTTCAAGAATGAAGCACTAGCTTCCCTTGAGTGACAACCTCACAAAGAACCAAACTACAAACATAAAAGAATCTTCAATATTATATCATTCTACACTGTATTGATATTTTGCTTTCATCACCATTACCTCCCTTCTCAATCCTCCTAACTCTTAGTGTCTTATGTAAGGAGCCTGAAATCTTGAATAACTGACATGATGACACTGCTTTTTTCTAAGTTTCTGAACATTGAGAAATCCCATTTACTGTGGATTACCATGCCTGAGAAGTCTCTATCAGCCTCTGGGAAGTGCTACGTACCAGAGCGGTGACAGGGATGAAGTCCAAGCCCAGCCTAATAGCAACCAAAGGCGACTGACCCAGCGGCACACTCTGTCGAGCCAGGGAGACTGACCGAGGTTCCCAGGCCAGGCCCGTCAGTTCAGAGAGGCAGCTGCAACATATCAAGCCCAGTTAATAAGTGTGTAGGGCTGCCAAGAGCAGTGAAATGCAAGTGGTAAGAACAGGCATGGCAGGCCAAGGGAGTTCACTGCAAGGATATAATTACTGTGGGAAGTGTGCAACACGGGAGGCAGCACAGATATAAAAATGTTAAATCAGTCTGAGATACTGCAACCATCTGCACAGAGCAGCACATGGTCAGTACGTCCATCTACCTCCCCAGCTGCCTGCTCTGTGCTCCCAGAATGTGCCAGGTTACAGATGTCTGTCTGCTCAGCCACAGCCCAGCCTGCGGAAATGCACTGCTTCCCACGCCATTCTCAGCCCGGGGGAGAGCTCATGGGGCCACAGTCCCATTTCCAGCCTCAGGACATATCTCATACTCCCCAAGAGTACCCACACCTTTGCCCATCACAGCTGGCTCCCACTATGTTCACTGCAGCTGCTCACATGCCACGATACTTCCATCCCCTTCCTGCAGCCCCACACACAGCACACATAGCCCTGCTTGATGATGGATCCCTGATGATATTCTTCTTCAGAAGAGATTCCCATGTTAGCTGTTTGTCTCCAAAACGCTTTTCTAAAAACTGAGAGCAAAGGATCACCAGCTCCTAGAAAGCTATTTCACCACTGAGTAATGTAACCTCCCGAGCATGGGTGAAATCATGCTGAAACAACGCATTAGTGCCAGTATATGAACGTGAAACCTGTCTTTACTCAAGGCCTAGTGGAACAATGGGTAACAACTAGCATTTGAAACTAATCAAAACACCTCAAAACTGTTTAGATCCAGGTACACACTTAAGGCATGTCGTTAACTTAAGCATATTTTTAAGGGTCTTTCTGAATCAGGGCTTAAATCTTCATGCAAGTCTCTCTGACTTTCTCAAACATATTTGCACAAAAGAAAGTAACTGCGCACATCTCTGCACATCCTTCCATTTCAACACTTCAAAGGCTCTGCAGACAGTAATGAAAAGAATGCCAAAACCACTGAGAGTAGGCAACTCTCATTAGCTTCCTTTCATGAAGTTAAGACAGAGTCAGACAAACATTTGAGAAGACCCTGTTTTTAAGAGATCTGTATTAACGGACTGTAATGTCAGATAATCACAAAAAAAGCCTCTCAGAATATGCTGAAATCCCCCCAGATACCAATAGCTGAACATAAACGTGCATAAAAGTACTGACTGTAATGGCTTCAAAGACATACACAGGTTTCTTCATGTCTTGATATCCTTAGCAAAAAAAGAAATGAAAATAAACAAGTGAGGAATCATCTGTCATAAATAATGATAGATTCTTGACAGCTTTCCTGTCTTTAAGGATTCTCCTGGTTCAACAGCTGCATGCGAAAAGGCAAGCAGCCTCCTGAAGGGCTCTCACTTGCAAACAGTCATTCTTCCAGATGATCGTACGCAGACATATGCAGCCCTGGACTTGAAGATCGTGGCTGTTGGGTAAAGTCAGTCACATATTTCTTGGCAGCTAAAGTCAAAGATGGAAAACCTAGCATACCGGGGCTGACCCTTGCATTTAAAGGTAGAGCACCTAATGCTCTGATAAGAAACGCAAGGCAACATCCACACATTCTTGCATTCCATGAATGTGAATATAAAACAGATCACAACTCAAACAAGGAGACATATGTCTACAGAGACAGACTCCATAGTAAGTACAGTCTAATGCATCACATACCAACATCTGTTTGGGTTTTATTGCAAAAGGAAGAAAGCTAAATGAGAAACTTTTTTTTGTGCAACACAGAAAAATTTGAGAAAAAAACTGGGAAAGTAATTATTTACAACAAAAGCAGAGATTCATTCAAAAGCTTCTGCCTTGTTATTTCCCAGTGTAAAGTTTGCTGTGTTCTCTTTGTTTACAATCTGAAACACCTGCAATGTTTGTTTGAAGTGAGTCACTTTCTGTGTCTTCACAGCAGGAACAGCACAAGGCACAAGCAATCTGTGAAAAATGCCTCCTATGAGCTCTGCTTTGAATTGACTGACTTCCTCCTCCTTTAACATGCAATTGTTTTCCCAATTTTCTATAGCCATATGCTGCTCTAGAAATATACATCTACTTTCTTAGTAACAAAATTACAAAGCCAGATAGGCTTCAGTAACTTCTGAACAGTAAACTCCTCAAAGCCATTAAACCTACTGTAGCATCTTGGTGTCTTGGAACAAGAAACTTAATCACAGAAGCAAGAAACTAACATACTGCCCATCATACGTGCACCTGGAAGCAGAATAACTTCAGCTGTCTTGGTTAGGTATATGAATTAGACAAAACACTTCATTTAGTACAGCGATGCACAAAACTTGTTCCCACAGTTATCCAAAAAAGAAGGCACCATTAACACCACTTGACAAGCTAAACTTGATGATCTTTATGGGTCCCCTCCAACTTGGGATATTCTATGATTTTATAATATAAGGCCTTTCATTAATGTTTGCTTGCATAATCTTTCTAAGGAGAACAGAAGGGAAATTGCTACTCAGATGTAAATAGGGAAGAGGCTGGTGCAACTCAGGCAGGAACACCTGTCCTAACCCTTTGGTCAGTCTGTGCCTAATGAGATCAGCAGCTGAAGAGCACCACGGTGAAGCACTGCTGTTCAGGCACCAGCAAGGAGGAAATGCAGAAAGGAAGCAGTACAAGAAGTGGGAATGTAAGAACTGGAGAACTGTGAATGTGTGAGGGAAGATCACACCCTGCAAGCGCTGCCTGGTTAAACTGAGCCTTCCTTCTGATCTTGTCAAGTTCATACAATGATACGCTCCTCCAACACTGCAACATATTCTATTTCTGAACATTTACTAAACCAAAACCAAATAAAGAAAAGGCAAAATGGACTTAAATCTAGGCTGCTATTTGTAAACTCATTTCATCATCTGCAGATGAAAGTCACTAAGAGCTTTACTCCTTCTACCCTTCTCTGACAAGAGACCACAGGCCTCAGTTTTCCGAGCCCACAGAGCTAAAGGATGTTATTTTCAGCTCATGAATGAGAGAATGACACAAAGATAACCTTCTAGGAAAAGCATCAGGTTTTCCTTTCATCAGCACTCATCCCTTCCCTTCCCAGTACTGGATCAACAGCACTGCACTGCACCAGCACCAACGGAACTCCATAAAGCTGCCATAGCAGAGCAAACCATAGTAATATGAACATACAGAAGAAAACATACAGTATTAATTACAGTAAATATCAGCCATAATTACAGAAGGCCAAATTCAGCAGTGAACTACAAACCACACCTCCTGAAATGAGAGATAAGTGAGGACTTCCCGATATGCTATCTAGACTCAAAGGATGATTTTGCTTGATGACTGCACTCAGTCACAAGTTTTGCTGTAATGCTGTCAAGTATTTGACAAACTCTATAAATACTTTGACAATAAATGCTGCTATTGGGGGTGAAAGTATCCAGAGAGATATGGCACATAAACCCAAAGACTGGCTTTCTGAAATGCAGCACTGCTTTACAACGCCCAAGTTAGAATTAACATTACAAATCTACTCATCCTGAGTTTTACGTATGGAAAATATGAAACAGGGTTTATTTTATTATTATCATAAGCTGACACACTCACATTTCTTAGCATTTGTCACCCACTAACACTACAATTTTTTTTTTTTTAAACACAGTAATGCAAACAACAGGCAGCTTTTACATGACGAATTAAGTGTTCTTTTGCTATGACAAGTGCATGCACATGCATGGGATCTTTGTAACAAACAGTTATTTTCAAGGGATATTAAACAGATGGGAAGATAGGAATTTCCAAAACTTATGGCACGCAGATGACTTTTACAGCAGAAGTAGATATGTAAACTGATTCATAACAAAAGTGTTTAAGTATTTTGTTTTTTAAAACCTAAGTTCAGATTCAGGAAGAGACAATGAACAAAATCCTGCTTTACTAGTGTAAATGTCAATAATTCTGTATACTTACAGTGAAGTAGTCAAAATTCAGCACCACTGTGCTCCACATAACCTCATACATCCAAGCACTGAAAGCAAACACTGAACAATATGAAATACAGCAGGCTTTATGAAATAAAGAGTAATGCAAAACATAATTTGGCCCACCTATCAGCAGGTGACCTAAGAATCATAATTAAAATCTCCTCACACACATACTAAAATTTGTGAGGGCTTTTGCCAACCAGTGGAAGTCAAGCGTTTTTTTGCTGTTACTGATGAGATCAAGCTTGCTTTATAAGCTACACAGCGAGCGGATTGTAACCATAGTGATTCCTTTTTCTTTTTCTCCAAAAGGTAAGAACCTGGGGGGACTACACTGGCAAGTGCATGCATTTCTTTGAAGTCAAAAATAAATCTTTTGAATAGACACATGGCCCTAGAATTTCTCACTGTTGTTCCAGTTTCTGTTAAGCCATATCATCTCACTCTTCACATATTTAGAATACACTGAGGATCAAGTATTCTAGCTGGGCTGTAAGAAGCACAGTACAGCAGCAGGGAAGTCAGAAATGCTAACTTACAGCTACTTCTGCTAAGCTGAAAGCTGTTGGGAGAAAAGAACAACTGAAATGCCATCAATCTTCAGGATTATTTATTTCACATTCATCTGTTTAGAGCTCCTAAGGATTATTACAAGAGCTAGGTGAAGTAAGCTAGCTGAAGTGCTCCAAAAATCTGCTTTTCAGCACAAGCTGTTGTCATTACAGCTGCCCAAAACAGAGAGCAGTAAAGCTGCTGCTGTAACTCTTCACAAGCCCGTGAGTCCCTCAGCAGCACTGTAAAACACAGCACAGGAGCCAGAGTGTTTGCCAAGGCCTGCTGCTGGCAGGAGGGTCAGACAGCTCACCCTTTCACACTACACACATGCCCTGCTGGTGCCTTCAATCCTGCCATGTGGTAGGTGGCTCAGGGGCTTAAAGAAGCCCCTCAAAGACTGCACAGGACAGCTTGTGTTGAGATGAACAGAGACAACAGTGACTCAGGAGCATTTACCCACTCTTCTCCTTTAACAAAAAGCACATTTTCCTCTAGTTCAGCCCCTAAAACCATGGAAAGCAACTAAGGGGCTTCTCCTGGGCGCTGTGAGAGAACAGCAGCAATATGGAGCACAACTCAGAAACCTCCCATTCTTTAGGATCTTGCTGGCACCTGTTGGCTTCTTCTCACATATGCAGAGGTTTGAGAATACAGAAACCACTTCAGTAACTGAAAACACTACACAAACAGCTTGTCAGCCACATGGCGATCCCTGCCGATATTGCTGTACCCCTTAATCTAATTCCGTTTAATCCAATTTACTGTCTTAAAGTGCTCTGGCACTTAACGCAAGAACTTCATTCAGGATTAGTGATAAAACACAGCTCTCAGCCCAACGGTCTCATTCACTGTCAAAGTAACATCCAAAGCTCTGCCTATCCAGGCAGATGTCTGCAGGATCACAGTAAATGCAGCACACTGTCAACAGATTCCACTAAAAAAACAGAAGGAAAAAAAAGAAAAACTTACAGAATTTGACAATCTAAGATGTAAACATCATCAGTGCTTTCCTTCTTTTAGTAAGGAAAGTCAAGGAGTTACGGCTGTGCACAGCCCTACGCACGGAATGAGGAGTTTCAGATATTCATGCAGACAGTCACACAGTGACTGCTTTACCTGAAATAAATTATGTGCTGCAGAAGCTGGGAGGTTTGCTAGCCAGCACTTATCACAAAATGGAATCAAATCATTAACATCTCTGGCATGTGACAGGAAGAGGGAAACGTATTTCCAAGAAGGGATTCTTGTTGCAGACTTGTTCATATGATTCCTCCCCTGAATAGCAGTAGAGTAACCACTACATTAATCTTCCTGAATGTTGCAGCCATGTTCCACCACTGCTCCTGCTACTTAAAGAGCACAAGGTAAGTATTGTTAGCTTTCTTTACCGCATGATTGAATTAACGAATGGTATGTGTACTCAATATATCCCAGTCTTTCAATATGGGATTTGTGTACCAAGCCAGTCATTGCAACTGTTGAAGCCACAATGAAATATCACGCGTTTTTAACTAACATAGCAACCAGGCTGGCATGGTTTCGAGAATAAACCATTTATAGATGTGAATCAGTCAACTCTTACATGAGAGCTTCAGATAAAACAGAACTACACCTTAAAAAAAAAGAAAAAAGAAAGAAAGATGCCTACCTTCTAAATATATCCTTCAAATTTTATATCTTTTGCCATTTTTGGACTACAGGGCACCCTGCACATTTGATGCCTAAAAAGTAAGGAGTGACAATTTCCATGCCAAATTCTATGCTCACTCATTTGTGTGTTTAAATAACTTAATTATAAATTCTCCCATTTGTAACACCACCTCAGGAAAGTAATAAGGAAAACCAACAAACGGCAGGTTTGATTTCTCTCCGTCTCACATTAAGGACTTTGTTCATCAAACTCAGAGGAATGATCCCAGATTAAATCAAAGGACTATGCATAAGTATGCTGCAGCATTTTCTAAGGAATTTATGAATGGAGATTTTTTCAAGTGAGATCATTAGTACTGTATAGTCAAAAACAACAAAAGCTGTGTACAAAGTGATAAAACGCCAGACATTAATGCCATTAAGTAAGACTTACCAGACCATCACAATTGCTAATTGCAACAGAAGCTCCAGGGATGTCAGTTATGTCTCCCACGTAAGCGCAGTTGGTCCACAGGGGCTCTCTTTTCCACAACCTCTCTGTAGCAGTTCTAGTCTGACTTGAGTTACCAGCACCATTTCCACTTCCAGTTTCCACAGAGTCTTCGTACCACTCCACTACTGCCTCAGGAGCCACTAAACGAGTGTTGGGTTTCAGCCGGAGATGGAATTCCCTTCCAAACGCGGTGACATTAAAATACAGCTGTTTGGGGCTCTGGGATACCTCCCGTGTTGATCTTCTTTGATGGCTTGCAGAGAGTATATTGGAGATATAGCTTCCATCTGCATCGGTACTAATTGGAATCACTAACCCATACGGTCTTGGTCTGCTTTTTTGTAATTCTGCCAAGAGAAATATCCCAAAACAAAATAAAATTAGAACATGAGTGTGGAAGAAAACCTTAAGACTGAAGAACAGATGCAGAACTACAGAAGTGTGTGTCCCTGGAAAGAAAAAGTAATGCAAGGATGCAGCCGGCTACTGGCCTGACCATCATGGGCTACATTCACGCACAGAATGCTCCAGCTGCACCCAGTTTGTTATACAACACACAACTACTGTGCCTGCAGTCCTAACATCAAATGCAAATTCAAATGCAATGCTGGACCCCTCTGCCTCTCATCTCCACTGCTGGTATTCCCAGTTTAGGATTCCTGTTAGAGTTGCTCTAAACCACTCCGCAGATGAGTTCGGCTGAAGAACAGCAACAACTTGTGTAAGTTTTTATAACGACGAGGGACAAAGTCACTGCACCAATACGTACTAAATTATCTGACAGTCAGTTAGTATGGATAGAAGTCATAGCCAAATGTAGGATATGCATCACTGCTCTTTACTGTACTCAAAACTTACAGACCTTTACCTTACAGCAAGGCCTGAAGTACTCTTACCACGTCAACTGTTCTCAGAAACATGCTTTGTACTATTATCACGTGAGCACACATAGGGCACGTTAGAAAGAAGTGTCTTTACAGATCATCATGTTATGCAAACTGTAACAAACCAGAGATAAAGAGATGGGCAACACATTTCAGCTATAGGAAAAGCACACACCATGCCAAGGTGCATGAACACAAGAAGCTGTGCCCAGGTATGCACCTCAAATAAACACACACCACAGATGCTGGGATGCACATTAAGCGCATGCAAAATATCCTCCTTGTGCCAACTTTTTCAAGAAGCAGGTCTTTCATGACTCTATTTTCATAAAGCTTGCAGAGCAAACCCTGAAATATTCATTTATATTTATCTGGGGAGTTTCCTGGGGTTTAGGTTTGCTTGATAGCCAAAGAAGAGGCAGCAACCCTTCCGAACTCTCCTGTAAGAAATGCCAAATCTGTCATGCACCTTAAACAGAATTGTTTGCTCCTGTGTCAAGGTTTAAATAAAGTGTGACTTTACTTGCGAAAATCAAGTGATGTGTTTGGTATGTAACTACAATTTAGATACTAATTTTAAATTTTTTCTGCAGTTTCAAAAAACAGAAAAGACAAGAATCCAGTGGATATCACATCACTGATAGTAGCATAAGCAACAGCTTTTCCCTCTGCAGGAGGGAAAAACCTAATAAATCCTCTCACCCATTAACTTGCTGATGCCTTTCCTCTTAGCAGAACTTGAATAATGGAACTCTAAGGTAACAGATTAGCTGCTTCTTCCTACGCTACAGATTTCCATCTAAATCTTGCATCTTCCTGCAGTACAACTGCAGTCATAACAACTGCAGAACAACCATTGTTGATCATATTGCCCGAAGCAGGCATGCCCAACTCCCAGCCCACAGGCTGCATGCAGCTCAGCACAGTCCCAGCTGAGCACCCATTGCTCAGCACCAGCCAAACAGCAGTGAGCTATTAAGTGTATATAGATTGAAACAAGGGCATGGGGCACAGCTGACTTAAGTTACAGCAAATATTTGTATGCACTGTGATAGACGGCCTAAAAACAGTCCTGTGCACAGCAAAAAATACGCAGCACTGCTTTCCATTCTCATAAAGGAATTTGAGAATAGGTTTCAAGAGTGCTGGAAAAAAAAATGCATTTTTTGGTATATTTGCAATTCTGTTTAAAGTTAATATAAATAAATTACCTACACATTTTCAAATGGAGTGTATAGATTTGCAATCAGACATTCCCATGGGTCAAATCAGGATGCTGCCTAACCAGCAGTAGCAACATCAGCTGACTTGTAGAATTCCCACTAGGTTCTGAATTTGCCTGTGTGAATGCAACACTTAAGAAAGAAATAAATAAAGGCCCCTTTCTATCTTTCTGTGTAGTCACTTACCTGGAAGCTCTGAAAATAGCATTCTTAGCCCTAGATAACAATTACTTGCCCTCTCCACTGTCTGGTACTATTAGACACTGATGAGAAAAGCAAGACTTTCGCTCAGAGAAAGGTTTTCTGCTGTTACGGCTTATCACATTCAGCCCTTCATCATGACACATGCACACCTTAAGGAACACCACTGTAGAACAAGTTCATCTTTTCTGCAAGACTTTTGCAACCTGGGAGTAATCAGGATATTCCGTGTCTGATTTCCATCCTGTGAAAGGAGAAGGAGACACATTCCCAGGCCAGGACACTGCTAAGAAGTGCACCAACTCTGAAGTCTTATTACCTATATGACAGTTAAAAAGACATTAAGGACAGAATTACTCCCTAGTTCTTCTCCTGAGAGAACTGGCAAAAACACTATTAGAGTGATATTACTGATCCTTTCAGTTTAAAGGCCTCCTGGGTTGAGTAGCTCAGATGGCAACACTAAGTGCCACTGAGAATTCCTCAAATAAATATAATTAAATGAAAAATTTTACCCATTCTCAAGGTGAATCGCACTTGAACTGAAAATTTATACGTTGATAAAAAGCTCGGTAGCTAATGCCTTTTTCCTGGAAGCAGCGGCTGCTTGTTTTACAAGACTTGCAAATTCAACTAATAAATTTGGTAGGAAAACATTACTAAGGGCTTCATACAGCTGCTTTTTCTCCAGCTTGCTTTTATTCCAGTTGCTGAGGGATTTGACTGAAAAATAATGCATAGCACTAGTAGAAGACAGAATGACATTTAAGTTTTTGCACTACAAATATCTTCATGTAACGCATAGATGCTGTCCAGGCTGGATGGGGCCCTGAACAACCTCATCTAGCTGAAGGCACGTGGAACAAATGGGCTTTGAGGTCCCTTCCAATCCAATTCTATGAACTGACGTACATCTACTCAACAAACTGATAGGTACTATATCCTAGAGAAGCGAAAAGTGAAAAGTTCCTTAGAATTTTTATCAATCTGAAAACTTAATCCATGTCCCACCACTACTAGTAACTGTGCTTCTCAATAGTCTTTTTCACCATACACCTACAAGTTCAGGTTCTAAAAAAAAAATTAGTATAGAGCTTTATAGAAACAGACATCATGCCAAGAGCAGGATCTGGAGTTTCTGGGTAGGATTAGGATATCCTAACTGGGTCAAAGCAAAAATCTTGATTCTCACATGAGTCAACAGTAGGATTGAGTGCACCCTCAGCAGGTTTGCAGATGACATCAAGCTGTGTACTGCAGTTGACATGCCCAAGGGATGGCATGCCATTAGGAGAGACCCAGACGGGCTCAAACAGTGGGCTCAGGTAAACCTGATGAGGTTCAAAGCCAACATCTTGCACCTGGGTTGTGGAAACCCCTACTATCCCTACAAGCTGGGGCATGTAAGAATGCAGCACAGACCTATCAAAAAGGACTTGGAGGTACTGGTAAATGGCAAGCTGGACATGAGCCACTTATGTGCCCTCACAGTCCAGAAAGACATCCATATCCTGGGCTACATCAAAAAATACATGGCCAGCAGGTCAAGCAAGGTGATCGTGCCCCTCTACTCTGTCAGTGAGACCTCATCTGGAGTACTGTGTCTAGATGCAGAGTCCTCAGCACAGGAGAGATGTGGACCTGTTGGGAGTGCCTCCAAAGAGAAGCCACAAAAATGAGTCCAGGGTTGGAATGTCCCCTATATAAGAACAGGCTGAGAGCGCTGAGGCTGCTCAGTCTGGAGAAGAGAAGGCTCTGGGAAGGCCTGAGAGCAGGCTTTCAGTATCTAAAGAAGGGTTAGAAGAAAACAACAGACTCTTTATGGCAGTCTGTTGTGAAAGGGAAGGGGAAATGGTTTCAAACTAAAAGAGGGAAGATTTAGACTGGATATAAGCAAAAAGGTAGTGAAGCACCAGCACAGGTTGCCTGAAGAGGTGTTGGATGCTCTGTTCCTGGAAATACTCAAGGTCAGGTTGGACAGGGTGTCCCTGTTCCCTACAGGAGAGTTGAACCAGATGACTTTTAAGGGTCCTTTCCAATTTAAATGATTCTATGATCTCCATAACTCCCTAAGCTTCAGTGATGAGAATTCACAGACTGATATTCTTCCTTTTACCTCACAGACACTTCATGGCCTTTCTTTTCTCTCCTTCTTAAAGCAGGCTGTACAATGCCAGAGACCACAGTTTCAGTGATCAAATTCTGTGTTCCCTGCACAATTCAGAAATTGCTTTGTACATCTTGCAGCAGAATTCCTAAATTCCTTCTTGTGAGCGCAATAAAAAAAAGTTATTTTTGTTAAGAACAAGAATAGCCAACTAGCCACAAGAAGGTAAGCATAAACGATGGAAAATAAGAATTGTCACATTTTTGAGTCAGCAAAAGCCCTTCCAGAGTCTCTAAGTAGTGAGCTAGAAGAGGAAATGCCTTTTGTCCAAAGGTAATTAAAATTAAGTGACATAACTGAGGACATCTAAACTCCTCCACTGACTTCTATTACCCCTTTTCCACAGCTCTTAGGAAACACTATGCCAGCTGTAGGTGTTCCCTTTCCTATGCTAAAATTCCAGAGTCATTCTTTTCTGCTAATTCAGAGCTTTCAGTAATGACCACAGAAGAACACAGAGAAACAGAAAAAGCACTTAGCCTCAAATTTTCTTCATTTTTGCATCTGGCTTTGAACTGCTGTTCCAGTTGCACAACATTTAAGTTGAAAGGAAACATTTGTGAAAGAATATCACATTCTTTCAGTGCATGCCAAAACATAATTAGTTAGAGAATGCCTCTGCAAAAGTCTTATCTCTAATTTTTTTTTCTTCCCAGATACACATGAAACTGAAGAATTAACACCACTGGCTCACAGTCGTCTCTGTACTGTGAAACATGTGACAATTGAAGCCCTAAGCCTTTTTTATTATTAGTTAAAATCAACAGCATTTAGGAGAGCTTATATGTATATATTTAAAATAGACTGATCAAAAATTGTTCATTTGGATGCCAACAGTACAATTTGAAAATCATAAAAATTCTTTTAGGGAACAAGATTTCAAAAGCACAGTATAAACTGGAATCAGCAAAAACAGCAGAAAGGCAGGAATTTCTGAAAATACATGAAAAATTATTTCCATGTCTAGACCAAGCTACACAAATTTGAAGACGTTACTTTTTTCTTAGGAAATATTTAAGTGCCATTTAGTGTTCATTATCCTGGTGGGATTTTTGCTAACACAGCATGTATAAGGGCTGCTCCAAGAGTAATGCCTCCTATTTTATTCTATTGGCCCACATCAGAGGCAGGTGTTGGAGGTGTAGCAGCATAAGTTGAACCTTTCCACCAGTACTTCATTACATGCTGTTGCTGTGTGACAGATGGCAGCAGAGGGGCAGCGTGACAGAATGGCATCTGACACTGAAGTGCACATGCAGCGAAGGGGTAACACTGAATTCCTCCACATCAAAACAATGGCATCCACTGCCATTCACTGACACTTGCTGAATGTTGATGGAGACCAACCAGTGGATGTGAGCACAGAATGGCAGTGGGTAGTGCATTCAGCAGTGGCAACAGTGCAGTGAAAGACAAGCCTCACTCCAGGCAGGCATGCACCACTGCCACACCATGAAATGAACAGCATCTCAATCAGCTCATCCACACTAATTGGTGGATTGTGACCAGGGAACTGTGCACTGCACCGAATATTGATTTCAGTGCATTGGAAATGATGGTGGCAATGTCAGAATACCACAAAGTTTGCTGCAGATGGGTCCCACAGATGCTCACACGGAGCAGAAAGAACACTGTATGCAGGTTTATCAGGACCGACTGAACCAACACGGGGTGGAGGCGACAGTTCCCCCAATCACATCATTACCGGTGATGAGACATGGTGCCACCACTATGAGCTGGCATCAAAATGGCAGTCTGAGGAGTGGCAACCTTTGAATTCCCCATGGAAGAAAAAGTTCACGAAGCAGCCCTCAGCAGGTGAAGTGATGTGCACTGCCTGGTGGGACAGCACAGGGCTGATCCTTCTGGCTTCCTCGAAGACCAGACAAATCATCAGCTATGACTGCTGCACTGCAGTGCTAAGCTGAGGGCTCTCACACTTCCAGGCAGGCCAGGGAAGAGGGCAACTTTTCTCTTGCACCAGGGTAACACCAGGCCCCATATCAGTTTCAAGACAGTGACAATCCTGGCTGAAAGGTCCTACCACACCCACTGCATAGCTTGGATTTGGAACCTTCTGACTTCCGTCTGATCAGGCCTATAAGAGATGGACCGAGCGGGCAACATTTTCCTAATGGTGATGCTGCCACAGCAGCTGTGAAACAGTGGATCACCTTTACTAGTGCAGATTTGTATGAGCACGGCATGCAGGTTCTTGTTGATTGCCTACAGAAGACACAGAGCTAATGGTGGTGACTATGTAGAAAAATACTGTTCTGCAGCAGACAATTTGCTCTATCAAATAACACTGTTGTGCTGTTCACATATGTTCTAATTTTCATGAAAATAAGTAAGAAGTAATACTTTCAAAGCAACATGAATTTTTCTATAACTAGACCTCCCACATTCCAGTCTTCTGCACTGCAGACAGAGTACCACTAGCCCCAGAGAAAGTAATTTTTTGATCACAGGAGCTCCTTCACCCTTTACAGTGACCTGCGAAATCACATTCACTAAGTGCTGGCATCACAATTTCTTTCCAATTCCGTGGCAATGAGATGTGAATTAACTCCTACATGCAGTAACCATTTGCCTCATTAGATTGCTGGCATATATACTCTAATTAGGAATACCCATGTGTAAACCTACAGAATTATATATCAGCACGACTGTTTTTACAAAGATGATGCTATGCTGGGCAACGTGCAAAGAAAGAAATAGGCAGGCACTGGGCTGCCTGTCCAAGGCAGGGTGGATTTCTAGAGGATTTCCAGAGAACTCTGCACCTAAGCAGGGAGGAGGCTGTGCAGCATATCTCAGTGCTAGACACTGCAAGTTGGATGAATAAAAACAAGGGGCTGCAGGAATACAGGCTCACAAGATATATATATACATATATACACACACCTCTCTTCAGTGTCCTCATTCCTCTACATCACTGTCAATTTGTCCCAGGCACACAAGAAACCCAAGAAACTTTGTGATGTTTCCACAGCCCCTCTTGAACTGCAAAGTCACCTTGCATAACACTGGTGAGCTTGTTTTATCCAGGCTCTGTAGCAGCCCAATGCTGCTCTTCCCAAGTTAAATATCAGAGCTTTCTCCCAGTAGCAGCATAAAATGCTGATGTTCTGCTGTGTGGATGCTGAGAGACATGAAAAGTGAAGATGCAGCACCACCCTGAGTGCCAGTAAATTCAGGCCAGTAAATTCACAAGCAACAGCGTGATTTCCTCTTTGCAGTTTCCAGGTTTTGCAGCATATTATGCATTGAAGTGGTTAATTAAGATACAGTAAGTCCCTATCTATATAATACATTCTGTAATAGTAGTAAAAAAAAAATCCAATACGCTTTAATTTGTCCTAAGTGACTTTCGAGACTACAAAAAAAAAAAAAAAAAAAAAAAAAGATTAGCTGCTGACAGCAGCCAGCCCTGGGCCAAATCAAAATACACAACACCAATGCAAAGTGACACTTAATAAGGACTTAAAAGTAGGACAGCCCATTTGGAGGCAATCCTAATGCAAGTTTTACTATAGTTATTAACGCTCTAAACTGAATAGGCAGTACCTTTTCCAATCAGAATTTACAGGATAAAAACATTACTTGAAATATTAACAGTTTAAAAAACAGAAAGGACAAATCTAATCTGTGTTTACCAGGTATTTTTTCATTTGAAAATACAGACTTCCCCTCAGTGAAATACTAGAAATCCCTCAAAAGCCAGAGCTTAGCACAAACAACCTGGTTTGGTCAGACAGCTAACTCTCAGTCTTGCCAGGCTGAACAAAATACCACCAGGACACCATGCATGTGTGCCAAGGAGACACAAGCTCGCTTTTGCCAGGCACCAACCAACACTGCGTCTCACGCCAAGGGGCCAAGTGCTGCTGAACGACACAAAGGGACACAGCACACATGGTCCTGTGAGTAGACAGAACCATCAGCTCACACCCTGCCCATCTCCACCTAAGACCATAGAAACATATGAGTTAGAAGGGACCCTTAAAGGTCCCCCAGTCCAACTCTCCTGTGAGGAACAAGGACACCTATGGGTACGCCTGGCTGCTCAGGGCTTGGTCCGGCCTGATCCTGAATATCTCCAAGGATGGGGCACTCACCACATCTCTGGCAACCCATTCCAATGCTTCGCTCCCTTAATCGCTAACAGCTGGGCTACAAGCCACATAGAGAGCCTGTTCCACATGGGCCACCCAGCCCCATCCTGGGAGGCTTTGTTTAGGGGCCTTCATTCACCTTCTGCTGTGTGTTCACCTCTCTCCCATGGATCCTGCATGCCTCAAACCCTCCCTGGCTACACCAACATTGAGACCTCAAAAGAAAGAAAAAACTGAAAGGAAAAAGAGTTCTCCAGGCTCAAGAAATTGTCTGACATATTGTATAATTTAAATGATGCATTCATGTATAGCTTATAGCTTCTGAAATTGAAATACAATCCATTTCTCAAGGAAACAACCAGAAATAAAGCACTGAAATGCCACTGGAAAAAAGAAGTCTGTTTGCCAGCTAGGTTTAAATGTACCTAACTGTCTCAAATCCCATTATTCACTGATGACAGTGGAAATCAACCTAAGCCTTTAAGTATGCAGTGCCAGAACTGAAACTGACACAAGAGCTCCAAAATTTAAAGAAATACCAGAAACTATTTTCTGAACAAAACTGCATGTCAAAACCTGAACAAACCTCAAAAATCAGAACTCTAATGGCAACTGGAAACAGAACTGCATAGGGTCCCTAGAACTGCGTAGGTGCTACTGCTCCTTACTGAAAAGCTCCAGAGCACCATAAGGGCAATGATGCTCAACAGCAACTGTGGTCAGCTGGTTCCAGTGCTGCCCTCAAAACCACAGGGCAGGGGACATGGCAGTCTGACACTGATGCTCTGGAAAGAGGACACTGACTTTTGCATCCTTCCACCGTCTCTTCCACCCCACCTGGCACTGAATTATCTGTCAGCTTAAATCAATGCAGAGCTACAGCAACTAGATTGTGCACACATGCTCCTAATTATATGAAGCTTCCCATCTCTTTTAGGAAAAAATCAGGCTTCAGATTGCAGCATGACGTACCCTGGTTCATTTCAGCACCCTCATTCATCATGGACACTGATCTTGCTGTGCTATACTTTCTGATGTGGGTGTATCAGTTCATAACACAGCAGTAAAAACCCACTGGGCATGCAGCATCTTTCCATAAAGGAAATAGGTGGAGATATCAACATTAGAGAAGAAAAGGCTGCATTAGAATAAAAGGTTGAGCACTTTCAGGACAGAAGGAAAGTGGTATGAAGATACGACTTTCCCTGGCTAACTCCTTGGTTCAGTAATGCACAAATGAACACAAAGCATTTGACCCAGCACAGATTTGCCATGACATCCATAGGGCTGGTTAAAGCATGCTGCAGCTTTGAACTTTTGTTTTTTTTATTTTTAAAAAGGGATGTACAGAGTTAATGGGATGAAAGAGCTTGAAATGAGAGGCCATGCAAATCCAAGTCATGCCACAGCACTGTGAAACCACAAATGCTTCTGGGTGGTAACAGTGTGGATGGACACAGGGGAACGCTTGCCTAGGCAAAGACCATTTTTCCAGAAAATAAACTAGTTTGTTGTTACTTTTTTGACAGCTGAAATAACAGTTAAAGAAACTTACCTATTTGGACCTGTTGTTCTTCACCAGCCTGCAGAAGAGAAAAGAAACACATGCACAGAGTGTAACTGGTGTAATTACTATGCAACATGCAACAGTCGACCATTTCTAGAAGGCTGAAAAACCCCAGTTTGCATCGCACCACTTTTTACATCTTTGCTTTTGGATTCCAGGGTTGGCATTTTCCCTTAGCTGAACAAACAGCTGCATCCGGCAATGAACTAAGAGAGCCCTTAGTAAGTTTAATATAAATAGAGGAGCTAGGAAATCCTGATTCAGAACGACCCCTTCTATCTATCGGGAAACACGGAAAGCAAAGAGTCTGGTGCCCAAAGAAAGGCGTCGGGTGGGTGCGAGTGACCGGGCGCTGAGCCGCAGGGAGCACGGGGCAGCCGGCTCCTCGCCGCTCTGCCACGGAGCAGAGACGGGGCGGCAGGCGGAGGTCAGCAGCCACCAGCGTGGGGCCGGGGCTGCACTACACCCAGCGGGCGAACTCCGCAGCTCCGCCACCTTCCCGGCCGAGACGGGGGACCCTGAGGGAGGGAAGGAAGGAAGGGGAGCGCCGGAGCCGCCGGGCCGGTCGCTCTCTCTCCCGCTCACTCACCTGCCGGCCGGCTGCAGCGCGGGCCCCCAGGAGCGCGGCTGCCACTAGCCACAGGGGCAGGAGCACCATCACGAGCCGGCCGCCCGCGTACCGCCGCCCCGCGCGACCGCACGCTCCCGGCCCCGGCCGCGCTCTTCCTCCCCTCCTCCTTTCGCCTTCTTCTCCGGCTCTCTTTCCCTCCGAGCCCCCGCCTCGGCCGTCCCCGGGCTGCAGCACCCCGCTAGCGCCGGCGCCCCGGGGCCGGCGGCCGGGCGGGCTGGGCGCGGGCGGCGGTGGGGCGGCGAGCGACCGCGCCGCCTCCTGTTGCTCGCTGCGCCCTGCCTGCGCCACGCATCGCGACCTGCGGCGCTAATAAAGCCGCACCGGCCCCCGGGCGCGGCCCCGCCTTCGGCACGGCTCGGCACACCGACGTCAGGGCCGCCCCGCCGCCAGCGGCCGCCGGCAGCCGGAGCCGCACCTGGGCCGGCCCGGGGCTCGGCCGCCCGCTCACAAAGGACGCGGCCCGAGCGGCCCGCCGAGGGGAGCCGGCGCGGGGCAGGTGCAGCACGAGCCCCCGGCAGCGCCCCAACGGCTGACGGGGCCGCAGCCTCGCGCCACAAAGAGCCGCGTCCCGGCCCGGGTGGAAACCCTAACCCCCTGCCAGCGGCCTTCCCCGCGCAAATCCCGCCGGGAGCTCTCCTGTCCCGTACGTTCGCCTAGCAGACGTGACGCCGTTAAGGCTCAGCAATGAGCAGCTGCGAACAGGCACGAGCGGGGGTATCCCCAAGGGGAGAAGCGAGCGAAAACTTTACGGATGCTTTTTATTTATAAACAAATATCCAGGGGGATAAAGCGCTCCCACATTTCTGCACTGCAGCAGTACTCAAAAAGATGACTGAATTTCCCTGGGATGAGGATATCCGTGGAACCTGACATGCTTAATGCAGAAACATACGAATCCCACTGTTCTGTTGGACATTCTGTATACAATCTCCTACTTTCTGCGCTCATGTGAAGCTGCTTTGAGCGGCTTAAATGAGCCATGGTTGGCCTTCACCTAGCACAAACAAGCAGATCATTGCTACCCAGAAGCTTTCAGAACAAATGCTTGAAAGCCTGTCCATACTCAAAGAATCACAAAATCATTAGGGTTGGAACCCCTGAAGACCTCATCCAATCCACCATCCGCACTGACCACGTCCCTCAGTGCCACATCTCCATAGTTCTTGAACTCTTCCAGGGATGGTGACTGCACCACCTCCCCGCACAGCCCATGCCACTGCATCACCACTTTCAGTGGAACTGTTTGTCAGAAACCATCACCTCAAAATGAAAAAGAAAATATTGGTTCTTCTAAAGCCAAGTTGCCCCACCGCAGAATTTGAGAGAGCTGCAGCCTCAGTGTATGGCAAAGTCCTGACTATGTAAATCATGGCCCTGAACTCCCACCAGCTTGTCTCATAATGGAGGAAAAAAACTCTAAGAAAGCAGAAATGCCTGACTCTAATACCCATTATTACTAAGATCATTTCTGCACACACAACATACATAACAGCCTGTTCCAACCAGCATGCTGTAACACTGGGCAGTGGCATGATGCACATGAGCCAATTTTTGGAAAGGCTAGAATCAGAAGAGCTGAGGTCCTGTAAAGGCTAACTACATAATTATACGTTAAAACTGCCAGTCGTAATTGTCAGTTAAGAAACGCCAGCTGACACTATCTTTCCCCTGCTCCTGAACTGAGGCACTGACTGCAGTCACTTGATAACACACCATTCTTCTCACAGACTCTTTCCTCATGCAGTGCTCAGAACGCATGCCGTCAGCTATTCATGTTTTACTTCCCCTCATGACGTTCATTATGTGATCTCAGGCCTTATTTATTGTATGTTATTCAAATCCTGAGAACCACAGTGTTGATTTCCTTGAGGGTTTATCTGCAGCACATCATACCAGAATTTGTTTTCTGCAGCAAAGAACCAACAGTATTCTGCACTTAGGCAGTGCTTCACACAAGCTAACTACAGGCACAATTCATGACTTGGTCTCTCTTTCTCACATTTAATATAGCACTCCCAAGTTCCACACCAGGCTCTTCCTTATTTCCCCCTGTTCTCCAGGCACTGGATGGGCACAGCAAGTAGCCAAGTGCAGAACACAGCAACACAATGCACACCAAGAACCAAACCTCATGCATTCTGTGATCATAACCACAGTCTTCCAATAAAGCTGTGTTAGGTCCTAGGTGACTTCACTTTTCCAGTTAGCTGAAAACATACAAAAGACAGACCTGGAGGCCAGGGCAGATATTCTGTCCTGCAGTTTTTGAAAGCAAAGAACCAAGGCTTGGCAGAAGTATAACAAAGCAGTAATAAAAAATGACATGTCTCATCAGCCACCTCCAATATGAAACAAGACTGAATATCACAGACTGAATTTTCAAGTACTGTCTTCATATGTTAAAGACATTTTTCATTGCTAACAGCCCAGTTTGGATGTGCCATCATCAAAGCAATCAGATTTTCTCATGTATACTTTGTCTGATATATATACATTTACATACGTAAGTGTATATATATGTATCTGTTAAAAACCTGCTAACTATTTGCAACTCTAAAATTATTCTTTCCAACACTACATCAGATAAGCTTTCTACATCCGTGCAGTTTCTGTGGATGCACTAGGCTGACAGCTACAAATATTTTATGAACTTGAGGTTAGGCCCTGAAGCAAAGAGACACTGAAGTCTAAAAGGTTTTGCACGGGGCCGGGCTCCGTAGAGTGAAGAGTGCAGCAGTATTTAAATAGCATGAACAATATTTATGGGAGCTAGCACTCAGTATTGCAAGTTAGATGTGACATTACCTGATTCAAAGGGCTCAGGGACATGGTTTCTGTGAAGTCTCAATTTTTCTCACAGCAGAAGAGCCTGCAACAAAACAATTTCAAAGGAAGTACTAATTGGAACAAGAATTCAGAGAAATGCTAAAGAAAAATATTCTGTACACAAAACTGATAAATTAACTGGAGTTTTTTTTTTTCTCTTATTCAACATCAGTTTCTAAATATTAACATATTTTGAGACAAGCCAGTAGTAAACTTGACTACAACATCCATGAATAAATCCATAGTCTAGTCAAATCATATATCCTTACCAATCATGTGTGCAGATGTTGTTTAATACAAATTTTTGCAGTGATGTTTCCTGATACTTAGAAATAAAGTTTTTCTCCCACATTATAATTTGTTGACTTCCTGATTTACAGTGTTCTTTGCCAGTCTGTAATTTCATGACCTTCCTCAGTAGCGGCCAATTTGGAATGGACTAATTCTATTCTCTCTGAGATATACACATCACTAAAAATTAGCCAGGGGTAAAACAAGCTGCACTGGGCAATGGAGGACATCTTTCTTGAACATGAGTTATTGCAGGCTGGATCAGAAAAAGGCACAAAGCCAGAGAAGGTAGTTACAGATGCACTTACCTTCTTGGCCACCTAGTGCAAACTTAAGGTCAGCATCCCTTACGCAATGCTTGGACTTACTCTTTTCAGCCTCACTGTTAAAAACAGAGTTTGTACTTCACGTCTAGATCCCAGCTGTGCTGAAATTCAGCTCTGCTGTCCAAGTCTCATTTCTTCTATGGATCAAAACATCGGGAATAGGATTCTCATTTTCTATGAGGCATGCCCTGATCTATGTGTAACCAATGGGCATGGTCCTCAGCCTGGCAGTGAAATGGGAGAGTGGGACTGTGCTGTTATGGCAGCTAAGTGCCTGTGCATACATTTTTCCAACCTAAGCGCAACACCAAGCCAGCCAAGCTTTCAGTCTGCTAACAGACTGCTTAACGAAAGGTAGAACTTAGCTTTAATTTTTCACGTTGGAGATGCAGGAGGCCTACAGCACAACCAACACAAGGCGATACAAATCAGTTTCTTAGCACAGGATACATCTGAAAAGGTCTGTGTCTCATTTTTAAAATTCGTTACTATTTGCATTTCAGTAATGCCTCAGGTCCTATTCATGGGCTGGAGTCCCATTGTAGCAGGCATTGTGAGTGCACACAATAAAAAGGCCATGCACAAAGACCTTTCAGTCTAGGGGCTGTAGTCGTACTACTGCATGAAATACAAACCCCAAAAGTCCGGACACACAAGAACCAAATGTTATGTTCTTAACTGGGAACCCATCTCCTGCCGCATGTTTCTGCAATTAGTTGTCATGCAGCAAGGTCACAGCTGCAGCATCTTTTCTGCCCTGCCAGCAATTTGTCAGTGTCATTCAGATAACGAAGGTGCCATGGGCAGCTCTGGACCTCGCCACTACCACAGTACAGGAGTGCTTGACATTAATATCCAGAAGACTGCCTCCTCTCTGCCTCCTCAATATGACAGCTCTCATTATGCAGCCCACAGTTTCATACCGTTTTTTGCTGAGGTGCCACGTTTAATGTTACAGCCTATTTTACCATCCAGTCACTTCTGTGCTTAGGTTTCCAAAGCTGCACAAAAAACTTTTTTGGATATTACACTTTTTATCTGTTTACCACAGAAATATAAGAAAGAGATTTCAGTCGGGGTGTCAGACAAGAATTACCAGACAGCCCTTGAAATAAAAGCACTTTATAAATGAAAATGGCTATAATTTCTCCTTCATGGTGCATTAAAATTGGGAATATTAAACCATGCGACTACATTTAATTGTTTTAAAGACACTATTAATCTAGCAGATCATTAAATGAAGAAACATAGTAGACCTATTATTTCTAACAAAGCAGTGTAAGATTTATGGTCAAACTTTAACCACAGTACATAGGAAACTGGAGAGAAAAATGTGAGACATGAAAATTACAGTTGTAAAATACGTTATGAAAAATAAAGTAGTACTAGAAATATAAGAGGCAGTACTTGTGACAACTTTGTATAATAGATAAATTCCATAAAGCTGTTCTTATTTTAAGGTGGTTAATTTTGAAATGATGCGTGCCAAACAAAATTCAATTAAAACTACCTCAAATTCTCAAAAGAAATGAATAAACAAATGCCCATAAATCATTCTAAAAATAAGCTCCAGTAAGACCACACTTTCAATATTCTGTGGTACTGATACAGAAACCAGTGGTTCTTGTGTTGCAAGAGTTTCCTGGAAGTGCTGAGGCAGCGACCCTCACATGCAGTACAGACCCTGATAGGGCCAAAAGCCCATTAAATGCTTCTCCTTAAGCCCTCAGAAGAAAATACAGATGGAAAATAATGTACCGTCTTGTATGGTTGGTGCACTTAATATGTGGTTTGCACACGCTCTGCCTTAAAACCTATGCATAAGGGATTTATTTAAGCTATACCTATGTACTGGAGGTACAGAAACTTGTGTGCTATCCATGCTTATTTTTATTAGCATTTTTCTGGTTCTAGAAGTCCTGATTTACACTTTTATACCTACGCTCCTTCTGGAATGCGAGATGCTGTGCAGTCTCATTGCACATACAGATACATACATGATGCTCGTGCTCCTCTCGCTACTAGCAATCAATAAGGTATCTGTTCTTGGTGAAGAAGAAAGATACTCATACTACGCTGCTAGGTCATTGACTGTAGATTCTCATTTTCAGACACTTTTTATTTATCATTTGCGCACATCAGTGCAATTTCTTCAATCAGTGCTAAAGCACATGCTACATACATATAATTTATGGCAGGTTAGACAAGCTGTCGGTTCTCAACAAAGGTACTGTAAAGCCTTTCAATAAAGGCCATGCCCTTCATCAAGCCACTAGACTCACAAGCAATGCCCATAAAGCAATGAGATTAAACTACAATGTAATATGAGCCAGAGCAACATCTTGCCCTACTGCATGTTCACCTCCCATTGGCTTCACCAACTTGACAGTCTTCCTTCGTAATTTATCAGTAAGTGCTTTGTTTTAGTCACATCCTTATAGAAAATTTTTGGGGAGGAGGATGGCTGCACGGAGAGGAAGTGAATAATTTTGATTCCAATTCCTTTTCTAACACTGAGCGCTCACACATTATCTTATCTTTCAGAAACATAATAAGAATCAACTATCTTGGCTTCTCACTCTAAAACCAGAAGTGACAGAAATAAAAAATGAAATGTAAGAATTAACAATGTCCTGTTTGAAGATTGTTCCTAAAGCAAGCCACTGAGAACGTCTGATTCAGCTCCAATTTGAAGCTGTTTGCTCCAAAGTGTTACGATGTTATCTTCTTACCTTACTGAACACTGCAAGTCGATTGTGTCTGCAGTTTTTGTTATTTCCATGTCCTTGATTCCATTACAAAAGTTCATTCTGTGTCCTAGGAATAAAAACAACAGCTTGAGGATGGTTGCCAGTAGTGTCTCCTTTTGTAAGCATTTTAACAATGACTGCAGTTGGGACCCAAGAGACACTACTGTTCCTATAAACTGCCAATGCCTCAAAGGGCATTTTAACTAGGACCATGTGAAGTTATAAGCTATCTCCCACCCTCCAACCATCAGCTTTACGTCATAGTGTGTTAGCGCTTCTAAAGAAAAGAGGCAAACAGTTTATGCTGCTATCTTTGTATTGAATACATTTTGCATTTCAGTTGTTCTTTCCCAAATTAAAAGAAAACTAGAATAATTTAAGCTCTGTGTCAGTTTTAACTCTCTTCTATTAATTGTCCCCATGGTTGGGATGAACAACTACAATTCAAGGCAAAAAGCAACCTTTGTGGAGATGCAACATGCCAAGGACTCATCTAGAGTGAATGCAGTACTGCATGCAGTTCTGGGAGGGCTCCTGGAACTCGGAAGGGCTCACACATTTTCAGATATCTGTCCACTAGCTGCATGGTGGCGGTGTTGTGTCACTGACACCTGGACTGGTATGAAAGTCTTTAACTGTGTACTTGGGACAAAATCAGCTTTCTCATCACATGCTTTAAATGCTTAAGGTTACTTTCCATTAAAGAACCGCCCACTTCTTTCCTATCTTCAATAGGTATGAGCCATGTTACTGCAGATGCATATATCATCCATCTCAACAAGGTCATACAGAAATTACTCTCATCTGTGAAACATACTGAAACTTTGATTCCTCAGAAGGAAAAACTGAAATAATAAGGAATTAAAATTTCCTTCAGCCTAGTATCACATCTAAAGCACTCGCCTATGTCATCACGCATATTCAAGTCAGTATACATGAGAAAAAAGCTGAACTGGGATTATGTGATAAAGAGTATGCAAAATAAAAGAGCTGTCACTATGGATACGATGGCAGAAGTGGAATGGACATTGTTATTCTGGACAATCCCAGTTCTAGATGGAAGCAGGAAAGTTTTCTGGTGCAAATAAGTGTGCTAGAACCACAGGACAAAATACTTGCAATAAATCTAATGGATATTGACCTATTCAATATGTTTCACATACAAGAACAAAGCATGGATCAAAATTGCATCAAAAGCAAAAATGAGAAGGAAGTTCTCAGTTGTTAGCACATCTGGTCACTCCTAGCAGCCATATTTAGGCATAAATTAGAAGCAGCACATAAGAGTAAGTGCTTAAATAAATATTGTCAGCATAGGAGAGACTTCTGTATTACTACAGAAAGATGCATCCAAGAAGTTTAGATGCTAGTGTTATTTCAAGATAAATATATATTGCATAGATACACCTACGTAGTTCACTTCCTTGTTAACTCTTTTAACGGTCAGAAGACACTAAGTCCCATTTTTAATTGCACATCTGACTAAATTGGAAATAATCAATTTTTAATTAGAAAGCCTCACATGCAAGTATAATACCACTAATATCTCCTAGATGTTGTTACTAAAGAGTGTGCTAGAATTACTGAAGTTTAGTTATCTTGGACCTTGGAGGGCTTTACTTTTCAATTTGCGTTGGGGACAATTCTTTTCAAAGCTTATTTTTCTGGAATTATCATAATTGGGAAATGGAATGAGTGTTCATAAGTACTGCTTAGCAGTCCTTTTGTACTAGTAGCAGGCCTTAAGCCAGAAGTACTGCCTATACTGCTGGATGATTTCTTTTCATTTTTTTTGCCCTTGTAATAGGATAAGAAAATGCTGCTTTGCATGTGGAGTATTCCATCCATGTTGCTTCCGTGCCAGTTTACACATTGGACTATGTGTGTTATGTAGATACTCTTACACTGCATTAGATACATATTTTATCTAAATAGACAGATTATACACAAAATCACTGAATTCTAGTACATATTCTGCAGTGCACATTGACCCCAGTGCACAAGGTAGGCTAGCACAGGCAGGATTTTCAAAGACTTTGAAAGAGGTTTGACCTAAGGCTCATTTAAATGCCATACTCAGTTAGTATTCAGGCCATCAGGACAGAGACACCCAGCTTCCTTACGCCTTCCTGAAAATCCCAGCCAAGAGGTTCCATTTCTTACACTGTGTAAACAGATCATTCAAATTCACCTCCGTCTCTCTGAACTTCACTCCTCCACTTTGTGAGGATCCATCTGTTTTAGGAAATCATCTAAACCACAACAGACAATTCCAAACACAGTTTTAAAACCAGAAGCTTAAATGAAAATGAGAACTGATCTTCTGACCTTATCTAGGGTCATTTTACCACGTCAAGGCTGGGGTTATTTCCAGGGCAGTGTACGAGAGCTTTCACTACAGCTGCTTGAATAGTACTTTGCCTGTGGATTAATGATGAGTTAGGCTTCTCGTTCTCACCAGCCTTTATGATTCAGGAGAACACACAGAGGATTTCTTCTGAAACAGATGAATTAAAAAGACAAAAGTAAGCTAACCTCCTGACCTGTAAAATAACCTTTGTAGAGAAATCCATTCAATGTAGTTGCTCACTGTTTCTGGGAAAAGAAAAGCCGTTTGCAAGAGGAAGCATTAACTTGTATATGGTTTGAGAGGGGAAACAACCACAGCAACCTGTTTATCATGAATTTACATGGGGTAGAAGAGAGAGTATATCCAATAAGGATCTAGCTGTGACTGAGTGATGTAAGCAAGGACGTAGCAGATTTAAAGCAAAAGACTTACATTGTTCTTACTGGTATGTAAACTAGTGAAACACTCAAGTGAAATAGAGAAGCAGCTTTTTTTTTAGAAGATAAACCCTTCATCAGGTGTTCTGTTTTCAAGTATTTGAAATTGTAACTACTTATTTTCATCACATTTTATTCGTATGTTTATTCACTTAAGGATTTCTACAATTATAGCAAATTACAAGCTCAAGGGAAACTCTCTCTTTCTGGGTTCCTAAGGAATACAGAGCTTCATGCAAAACTTAATTTTCTGAACCTCAAGACTCTTCTAAGAGGTGTCATTACAAAGCAACACAAAATCCTATTCACTGATGGTGATGCAATTCAACACACAGACACAGAAAACAACATAAGAATGGTCAAACACATCAGACCAAAAATCCACCTAGCCCAGTATTTTGCCTCTGTGAGTGGCCAATAGCCAAGGAAGACTGAAAAAATGGAGCAAGACTATATAGAGAATGCTTTTTCAACTGCAAGGCTGAGGAACAGCAGTGGAAAAAAGAGAGTAGAGATTCTCAAACAGCCTCACAAGCCCACCTGAAAAACACCCATGCTCTGGTGGAAGCACAGTGCTCAGTCAGAGGCAAGTCAGTAGCTCATGTGCAAAGCACATTCCCTAGCTTAGAATATTCCTCAATTTCTAGGCAACTTTAGAATGCTCAATTTCTAGGCAACTTTTAGCAGAAGTTTCAATTGCATGTGCCAAAGAGGAAGGAGGGAGGGAAGGAGAGGGAGGCCTCTAGCAGATGGGACTGTATACAAACACATATGTTCAGCTTCAAGTACATAAATCCCAGTGAACTTCAATTAGACTACATTGTAGGCTTGCATTCGAATGTGTGACTGTTTGCCATCACCTTAGCATTCTCCAGAGCTGTGCTACTGCAGAAAGTCTACAATATCAGTGTTTAATTTCTCTCACGTTTTCCAGGAAATTCTCAGGACAGCATGGAATAGCTGAATATTGTTATCTGCAATGAAAACTAAAACACTATATAGTGTGTTGTTTTAAGACTGTTCTGAGTTGATTTCATTTAAATTGCTGTCTATGTGCAATAAATTACAGGATAGCATGTGAAAATTCAGGTAAGGTTAGTAGTGTAGTTATGTATGGGTATACACATATACACATGAGAATACATGGAAAAAAATATGTATTAACATAGACACTCCTAATTAGTTATTGTTTATTTCCTGACCATTAGTTAAGACTATCAGTGCTTATGGCACAGAACACAGTGGACATGCATATACGCATACAATATTTTCACAAGAAGAATAGGTAAAATAATTCTTAAAAGCTAAGCTTTAAATTTCAAGGGTGAAAAGTTCACCTCTAATAAAACTCTAAGGCTGCAACAAGACAGTGAACAATATTCATTCCAGGCAGAAATTCAGCTCACATTGATACAGAGGGAGAAAGTCATTCTTGTAACTCTTTCATCATCAAATCCAGATATCACAAAACAAGCACTCTGCCTTTAGTCAAGTAACACCATTAGAATTTGAGGCATCCTTCTCAAATCATCTTTGTGCTGTACACAGGCTTAGGCAAGCTTGATTTCATTCTCTTTCTGGATTTTTAAAGTGTGGCACACTCCTTTCCTTACAATAACTACATGGAAAAGGACAAAAAATTACTTACTCAATTTATGTGTTTTTGCACATTTATTCAGTTTGGAATACTTGCTTTTATTGGCCTCTGGTTACAGGAAATGCCCTATAGCACTCTGTGTCTCAGCAATATACAACACAATAATAAATGGCTAAACATCTGAAGACCAAGAAAGCTCTCAGGTCTACTGATGGCCAGTAGAATTCTAATAAAATGTAATTCTATTAAGATCAGCCTAACTAAGGGATATCAATTTCTCCTCTTTCCATCTTTTTTTTTTTCTTCCCCAAACAGCATTCAGACAGCAGGAATTGATTACAAGGTCTGGGAGACTTACTGTACAGAGGAATACCAGGAGATGAAAGCTAACACCTGTTGCTAAAACACAAAAACCTTGCTGGATTTGCCATAAAATTCCATTCAGCTCTTAAGTATTTCACAAATGAAATCACAGTACTTTCTGCAACTTCTAAACAGTACATAACAGTCACCTGATGCCAAAGGCCTGTACATTAGGCTTACTATTATTAGACTTTATCTGCATTTCTTCCTTGCAGTTCCATTTCATTGCAGCCTAAGTTCAAATAGCTAGTACAATGACTAGAAACAAGAGATCTCACTTCTAAATGTAGCTCTAATCTCAGAAGCTGTCTTCTAATGTTATTATTTCTCCACTCTGATGAGGGAGTCTGAGAGAAATAGGAGAGAAGAATGGGAAGAAAGGCAATTGCCCAAGCACTGGAACTAATCAAGCCTGATTTCCTGCAGGTTCGCATCACATGCTTGCTTGTGAGTACTGACTGCAGCTTTTCCTTTCACTGGAAATGGAGAAAGGCTCTATCTTAAGGCAGATCTCTCAGTGCAATAACATGTGAACTCACACAGCAGTTTCTCCTTTATACTGTGTCATACGTTCAAACTTCATTCACTCTGAGACCTGTATGGATTTATTAGATTCAATTGAGTTCAGCCAACGAATTAAAAAATTGTGGAGGAATATGAATAAGTGTGAGCTCAAAAGGAGATGAAATTTTTTGCATTTTTTCCTAGATTTAAGTAATAATGAAGCAAGAATGATAAAATCGCACTGCTACAATTAACCACTTACTTGGATATTCCTTACCATAGCTTCCCACATTAAGCTGAAATCCTAGTCTATGTTCTTCAGTTTCCCTTCAGCTTCACGTTCAGTGAAGTAGGTTTTGACTTCAGGACCAGTTACAGGAGGTGGTTCAGAACTCCTCCTGTAGTATAGCATTCAGCCTTGTATGCATAAGCTCATTACCTAAGCAAATTAAAGACAAATTTGTAGTATCAGTAACTGTTACCACACATTTGTTTCACTTGCTGACATCATTCGCCTATCTTTCCCTTGGCATTTTCAGAACAACCATATAACCACAGAATCACAGAACTGTAGTGGTTGGAAGAGACCTCTGGAGATCACCGAGTCCAAACCCCCATTTAACCAGCATGTCCTTTATTATAATATCTAAATATTCAGAATTTGAATGTTTGGATACTTATTAGCAGAGAACTTCCTCTTGAAGAAAAAATGTGGATTTAAAATCTCAAAGGAAGAAATAGGGCTTAGCCCTCTCAGTATACTGCATATAAAATGCATTAGGACAGTTCTCACGTAATGCTTCTTCTAGAGTGCCATGTAGCTTGCAGCATGTGCAATGATCCTTTTTCTTTTCTATTATTTTCTATTTGTTCCTTGTTGCTCTATTGGAAGAGACACTTGCTATCACTGTTGTTTCATAGGTTTCATTCTACGCTCAACTACTGGAACTTTGAATTCAGCACAGGAGAAAGGGAATTCAATGTGCTAGGCACAGTAAAAGTGCCAGCTCACAGCTGACAGATTCTACACTCAGAACAAATGCTGCTGCAGCGAGTTACAAAGTGCAAAATGTCTATCTGAAGTTTACTTTGTTTAGGAATAGAAATTCCCTTTTCCTTTAGAAAAAAAGAAAAGTTTTCCTTTTTGTTCCATTCCCATTCATTCAAACAGAAATAAAACTAACTCAAAGATGGGATGGGGCTGGTGGAAAAGCTTGCAAAATAGATACAGATTTCAGGACTTCACAATCTCAAGCACGAAACCTAAAAGAAAAGATTAGGAAGTATGTTCAATGTTCCCTCAACTGTTTCAGCTAGCTGTGGAACATGTTTCTTAAATTTAACAGCATCAGAAAATAGGATATTCCTTTTCATGTATTACTTACACAAACCACTGAGTAGGACACACCAGGCAAATATCTGATCCCTTCATTCTTGTTCCTGCAAAGTAATGGCGTCATAACAAACCTGGATAACTAGACTGTAGTAGGTCTGTAGCAGGTTTGAGATTACCATTCTGGGTATTTGAAAGAAATAAGAAGTAATGGAGTGAGGAGAGAAGGGCTTACAGGCCCCTTCCTTCCTTCTCCAAACACATGGAGAAGGAAGCAAAGGAGAAGTATTTCAATGCTCTGCTAGGTACTAGTGAGGTTAGACCCTTGCTCAGCCAGAAAAAGCAAGAGGAGTCACCACTTCTTAGTGAAAGAACACTGCTACTGATGCATCCCTTTCATTCTGCACCAGAACAGAGGTCTTAACTGAAAATAAAGAGAGCATTCGCTGTAACATTTCCATTATATATACCAAACAGCAAATAACAGACCATTTCAGTACTGTCAAGTCTCATAGGACATGGAGTTTCTAACTAAACATATGCATAACTTAAACATATGCATAGACTTCAAATTTCCTAAATAAAAATCAGAACACTTCCTGAACTTCACTGTTACATGTTACAGCTTGAATGTTTAAAATCGGTGAGTGCAAAGCTTAAAAAGCAAGCAAACATTTCTAAGATGTGACTGGTATTCTTGGTCATTCTCACTTTGCTTCACTTCATCCAACATTTCTTCCCCTTTCTTCTTCCCTCTTCTGCAATAATATAAAAGTTCTGAAGAAACAGACATCGAATTACACCTCTCCTGAAAGTGAATCCCAATGCCTACAAACACATCTTTTTGAAAGGAAATAATTTCAGTTCCGTTTTTATTTACAGATATCCCTGAGAGCACACAATCTTTGACTGAAAACAGGAAGATGCCTGCGCCATTGCACTGAAATGAATGCAGTGCAGCATCCAAGGCAGCTTCAGTTAAAATCCGAGCTGTTGCAACTTAATGACTAGATAAATTAGTCTGAGCTGAGGTTCAGACTGTGGTATCGAGATTACTCACAGCATCACAGTTATCCAGCTTAAAACTAGCTCTGGAATCTTTGCAGTACCTTGCAGTCAACTTTCTGACCACAGCATAGGCAATCCCTTCTAGACATACAAAGAATTTCTTATTACAGTGGTTTAGGGAAATAGACTACTAACCAGCCCCTTATGTTTTACAGATTGCTACAATGTGCAAAAGTCATGCAAAAATGACTTTTGGTGGTGATCCACGTGGGTTGGCATACCTCAAGTTTTATTTGAATCTTGGGTTCTACTGAACCTAACACCTGAAAAACAATATAATAAAAACTGCAGGATTTTATCTATTTTTCTTCACACATGTGCAAAGCTACCTATTTCATGTGATTTAAACAGCAAAACCACTCATCAGCCCAGGTCATTCAAAAGGTCTTTAAGAATCAGACCACGTTTATGAAATAGCTTTACTAAGCTGAGACCATAATGAAATCAAAATGAAGTATATATGGTTTTGTGGTTTAATTGTGAATATTTTGTGTAGTTCTAGTTACTACCAACTAATGGTGCAGGATAACATTTCATTTTACATAAGCCAGATTCTGTAGAGATAGGAAGAGACAAATGTTCAAAGAACTTCTCTTAAAAGCAGACCAGATTGCAATTGTAACACAGACTCCTCAGCCAATCTTTGTATCAAATTGAACCAGGGAATGTCTGCCTGGTATAAAAATATAACTGGTGTAAAAAAAAGTGTACATTCAAGTTTGGCATATGTCTACACAAAACATACTATTTGTTCAGTCTTGATCACTGAAAATACAAGAAGCAAACATTTCCATAGTTATCTCACATAGTGTCTCTTGAATAGACTGCCCAAAGACTAGTCTTCAGGATGGGCTGAAAATCAGGTAACAAAATTTTGGGTTGCAAATACATAATCAGTAGAGAACCAGCAGACAAATCTGCGCACAACTGCTTACCTGAATAAAACAAGACCACTAGGAAAAAAAACTTCTCACATCTTTTGAATCATAGTAAATTTCAGTGGGATTGACCTTCTTAGCAAAAATAATGGCAAAGTGTCCTTCCCCAGACTTTTTCCTGTTCCTGAATAAATTAAGCATTCTCACAAGTAGCAGTTTTGCATTCTTTGCAATACTGAGACAGCAGTAACCTGCAGTTTAATGGATCTGGAAATGAAGAAAATCCTTGTACACTTCTCAAGGAATACATTTCTTTTCTCTCTGGATTGATTTCAGTAGGTTTTTACAAAATTGCTGGTATCTGCCTTGAGCTGAGAGAAAGCACCCATCCTTAAGATGATGAGAAAAGAAAGTAGCGAGCTTTGTATAAATGATAAGCCATAAACCAATTGCCTAATTTCAACCAAAAGCAGTCCCCTATTTAACAGGCTCCTGTAAGTTTAACATAATATGGCCATCAGAAGAGTCAATGAATGGTTGAAGTAGGACCTCTGGAGTCATCTGGTGCACTTCTCTTGCTTAAGCAGAGGCACCCAGAGCAAGTTGCCTCGGACCACATCCAGGCTGTTTTTGAACATCTCCAAGAAGGGAGATTCCAAGGAGGGAGGACTGGTCAACCTGTGCCAGTGCTCTGTCATCTGCATCATGAAAAAGTGTTTCCTGATGTTCAGATAGATCCTTATGTTCCAGATTGTGACCATTGCCTCTAGGGGGTCACCAGTCACCACAGAACAGAGCTTGTTTCCAACTTCCATGCAGCATCTTTCAGGTGTTTACATACATTGATAAGATATCTCTCTGCCAACCATTCTCTTTATGATAAGCAGTCTCTTATTTACCAACTCCGTGTCTTTACATTTTGGCTGTTTTGCTAAGGATGCAGCAATACAAGATGTTTAATGAGATACCACCTGGAGTTAGCTCTGTAAAAACAATGCAAATGCAACTTTTGAATAACCTGACTCAGCCAGCATTATATTTTATCTCCAAAAGAAGCTGATGTCTTCTCTTGATGTTTCAGTTCTTTCATTTCACATGGCTCCCACAGTCGGAAGCTCTAACTCTACCTTGCAAACTCTGGTAAAGCATGTGGGAATGTTTAAAAGTTACCTTTCTCGGTCTGCTTTGCTAGAAGTGAGATGTCTCTCACTGATAAGGGGCAGAGTGGAAAGCAGTAAACCGTAACCTCTTAAAATCACCCCATCAGGAGCTGCTAGAGGTCAGGAATCACAGCCCTGCTACTACTAAAGCCCTTCATTGTGAACCGATTTAGTGGTTGCTCTGTTTTGCCTACCGAGTCACTGTTCTATATTTAACTCGACTATAAAACACTCTGAGGTACTTCAAGTATGGTAGGCTCCATGCAAAATTAAATTCTACCTTAAATCTTCCTGGAAAAGCACCTCTCTCTCCAGTTCTTGGAGTACTGATTTTCCTCTCACTGCTCAAATTGTCCCATAGGCAAATATATTTTAATGGTTCAGAAGAGAGCCCTGCGGTTCCTTCCCTTGCACTGAGGATTTGACTGTACTGCTTACTTTGACATGTTTGGTCTCCACCTGCATTTCACATAGTTACGCTGTTCAGCTGCAGCAAATTACTCGGCCGCCAGTCAAAACCCCAAAGAAATGAAGTTATGGTTTGGCATCCAGATAAGTGGTGAACATTAAAAAAAACTGTGACAGTGTGCAGAAACAGTATCCTTTCAACCAGCTATAGTAAAAAAGAAACCAGCATTGAAAATATCCTGAAATATTCTGGACTGACAATCACATCTGTCCAATAAAATATTTGTCTTTTTGCCCGAAATAGCCTCTAAAATAGCTGAAGAATAAGAGCTGCTTTTATACTTAGTTGATGGAAACCAAACTGAATCTACTTGATGAGACCAGTCCAGGGACGACAGCGGACAACAGGAGGCCATTAATTGCCTGGACTTCGACTTAATTGCTTGATTGCTTGCATGACTCTCATTTCTATTTGTGCTGTAACATCGTTAACAGTCCTTCTCCTGTCCCTGCCCAGCACCCTTGCATTTTTTTTTAATAGAATCACAGAATCACCAAGGCTGGAAAAGACCTCTAAGATCATCCAGCCCAACCATCCACCTATCACCACTTTTTCCCATTAAATCATATCTCTCAGTACAACATCTAAATGTTTCTTGCTTATCTAAGCTTTTACTGATGTTATCCATCTGCACTTCTGTTTGCATCCAGCTGGCACTTCATAACGGCAACTGCCAACCCTGAATGAGTCAGCAACTCACAGGTTTGTTACAAACTGCTCTTTTTCAGATTACTTTTCCAAATATAAATGTTGTTATTTAGACTAATTCCTCTACATATTTACCAAAGCATGCAGAGTTTTCATACAATTATATAGAAAGACTAAAACCCCGTTAGTATAAACTGGTATAATTCCTTAGAAAACAGTGAGTTACTACTGGGTGAGTATCTGACTTTCTCAAGGACTGAGTACATTAAAGCTATAATAGATCTTCAACATCCTAGAAAACAGCTTAGTAAAGCAGGTTATTGGAGGAAACAAAAGGAGAAGAGGCATTGAGTGAAAAGGAGTATGATAGAAAATAACACAAAAAAGCAAATACATGGAAAACCTGCTGATTGGTACAACTGCTTATTAAGACAACTTGGCCTTCTTGGCCTGCCTGAGATGAGCAAAGTTTCACCTCTTATTTAAAAAAAAAAAACCACACACTTTTTAAAGTGAGTAGCTTTTTCCTGCCAGTTAGAAGACAGCCCATTTTCTGAAACTATAATAGCTTATTCTGGCCTTCCCTATTCATGAAGATGCACATTGCCTACCATTTTGCCACTAGTAGAAAAAAGGTCCTCTTTTTTTTAATTAAAAAAAAAGAAAAGAAAAGAAAGAAAAAAAAAAATAGAGACCTGATATGATTCTAAAATGAACACCCAGTCTAGGAATATATTTTACAACAACACCAATATTAAAATCTAGAACAGTATTTTCCGATACCTCCTAGTGAATGGAAAACTTCAAAACATATGTACTAAAACCTCTGAGCTCCAGCATTTGTCTTAGTTAATGAATTTTGCCTTCAACATCTTGTAACTTACTTTTGCTTGCAGTTTTGAATTAGAGAGGTCTCTGTCTCACATTAAGGGTGGGTGTTACTACATTCCTATTAATCTCTTTCCATACATCACTGCCAATGTTATTTCTTCATTCCTTCTCATGGCCCTCTTTTTCACTGTATTTAACACTCATGTTAAATAAATGCCTCTTGCACAGGCATTAAACGTGGACAAAATGCCCACGCACAATTTTTTTGTATTTATTATCTGTTTTTTATCTGAGCTATTAGGATAGACTCACATCACACAGAATCCTGAAGTTAGCTAGCAAAGGTAACTGAGACACCTGGAACTCCTACACAGCTCCTGCATAGACAAAGCACACTACAGATCTGTTACTATCAGGCATATTTTAAAGTTCTTCATCTTTACAACCGTCAACAGGCATTAGGGGAAATCAACACACGGGCTACTGTGACCTCTTGAAAATTGATCAAATGGAAGCTAAATACTTGAAAAGCCCATTTTATGCCTAATTTACTGCAGAAACAAGACTTATTTTATTACTGTGTGTATATATATATATATGCTTTCTTAATAAATTTTTATCACACTCTACAATTCTAACAAAATATGGAAGATGCATAGTTATCTCCAAGACAACTAGTTTTTGCAAATAGGCGGTAACGTAAAGTAGAAAGACTAAATGTCCTGTAAGGAAAGCTTTAACATCAGCCTCATGGAGCATACTGGAAAAGCTTCACTTCAAACATCTTAGCCTCGAAAATCAGTCATCAGTGAGACAAAAATCTGTTATGAGAACAGAACTTGTGGTTCTTGCAGAACTGCTTATTTAATGATAAATTCACAGACAGGACAAACTGTGTCTTAACCTTTCAGTGGCTGTGATTCATCTTCATGCATTTGGTTGCATGTCACTGACATAAAGAGTGCTTCAAGACAAAATAAATATGATTAACTTTTACTGTATTCCTACTTCTTACATAAACATAAATCTCCCTTTTTCATTCTTAGTTGTAACCTGTTCTCGGAGCAAAAGAACAACTTACTTTAAGGAAAAGAAAATTCAAAACTAAAAATGGTATTCTTGCTTAATGTAAATTCAGAAACAAATTTTAGAAACCTCTGACTGCATTCACTGCTAATTTTGAGCACATTTAAGTATTACTGTATTAATCCCTTACTCCCTGTATGCCTTGATGATAGTGCGTAGTTTACAATAGGAAGTTAGAAAACTGAACACCAGTTTTTTTAAATAAAAATTGATTAATCTTTCTTGCAAGAATTAGAATAATCAGTCTGCTTTTTCTTCAGAATTGTTAAAAAAAAAAAAACACTTTAATTTCTGTTTGCCCTTTAAAAAAACAAACAAACAAAAAACCCTAACATTTGGATTTTAGTTGCTGCAGGAAGGGACTTTATTTCAGTGAATTTCTGTGATATCTGTAAAATGGAGATGCAGGAGACCAAAAGAAGAGAATGGAATACAAAAGCAACATGAACATATTTTGGATTGTGCTGGGCTTTCCTGAACATCCTGACTAAAGAACAAAATCAATAATCAGAGTTCTCTGCTGCTGTTAAAAAGGAACAGTCAATTTCTCCCTACTATGTAGCTACTGCATGAGCAAGTAGTATTATATTCCAGACTAAATCCAGTGTAAAGTGGAACCATCTCCCACAGTCATATTTGCTCAGGAATGAGCTGGAAAAGAGGTGTCTGCTGCCTAGTGAACTATCTGTCTGCTTTTCTCCTGAACAGCTGTGCCTCGTCTATATAGCTGAATAACAGATAACAGACGTCACTGTCCACTTAATGTAGCTCATCAGTGCTAGGGGAGAAGGCTGGTAAATAGGAACAACACTATACAAAGCTACTTCTCACACACCACACGTGATGCACAGAACACTGCTGATGAATTTGCATTCCTTCACTTTTATTTTTTTGTGAAAAGAAGAAAAATAGAGGAGCATGCATTCTACTTTACTGTCATTTTCATATGGTTCTGTTAGTAAAAGACAGGCACAATACTCATAGCAGATGCAGTGACGCCAAATCAAGTATGGGAGTCAAATGCTCAAAGAAGGAGATAATATTTCACTTTATTACTGATGTTCAGTCCCCGAATTTGTCCCTGAAAGATGACAGAGCTTTTTTAGCAGACAAAGTGAAAATACAGCTAAGCTCCTTTAAAAAACAACACTAGCAGGGAAAAAAAAAGGGGATAGGGAGCAGGTCTGGTGAAGGCTTTCTAATTGAAAGCTGCTACAAAGATTTCTGTTCTTTTTCACTCTAATCTGTAGTCCTGGTTTGAGTTACTTCTCATTCAGATAGCACAGCCAAGCCACATTCAATTTTGTCAGCTCCAATGTATCCAGTGTGGTTGCTTTTCCATGGAAGAAATCTACATGTTTTAAGAAGTGGAATAATTTGACTTTTTTTTAATTACTCCAACACAGATGCACAAAACCTAACAATAGCCATAGCAAAAACAAGAGATTCTCACTCACGCATGTCTGGGTGAACTTCTGTTCTCTGTTCTCTCCATCAACTCTACAGCAACAGCCTGAATCTGAGAACAGAATTTAGGATCCAAGACTGAGGTTTCCTTCACTCTTTAAACCAATTAAAACACATTTTTTCTGAGCCATGATGTGCTTCCCATTCTTCCCCCATGTATACATATAAATGATACCTACAGAACGATACAGAGGAGGAAAAGAAAAATCTCCTTCAGTCATTGAACTAGGGGTCTACATGAGGTACAAGTTAGGTTTTCCCATTAGGGTTTTTATTCACTCCAAGGCATATGCCATCTCAGCAGGCCACCACAGACTAGACAGAAACATGAACTCCCTACTATCATACTGTTGATGTTGGCTGTCAGGCTACCATGAAACCAGCTCCACAGGAAAGTCTAATATTTGAACTTTTCACTCTAATTTCATTTTATTAGACAGCAGTGAAGGTTAGTGTTGTAAAAAAAAACTGAGCTAGAAACTTGAAATGCTGGCAGCTGGAATGCAGAATTTTTACCCTGCTCCACATTAGGATATAGCCTTTCTAAAGAGACAAACTTTTTAAAAATCATTATTTCTGATGGACGAATCAAAACTTGATGGATATACAGGTAGAAAGTCAGTTTTACAGTGATGCCATAAAAATAAGAAGATTCCATACAGGAAAAAAAATATTTTTCTGGACTTTGCTGTAATTCACAGTTCAACAGCATAATCGAAGTGTAGATTTGGCATTATTTTTGAGGCTAGTGCAATGATGGAAGTTAAATGACATTCTTCAGAACACTGGCTTGAAGAACCTAACCTAAGGATCATACCATGACATAATAACGCATTCACTAATGGGATGCATACAAGTGCCCCAAAGGAAGGCCCTGTTTCTGAAGATCTGAAGAGAAATGAATATTCAGAATCACAATCCGGGACATAAGAAAGAAAGCTTACAACCAAGCACTTTGCATAGCTATATTTCGAAACAGGCATCTAAAATCAGAAGTCATTTTTCATGATCTTGGGAGATTTCTATTTCATAGTTTAACCTCAGCACTTAGCATACTTTAGTGAAGCAATGATGCAAATCACGTACACAAAAACACTTCCTGAAAGGAAACTGCAGAGATTCAGTCTTGACTACACAGATAAATGTTGAATAAAAGCCTGAGCAGAAAGTTGGATTAAGTGCTACATGTATTCAATGGAGGTAGATAAACAAGATTATATCTAATGCTTGTCAGAAATTTTCCTTGGGCATCTCTTAAGTCTTATGCTGCAGCAAAAATATTTGAGTACATGAAGAACCTCAAGTATGTACACTTCTGTCTAAGTGCTCTTATTTTTTTCAGCTTCTCAAGTGCTTTGTGGGGGCAGGTCTAACCTAGTTCACGTACACTTCATGTGAATTCAATGCCAAATACAGAATCACTCTGTACAAGAACAGAAAGTAAGGAAACCAGTTCAAAAGTTAACCACTTAAAAGGATGCTCTCGTAAAGGATATAATTTTGGGTTTGAGATAAAAAAAATAAACAGAATTCCAGACCTGTGCCTACTGACTGGCACTTTCAAGATCTGAAAAGACAAAGCTTTATCTGCAGATGGTGCTGCCAATAACAGGATTGAAAAGGCTCTCAGGGAAAACATATGCTTCTGCCTATAGAATGTGTGTGCATTTATTCTGGATTAGAAGCTCAAAATTACAGCACAGGATCAAGAGCACTATGTGTAAAAACAGTAGCTTTTGTCTCAGTTCCTCCTTTAACAGCAAGTTAATGCTCTTTGCTTCTTCTCAGGGTATTAAGCTACCTTTAGCTTCAAGTATCTGACATACTTTTGACAATAAATCTGTTGGTTGTGGACTCTTCTCAAATCATAAGACTTTAAACATTCCATTTTTTTATGTCCTGTGATAGTTACTCATTCCCACATCCATTATGGTTACTTTAAGAATGGTGAGTAGAAGGCAGAATTTTCAGCTGACCCATGTTCTCTGAGATAGGCAGAGGAAATGTACAGCAGAAGGCAGGAAGGGACTAGATCCAGCAAAGTCCTAAAATACTTTGTTATTCTCTCAAGTAGGTCTTTCAAGACTGAGTTGCCTGTGACAATAAACAAAAGCATTTTCCTTCAGTGCTTTAAATGAAGGAAAGCAGGATGAGTAATATTAGTACGTGTGTTAGCACTTAAAATTATCCCAGGAGTTTCAGTATCCAAAAGTGAGACATTGTAATGTGCTAATGCCTCACGTTCTGAGAACATTTACAGTTACCTTTCCAGGAAATTAGTTTTCATTACCTAAGAGCAAAGTTGGCCTGCTGTTACTTCACATACATGCACTACAACACACTGCATTTTCAAATAAGATGCGTCAAATAGTCCAGTTATAAAAACAATGTTGGGTGCAATCCAATCAATGAAATGAAATTTACCATGATTATGTTTGTTACCTGGAACATGTCTTATGAAAATTCTCAATCAAAACCAATGCTTTACAAAAGCAAGCAATAGCAAGGCAGTAAAATCAGGGAGTCTCAGTAGGGCCTGCTTTTTGAAGGCAAATGTTCCCTGTTTACTGCTGTCTCAGCAAGACCCTTACGTTGACTCACAGAAGGGATTCTTCAGGAACATCTGACAGAAGACTAAAGTCTTCTGTCTTACACCAAGGGATACATCCAAATTCATAGGGACAACCATTGACTTGTGTCTACCAAATATCTATGCAGACTTACGTAACCAGATTGGTTTGCCACTGTTAAGTTACCTCACAATTTCTCATTGAAAATAAAAAAAATATATGATGGCAACACTTGATTTTTTTTTTTTTTTTCCCTAAAAATCAGAATCTAGTTTTATTCTCCACAGGAGATAAGGATTCTTCAATTGTAACCAAATCAAATACTATTTAAAGCAACATGCAGTGTTACCATCAACCTTTAACTTGATGACTTAGTGGCTCTGAAACCTCCATTAATGTATCATCAAAAGAGCCACTGGGTTGAATTAAAATGAATAAAATCATTTTCTCAATTCTGTGGCAGAAGAGGATTGCAAAACTCACTAAGTATTAAACTTGGCTTTCTACTGAGACAAGATCGCCTGCTGTTTTATTCTCTCTTCTCTAATGGGGACATTCAAATTCCAATTGTATCAAAACAACATAGTTGGTGATTTAATCCAAGGGTTTTACTCTAGTCCTTGAGCTGGTATAATTCAGCAATACCAACCCCCCATCTTTTAAAATGACTCTTAAGGGTTAGCTTTGCCTGATCGGTGTAAATGCTAACCTCATTTGAGAACCAAAACACAGACTGGGCCACATAGAAACAATAGCAGTCAGTCAGAGGTGGGGGGAAACATCCTTACAGAGACACAGATCATCAAACAGACATTTGCTAGATCCAGTCAGGTTCTCAGCAACCTGCATTTCTATCATGAAAACAGTTACCATAACTTGAACCAATTTTGTGGCAGTCTCAAGAAAGAAATCAGTGACTGAATTGGAATGGATCCACTGCTAGTGTCTCTGTTGTAGACAGAGGGAGGAATATTTTCAAATTGCAAGCAAATAATAAAAAACTGCCAATTAACTTAACTGTTGCAATCATGCAACACACCAGTAGGCTCAATACAAAATACATTTAACATTCAATCTACACATGAGGAAAAGATAGCCTAAGAAATAAGGAACAGTTTCTCTTAGTGCATTGTCTAAATTGTAGCTTTGTCATGTAAGATGTAGAGACAGAGTGCTGTAACTGGGAAGGTACGTATGCATTGCAGCATATCAAATATTTGGTTAAAAAAAACAAACACAAAACAGTCAAGTTAGTCACTGTCCTTCTGAACTTCTAATGACATACATCTAAAGACCAACAGAGATGAGAATCACCTAGACACAGCAAAACTTACATACAGTCCTCGTGCTTCTTGCAACATGCTGGACTCCTCTCAGGCTACAAAGCCCATTCAAAATGCAATGCTTAGCCTCACGGTAATACAGAAGTTATGAAGAACAGGAAACACAGCATCCAGTTCTGATCAGTAATTAACACATGTTCATTAGAAACTTACTTTAACATTGCAGAGATACATGACTACAGATTTAGCATATCTTAGAAAAGCAATAAATAATTTTTTCACCAGAATTAGCGTAATGGTTGGAGATCACAGCCAAAACTATGCCTCTATTGTGCAAGATAATGTGTGTAAACATATAATAAGAGACAACTCTGAGCTAGCAAATACACTAAAAAAAAAAGAAAGAAAACATAATTAGAGATGCTCAGGATTGAAGTAAGTCATACAGTGCCCAATAGTTGGCATAGGGATCCAGAACTCCTCAGTCCTTGTTGGTCTGCTTTTCCAATTCCTTTTTCTTGTATCTTGTCAGCAATAAACATAAGCAGGAGGTTTATTTGTTAATTTACTTGTTTATTCTTCTTGGAAAAGAACAGTCATTGGAAACTCATGCGCACAGGCTGCTGAATAACAGCCAGTTGTATCAAGTAAATTTTTCAGAAATGTGTGGGCAGCTCATTCTCTGCAACTACTGATAATAGACTGGCAATAGAGATGTCAGGAAGAACTGAGGTTATCAACAGTAAAAGAAGCACTGACCAACTTTTCACATCTATGCAACATCACACCACTGAAAGGAAAGTACGACTTAAAAGACCACACTAATTGCCTAAGTGATTTAATGCCCTCAGAAACAGTGAAGGAGCCACTGAGGCATTCTAGTTGCTTCTAAACGGAAACAGTCAGGAATAACAAGAGAAACAGTGACATGGATATCAATAGCGGTAGAACTTAGGAGAGGAAAAAAGCAGCCTCGCTTCCCAACTCAAGTGACTCGAGGAAATTCACTGTAAATTTTCACATATTTCAAGGGACATAGAAAGATATTTCACTTGAGGAAGTCACCTTCAAATGAAACATAGACTCACAAAGACAAACTTGAAAGTATCTGGCACTTTATGCAGCATGCCTACAGTAACAAGTCAACTGTACTAGGTTGCTTCAAGTTGCTGATTATGGTACACCAAGAACTGAATTTTGCAAATTTCATTCTAACCCCACAGCAGATTTCAGCTCTGTTACTGCACTACCCTGTTCTGCCTGGACCATCTATTAAAATTTTTGGGATGAAGCACATACACAGGGTGACCACAATGCCAAACACAAACAAAAAGCTGCACTAAATGCAACACTTCTACATACTTTGACTGCTCATGCTAACAAACCCAGATGTTGCTCTCAGATTTGATCCTTGCTGAGTACACCATCTTTCCATTATTGTTTTAATTGTGGTTTACTCCTTGGAACTAGGAAGTGGTTCACTCTGAAGAATGTAGTCTTAAATGGAGGCTTTGCATTTTAAGTGTATGTTTCTGTTTGAAAAGAAAAGCTTCAGCAAATGAGTTGAGTCACATAATGGAGAAGCACTTATCAAATGCCTACATTGATTAGACTGCAGCAGGAAAGAGCAGCACAGCTGAAAATAGCCAAAATGCGGGGTAAAAAGGAAACCTCTATGGGCTGTTTGACATTGTGGTCTGGTTGTGGAGCCAGTTAATAAACCTAAGGGCTGGGAATGCATTATCCAAACTCTAATTCCAGCTAAATATAATTATTTGAACAATACAGATTGGAAAGAGACTTAATCTAAACTAGTTCTGCATGAGATAAAAAGAGATCCATACTTCATAAAGCATTTATCATGAACATTGCTTTCTCAACAGCACTACAATCATAAGCTTCAAGCAGCTTAGCAGCTTTCTCACTGAAAGACAGTGGCAGTGCTATTTAACCTACTTGGCAGCAAGCTACATTTAAGCATAGTAATTTAAAGACACTACACGCATCTTTCTTCTTTCCCGTATTTCTGTACATCAGTTGTTTCAATCTTCTCAAGAGACAGCATTTTTAGAATGGTATTTCCAGTATGAAGATCCCTCCACTATCTCAGTATGGTTTCACTAATACACAGTAAATACACAGTAAAACGGTACGTACAGAAAATGCCATAAACAGGTTTTGCAACATGTCAAATTTTGTCACGCAATTGCATAGTGAAAAAAAAAAGTTCTTAAACATTTTAGGACAATCACTTAAAACACACTTAACTTGATAATGGTTAAAACTGTATTCTGATCTCATTAGCAATTTTATACTGCTTTAACCACACTAGATTCAGGACAGTTATTTCATCAGTATGAAGAGATTGTGCCCATTTTTTTTGAGTTTCAAGTTTCAGTCTTCTGATAGGTTCATTGCCAGGACAAGTTGTATTAGAAAGAGGCAAAACCCAGCATAAGCCAAAGGCAATAAGAAAGTGGGCACTCAGTGTGCAAAAACATATGAGCATGTGCCTAAGTTGCACTAGAAATGATAGAAGATAGGGTTAGAAAAAGCTACAGAGATCATCTATAGCTGTACTCCTTACTCCAAGGTAGCATCTAAGCCTCCTACAGGATATACACTGAAATCATTCCTGAAATTTCAGAAAATCTGGAGTGGTTTCATGCTCTTACAGTCTTATCTTTCTTTCTTTACTACCTAATCCAGACAGTATAATATCTGGCTAGCACACAAAAAGCTTTACATAGTTACCATTTTTATTACTACATGAAGACAAAGTGAACACCATAGCAGTATTATTTGCAGATTAGAAGAACATAGCATGAAGACTGTGACAAAGAAATAAGCTACACTGGAATGCAATGATACAGATTAACTCTCCCATGGATAAAGGAATTCATCTGCCCACAGTGGAACAAGAACTCCTCTAGTTCCATTAAGTAATGAATGCCTCAATATTCCAACCTCCTTGACAGATTGGCTGAGTCTACTTTGCAATGGATTTAAGCACTCATCTGTTTGATCATGTGCATATCTATTGATAGTAAACATAGTCTTCCTTCTAAACTGAGGGTGTCTTAGTTTCATATATGTCTTGTTAACAGCATTAGAGTAAGAACTATCCAGGTTAAAGAAGAATAAACTCTGATGGAACCAGTACTACCTTCTGCATGCAGTAACTCAACACTGTGAATCACCCCTCCTAAATGAATAACATCCCTCCTAAGCAAATGAATATCATGGACAATGAAAATAATATGTGAATATATATATATACACACATAAACATATAAATGATAGGTGTAGGGAGTAAGGAATGGATATTGTCTTAGTTTCAGCTGGGATAGAATTATTTTCTTCAGAGTGTCTGGTGTGATGCCATGTTTTGGTTCTAGGAGAACAACAATGCTGATAGCACACTGATGTTTATAGTTGCCGCTAAGTAGCATTGTACAGAACCAAGGTCATTTGCAGTGAAGGGTCCAAGGAGTTGTAAGGGAATCGAATTAGGACAGTGGATTTGAACTGCCCAAGGGAATATTTCATACCATATGACATCAAACAGAAGGAGTTTTGAAGGGGGTGGGAGTTCATCTCACTCTCTTCTGCTGCTCAAGAGGCTGGCTGGGCATTGGTTGCGGATGATGAGCAATTGCTTGTGCATCACTTACAAACATTCATACATACATACATATACATACATATATGTAGTCATAACATATAACAGGGAGACCAATGACTTCAAGCTAATACTCAAAATACACCTCTCCGAATTAAAGTGAACAATACATAGATTATACAATGTGACTATTTTCTATGTGAACTTTTATCTAAAAACTTGTGCAGGAAACACTAGGGAGATTACATTCAAAATTAAAATATATGTTCCTTTGGACATTCACTACTGTGCTTTTCATCATCCTGAATGGTTCGTGGAAGACTAAGATATGATTTTAAATTCCCAGTGTTCGCCTGTATAAAATTATTAGAGGAAGAAAAATTATTTTTCAGAAATAGTAATGAGACCAAAGGTTTTGAGAGTATGCGTCCATAGAGGCTGATTTACTGATGGAGATGAAATGATTCACATATTTGATAATTGCATTTTGCAGCTGGAAGTTCAGAGTACATCAGCAACACAGCAAGGGCCATCCCTTCAAGGGAAGTCAGAAAAGCAAAGCTGAACTCTTGCCATTGAAGCTGCTTTGCAGACAGCATTTTCAAAACTGTGGCCCCAACTGTTGCAGGTAAGTCCCCGAAAATGTAGCCACAAGATCTTTAGAAAACTTGACTGAATGTGCCATATGCCAATGACACAAAGTTGAATTTGCTACCATACAAGCACAAAAATGAAATTCCTCTCTTTTCTTTCTCCTCTCAAATGAATCACATAAAACAACAGAAACATTTTCTGATGTCATTCATTAATCTAGCTAGCCATGTGTTTGCAGGTCTATCAAATGTTGGTTTAATCTCACAAAATGGCTTCTCCTGAGCTATACTTATTATTAGAGCCAAAAGTAATTTGATCCTTTCATAGAAAACAGACTTAGAAATAGGGTGAGTCTTAATTAATTTAAACAACTAGATGTGTTAAGACCTGCTAAAAAAAAAAAAAAAAACTAAAATGGGTGAAAATGAAGACCACAGTGATGCTCCATTTTTACTCAGATACTCTGTAGAAAAACAGATAATGGCACAGTGTTACTTATCCTTTGCTGAAGATCTCAGAAAGAAGCTGGAAAAGAGAAGGAGCAAGTACAAGGTGTTTTGACCAGAGGATAATAACAACATGGCAACTTTCGTTAATGACCTTTGATTTATATTTTAAGAATCTGAAAGCAGAGACTCCACCAACACCATTGCCCTTCGTTGTTTTGATGTGTAATATATAATACGGTTTCTGGTTACATCAGTCAGAGTAGTCTGGAATTGTTAAAAAACCCTCCGCTAACAGCAGGAAGAGAACTAGCTGAAGACAAAGATCTATTGCACTGAAGAACTGCCAAAATACAATTCTAAATTCATTTATCACATTAATTACAATATAAAATCCTAAGATCTACCTGGAGTAGATAAGACCAGGCTAGTTATCTCCCAGATATATAAGTGAAACAGGAAGGAGCTAATGGAGAAAAATAGGCTCCCGAGGGAGATGAAGAATCTGTGAGCAAGTAAACAGAATACTTGCCTAATACACATGATGAAGAAACAAATGTTTTCTTCAGACAGGATGCAAAGCTGCTATATCTGCTTATTTTCATCTCTCGTATCTTCAAAAAAACACTCTTCTGTATTTCGTTTATATCCTTGTGAAGAGTAACAACTAATCATGACAAGATAAGCATTTAGTGCATTTCATTGAACTTTTTTTAATGCTTTTGAATACTTAAGTAGGTTTTTTCTAAAAGTATTGTTCCAGTCCTCTCGGAGAAACCCTTAGCCTATTTGTCCCCAAGAAGAGAGTTGTCTAAAAAAATAAATCAGAAAAAACGTGGCTTCTAAAGGAAACCATTCAGTCAAGTCTGTCGTTTCTTTGCAAGGCTAACCAGCTCTTTTCAGTGAGCAGTGATAATTAGAATTCAAGTCATCCCTTTAGATGTACAGAACTAAAGCAAAGCCATAAAAGTTTCTGCTATTCCCTAAGAATGTTTTAAATGTTTATCTGAAGATACAGCTACCAGAGACAGCACAGCACTGTAAGGAAGGAAGGTGTTTTGTTTTTCTCTTTTTAAGTTCCAATACATCCCTTGCCTTCACTGCACCACCTCTCCTTTGCTGTTCTCTCTCCTGGTTAGAAGGCATGTGGAATTCAGGCAAGGAATTATTGTCAACAGTGAGGTCTTAATCACTGTTTTGTCCTTTGATGCTTCTGTAATGGTTGTTGCATTAATGAAAGACACTGCAATATCCAGAACAATTTTGTCTGTGCTTATGATCACTATCTATAGAAGCACAGGCAGTGTTGGACTAACCTGATACTTCTGCTATTGACAGTGGTGCTGTGCAGGAAACCAGAGTACTTATTAACATTGTTAATTGTTTAGCCAAAACAGTGTGTTTTATCTGGACATAAGTTAGCCCTTAAATTTTTGCAGGCTTTGGGAAAAAATCCAGATTAACTGAAGCAGTTTGAGCTGCTAGACAGTACTCATGCTTTTAATTTCTATAATTCTCTGTAATAGGCCTCTGTGGGCTTCCCATTTTTGGCGAAGTTCTTTTAATGAGGCTCAAGTTGGATCTGTATGGGTCTCACATCTTAAAATACTTTAAACAAACACACCATCCAGACAGCTTATTAATCTTCAGAGTAAAAAAAAAATACAATCAATTGTTAAAACAATAATCTGAAAATCTTGTATCAATATACTGAAAAAGAGAATATTTGAAGGGTGGTGTGTATATATATATATATATATATATATATATATGTATGTATGTATACACACACATTTATTTACTTATTTATTTTTAATCCTGTTAAAAGTGTCATTGTTTCATCTCGGTGTTTCCATCTCAGTGTTTCCATTAGACTGACTGGGAGGTGTGCTGAAATGACAAGACTGAATACATTAAGAATGCATGTTTACCAAAAGCATTCAGGGAAGAATTTGACCAAAGGTTTAATTGACAATATATCATGAAATATTTGGCTAAGGTGGGATGTGTTTGGATCAATGCTGACTTTTGTGGAGGTTCATGGCAGAGAGATCTGTTTTTTAATATCAGTTTTCAGAACAGAGAATTATCTTAGTATGTTGAAAAGCTGGGTGGAAAATTAGATCATCTCAAAATCACAGCATTGTTGAGGCTGGAAGGGATCTCTGGAGTTCTCTAGTCCAGCTTCTTTACCAGAGCGGGAAGAACTACAATCAGTTGCTTGCAGCCTTGTCCAATTCAGCTATGACCAGATCAATGGAAAAAAATATTCAATTCCACTGTTATGTTAAATAATTGGTTACCTTGTGATCAGTCCAGAAAATCAATGCAGCTGTTCTCATATAGAATTTGACAGGAGGACAGCAAAGCAAAACTGCAAGCTTAAGATCTGAAACAACTGTACTAAAAATAATTACAGTACTGACATCTGAATTTTCATTCTTCCCTTTGAAGGGTGTGAAAGAGCAGAAAATATCAAAGGGAACAGATATACGAAAACAGGGAGTGAAATGTGAAAAGGCAGAGATACTTAATTAGAAAGGAAGAATCAGAATGAAAAGATGAGAACAAGAAATCCAAGAAATACAAAAATGAAGGCAGATACAGGTGATATTTCCAAAACATTTTCTACTGGAAATATCAAAACTGAATATATTCAAGTTTACTGAATAGCCACGCTCTCTGTACTTCATTCACTGTCTTGAACATGTGACTTCATTCAGTTTCCACTAAAACACAGACAATGTCTCAGCCATTCCAGACCAAGAAAAATTAGAGACGGCAAATCAACTTTCAGCACCACTCACTGTGTCACCTGAAAACTCCAAAATAAGGGGTAGTTTTCTCAGTGTCCGATTATGGTAGTATTGGACTACTGAAATAGTGTACTATATATGTCAATAACTGTCAATAGTGGAATTCCTTAAGTCTCATAAGACTGGAAAGGGTTCACTTGTTCTTAGGCATATGTCTTCTTACACTTAGCTGCACCTTTCTGCAAAGTGAATAGAACATTTAAAGAAAACTTCCTATCATTCTAATTGGATATTGCTTAAAAAAAAGATCCACAATATTGTCCCAGTTTCTGTTATCAGACACTGCGGGTAAAAACTGAAAGAGAAACAACACTGTGAGCAATTCCCTTCCTTTTTCTTCCCACCAAGGCCCTCCTGTTTCCCGACATATTCTGATAGTTTAATATGGCCTCAATCCACATAAACTTCAGTAAGTTCTGGATTGTTCTCATTATTTTTCTGTCTCAAACCTACTGATCTCCTCCAGCTCTACTATTACTACATACGCTCTACAGCATTTGTGAATCACTATGTATATCATGGCCTATTTACTAGCACAAATCAAAGGAAGATAGCCAAAGTCAGTCAGAAAACAAAGATAGCACAATCAATACAAGAGTGCACTGTAGAGCAACCTTCAGTAGAGCTGCTGAGGCAGCTTTGCTGTTTGTACCTCCTCTCTTTACACAAGGCACAGTATTGATTTCCTCTCATTTCTGTGGCCAGCAACGGTTTCTTCTTTTGGATTAATTATTTAAAAGAAAAGCCCTAATTATTCCATCAATTTAGAACAAAAGAAAGAAGTGATAGTGCTGCCACATTTCTTCTTTCCTGAAGAAAGGCATAATCAAGAAAATTGATTTTTTTTTCCTGCTGGGGAAAGACACAAAACAACTCCTGCACAGAGTTGGGGATGCTGCCAAATGCCGTTTCCCTTTGCAGAAACTGGTTGAAGCCTGAAGAAGGTTAAAGGGACACAGCTTAATAGCTTCTAGCCATCCCACACATTTTGCATCATTACATGCAAAGGGGTTTCTGTCCCATCTCTCTACACCTCCTGTACAGTAGCTGTAGGCACATTTCACGTATCCCATCCATAACTCCCAACACAACACAAAATCAAATGTATTTAACAATTTCTAACTACCAGTCCTTGATTAACACAAACTCAGAATTTGCCAAGTAGAATCAGATAACCTATTTTCGTAGTCCTCTGATAATGTTGGCTGCTGGTAATACTGAACACTACATACTCCAGACAAAGAAGGCAACCACTCTTAAGCCTACGTAACTTAGAATTAATTTAGGTATTCCCTAAAGCTGAGATTTAACTTTTCTCAACATCACAGTGTTACAGACATTTTCAATAGTCTTCGAAATGTGCAGCCTGCTGGCAGATCTAACCTCAGCATTTCCTTTTATTCTATGACACTTAAGTCAGCTCCTTAACATCCTACAGATCTTTAATCAGCATCTCTTCAAAGCCCATTGCCCTTTTACTATATTTGGTAACTCCTTCTTCTCATCACCTAGGAGAGGATGAAAGAAATAAAAAATAAGCATGCATTGCTTTACATACAGCATTCACATCCCATCTAGGATTTATCCTTTCCAGACTAGGTAGATAATTATAGGTTTAAATTCTCCATCATGCACTCTCCCTCGGTGTCTCTGACTTCTGCCCTCCTGGCTCTGTCCCACAAATACAGAACAGTAGTAGTCTCTACAGATTTCATTGCTTTTTTCATTTTGTAACTCATTCTGTCACTCCTACTCCTCTTGGCCATGCTCTGGAAGTGAATTCAAACTTCAGCTGCAATAATCATCTCAAAGTCTGGGTGGTCTAAGCATCAAAACCCAGCTATTGACAGCTGGACAAGGAGACGGGAAAACTTTATTTCTCTATTAATACATAAACGACTCTTGTCCTGATTGCTGTTAGTACCAAAGAATTTCACTCCTAGTCTGACAGGCAAAGCAGAAGTGACACCTCCATTCTTCCACCCCAGTAATCCAATCATCAGCCTCAGGATTTGACTGCCCCTGAAATGAGTTACTGCTCTGTAAAACCTGAACAGACTCCTGCTGTTGCTGTTTATTATCATCAGTTTTTTTTCTTGAAAAATATGCCGTCCAACTATAAATGTATCAGAGGTGTTTTAGTAAGGTATCCCCTTGGAATCAATTTAATAAAGTAACAGAAAGGAAGGATGAAAAAGAGCCCCTGGGGAGCTGATCATCTAAGGCAGAGCCAGGATCTTCATCAGTTGCAGCATTTAAAATTAGAACTTTCCAATTTAAAGGAAGGCTGAATGACATTCTGAAGCTTAGCATTTTTAATTGGAATTCCTTTTCCTAAGAGGCTAATTTCTGCCTGTTACTTTTTTTTTTTTTTTTTTTTAATATATATACATTGTTGTTTTTATTGAACAGGTCCAACTGTTATCCCACCAAAAGCCAGGGCAAAACTGTAAGCGTTCTAGCAATGAAGACACAGACAAAATAAGAGACACCTCTAAACAACCAATGTGTTCAGTGTTTTTTAAGAGATTGCTCCTCCTGATCTATTCTGAGACATGGGACTAAGCTTGTTAGATTAGGAAAGTTCTTCACCATACTGGCTTTAAAAAAACACAACAAAGGGTGCACAAAGGTGGAAGGGTAAAACTGAGAATATGCCCGTGACAGTAAGAGATACCATGAATGATCTCACACAAACACCATTTCTCAAATTTTTGCTATTGTAAATGCACTGTTTGCCTATCCATTTGAGCTTTTCCCTTCCCCTCTTTTTTTTTTTTTTCTTCAGCATCTGATTTTCACTGTTCTTCTGTCAGTTCCTACACTCTTCCTTTTGCACATGTGTGTCTTTTCCAGGCTTTTTCTTTTTTCTCTCTTCTCCGCTTCTACTCCCTTTTACTATCTTCTCCCATAATTCCCCTCTCAACCTGTGTTGCTCCAGCTATATTCTTAACTGAAACCCTATCTGAACTGGAAATCAGACTTCCAAAATGCATGGTATCTGAGTAACTTTGAAGCCAGGCAGAAACACTTCCATATTCAGATAATCCAGAGTGAACATTACCTTTCTGCACAGATAAGACTTCCAGTAATGCCAACTTCCTTTGTTTTCCCTTCCATTATGTAAATTAAACCACAGAGAAAGGAAGCAGCAGTTCATGGAAATTATGTGCGTGTTCAGAGTATGTTAAATAATAGAACAAAGTAGAAAATAGCAGAACATTGGATTCTGGATGCCCAGAGCCTCTGATCCAAGAAGACAATGGCTGATGTTCTTATAGCACTGCTTCAGGGAGAGCAATCAAGTCTTGGTATAGCAAGGTAGTAAGGAACATGAGTAAGAGGAGAAATCACCCAAACAAAAGATGAGTTCAGTGCTTCTGCAAATAACATAATTGTACAGCACACAAACCTAACAAAAAAGACAAATATTTTTCAAGGCAGAGCACAGAAAATGCCAAACTAGAGCTGACCCATGCAACCACAGCATCCAACTTGATCACACCCAAGACATTCATCCAAGAGCACCAGGGCTCCTCTGTGTGCTAGGTAAGAAAAGGCAGAACTATGGAAACCACATAAGCATGACTTACTGCTCTCTCTTTTCTGTTTCTGAAGTTGTCCACTAGCACAAGTATAAGTACAAGTAAGTGAGTTTGCATACCACACGGGATTATCACCTTCCCTCTCCACAAACTCTTCCCTTCCCACCAGTAAGAATAATATCCTGAGGCAGAAGATTTTGCACTCCAATTCCATCTAGCTACATTCCTCATATTTTTCCCTGCAACAAAGAAAAACATGGTCCATTTATTAGAACTAACACAATTTTTAAACATTAATGTCTTGGAAGTATAGTAGCATGCTTTCAGTTTGCTGAGAACATTGATGTTGCTAAACTCCAGTGCATGGACTGAGGTACAGGTATACCCAAGAAGTCTCATTCTGGCCTCTTGGAATATTTAAGAAACTCCTTGGCAGTTGATTTTTAACGGCAAAAAAGCCCAATCCTTTACAGTTACTCCATCTCATTCCTTCATCAGGCAATTCCATTTTTTATTTTGTTCCTTATATCCTCTCACTGCCTGCCCTACCACTTCACAGCACAAATATTGCTCATAAACAGTCTGATGAAAGTTCAAAATGCCTGTCTATTACAAGCAAGGAAAATGTACTGAATAAAAAGTTTCATTGAGAAAATATTTTTTTCCTGTTATAATCAATTACAAATTACAATTCTTTTCAACAAAAATATTTACTTGTGTGTTTTCCATTAAAACTACTTGTATGTTCCTCCCATGCAAAATGTAGTAAGTCAGACGTATAAGCCTATTAATCACCTCTAGCATGCTACCTTTTAAAAAAAATAAATTAATATTGACTCCCTAAAGCCTTTTTGTAATACACAGGCTAATTCTGTTGCTACGAACTTCAGTTTTATGATGATTATGTAAAATTCTTTTTTCCATTCCCATGAAGAGTTAGGAATAGGTAATGAATTTAAGAACAGGAAAAATAAAGGAAAAGAAAAAAAAAGGAGAAACAACAAAACAGAACAAATCAGTGCACTAGTCAGTTTTCTTGGAAATTTTGGTAGGGTAATTCTATTAATAATGTTAATTGCTTACACACTATTTGTATATTCTGACATTTAACAAAGTTAACTGCATTGTAATATAAATCCTATGTTGTCCAGTGACTTGCTGTTACACAAATCAAATCCATGGTTGTTGGCTGTGAGCCTGAGAAATTCACACCATGTGAAAAAGCCTTTTCTACGTTGTATTGCAACTTTTTTTTTAAACTCTGAGCTTTAAAGAAAAGCACAGAAGAAAAAAAAATACTCTGCACACCTCACAAGTGCAACTTGTCTCAGTACAAGAAATGTCACTAATGTCGTTCATCAATCTTTAAAATAGTGTCATGGATTTTATTTGGTGTACTAGGGTTAATGACAACTGGAGTTATGCATGTGTTAAGATGAGTAAAGACCTTGGCATTATTGCATTCTTGACAGACATCTCTTCATAAAACACAGTACAACAGTAAATACACTAGTGATCTGTATATCTGTTAAGAGATAGATGGTATAAATCAACACAAATTCATGGACTTCAGCAAAATGATGCTAATACACATTATCTGATATGATATCCGATTATTTCAGTCACTGATTTGGTTATTTGTGAAGAAAATATTGTGGGCTTATTGTTCTGCCTTTTGTTCTCGTTTCAAGAAAAAAATGTAAGATACTGGTATTTTTCAGTCTAGCATTATGTACCGTAATGTGCTGTTTCTCTAGACTTTTCCGCTTTCTCTGTTAAAAGGACACAATTGAAATAACACTGTATCTGAGAGTGAAAGAAGTTATTCCAAAATGCATCCTGATCAGCACAAACTAAGATTATGCATCAATGCTTGGAAGAAAGCACTCTTGGGCAGCTCTTGTAATATTTGGTGCTGTTTCTAACATCTCAGTTCCTGGGTTAACGTAATTAGAGGGCATACAAGTGGCACAAGCTCTTAAAAGAGAATGCATGTTTTGTCAAGACCAGCCTTGAACTTCCTCCCAAAGAAAGAGAAGAGTAGCCTTTTACTCCAGGTTGCATCTAGCATTTGACAAACAGCCAGGTGCTCTCTTTCACAATAAGCAGCCAAAATTTATGCTACACGAAACTTTACTGTTGCCGTAATCCCAGAGAAAGAAAGCTGCAATAATTTGTTTTCCTAAGCAGAAGTGAAGGTGTGACATTACAACAGTTCTCACAACCTTGTGCAAAACAGGAGGCTTCCATCAAATAACACCGAACATCCTCCTTTTCTTTACTGATGTCAATTGATGACTTTCAGTTGACATCGGAAAGACACAGAGCAGACAGCAGCATTTTTTAGAGGCAGAGGAAGGTAGGTGACTTAGAGAGTCTTACAGGGAAATCTCAGCTACTTACTAGGACTTCCATGTTCAATGCAGGCATTTGTAATCTTGCCACAGAAAGTGAGACAAAAGACCACAAGGCTGAGATATGTGTTGACACAAGGGGAACTGCTGTCTGGACTGATAGACAGCAGTCTAGACAAGACAGTCTAGAAACACGAGCTAATATGTTTTTATGTGTTTTCAAAAGATTCTCCTATCTCAATGCTTTTTGGGAGGTATACTACATGTAATCATTTATCTTATGTACAAAAGGAGCATAAAGGACTCAAAGTACTGCAAGATGGATCCTGCACTGCTCACAGATCCTCATCTGCCTGCCCTCCTCAAATAATTTCAAAAAACCCAGCTGGCTGATGGTTACAGAACTGAAGGATGACTGATCCTGTTAGAGTTGGTCAGCTGCTACTTTCCCAGAAATCTTTCCAAGAAATGAGGATACAATTGAGGCAAGAGTTAGCAGGATCTCTAGGATATTTCTGTGCAAGAACTAGAATGCTCCAAAGAGTCCTGTAGAAATTTCTCTCTCCTTCCAATCTGAAATGACCATGGGAGACCTAAAAATTTCAAGAGGCTCCAAGTCCAACAAGGAATCTAGGACGTTTCACCTCCTTGTGATTTTAAGCATTGCTAAAACTGCTCCTGAAAGTTCATTCAAAATGACTACAAAAGCATACTGAAACTTCCTCAGAAGCAGGAAGCCTCTTTCTCTGAAACTGACTGGCAGCATTAGGGGTTTTGTCTATAGATCCTACTGCAAGAGAGCAGGAATATGAAAAAAAACCTGTCTTTACTAGCAAAACTTGACAGATTGATACAAAGTCCCTGCCCCATTTGCTGACCTCATACTCTCCTTGCTCATGGTGCTCTAAGAGAGCCAGTCTAACAGGGAACATTCACTCCTGATAGAAGGACAAATGAATAATGCTTAAAGCTGTCATAAAATTTCTGTAGCAAAATGGAATCCAGAACTAACCAACTGAAAACAAAATAAGTTTTACTATGAAAAGTAAGAACCATGAATAATAGCAAGTTTTCTTTAAGTCTGAGCTTCTTCCCATTTGGACAAACAATTGAGCCACACCTGTTAGGAACAGCACTTAATTGAATCGCATCACACAGATAAGAGATGATGACTTTCTGATTTCCATAGCAACACACACAACAGTGATTATTAGTATTATATTTCTATTTTTATCAACTTCAGGAAGAATTTTGCAACCTGATGATTTTGAGAGATCTGGTTAATCACGGCAAAGAAAATTATTCAAGTTTGTAAGAGCAACATCAGACTTCATAAGATGCAAAAGCTGCTCAAGTCCAAAACACCGTATCACATTTATCTTCTCATTTACTGTAAGTGATTTAGCATTATCTTTAATTACAGTAATGCAAATGTCTAACCACATAGCAAGGCTAGCTTATGCTTATAAATACCACCTCTTGAGGGAGCAGCCTGAAGACTTTTATTGAATATGTAGACTTCTACTGATTTTTGGGGTTGATCAGTTCTACTGCTCCCAAGATAGTACTTCTGAACCTGTTTTTCATTTTTTAAAAGATTGGAAAATATACATTAAAACTGTCTTATTAAAAAAAAATGTTGCTTTAAAAATATATAATTGCTTATAAATTCTCATTATTGACATATATAGAATAACTCTAAAAAAAAAAAAAAACAAAACCATTTTCACAATGCTTGCCTGCTGGTATCTGAAGATTTCTCCAGAATAACATTTGCTTTTTTGGCAACTCTAAAAATATGTGCCCTTCAAACCTCTCCTTAAATCTTTCTTAATAAGATGGAAATATATGGTGAGAAGATGCTTTGGATCTCCTGAAACAGTCTGGGAGCAAATCTACAAAAAAATTAATTATATTACACTACATATTTTCTTCCTTTTGTTCATACAGTCCAGTGACATATACTGAAAAATCGGTGTGGAGTTAAGGCATGCAAGGTTGATTCATGTGAAATGCATTTTAAGAAATGAATGAATAAATGCAAACTGTCTGAGTAAGATTTTAAAAGCACCTAAACATCAGCCTAACACTGATCCCACTTCCATAAGGAGAGAAATGTTGGTTTGTGGTTGAGTGCTTTGGAAATCCCGCCCGTATTGCTTTACCATGACATGCAAATTTTGTGGGAGAACCAAAAAAAACACCTATCAAAACAAAGGAATACATTCCATGTTGCAGCGATTGAGGGAAAAAGCTTTTTAAGTCTGAAGAGAAATGAATATAAAATAAATTTGGTTAACCAAGTTGGGAGGAATTTTCGATTTCTGTTTGTTTGTAAATGGTATCATTCTTAAATGACAGAATCTGGAGACTATTAGAATTTCTCCTTGGATCCATGCTGAAAGTATTTTTGTAATTTTAAAGCCAAAAATATCCTACTGCCAAGACTTCTTAAAAAAATAAAATAAAAAAGTAAGAATGAAAAAAAGAAAAGCACCTTCCAAATGTGAGATTCACAATTCTCATGGGTAGGTGATCATCACCTCCAATTAGTCCCTGGCAGAGGAGTCTGAGCAAGACTGATAGACTCAATGCATCCAAAAATGTTTAGTCTAGACTAAACCACGCTGGAATTCTCCACAGACTAGACCTCAGCCCTCTGCATCCCAGACAGCCATCTATATTGGCTGCAAATGACAACACAGCCTGGATCCTATTCCAGGCTTCACTCTTCCTATCTAGTCATATTGCTCTTCTCCCTCCTGCCTCTCTGGGATCTCTGGGCAACATGCTAAAAAGCTGTTGACTGTTGCAAGTATTTTAAGCCTGGTTAATGAGTGCAGGTAATTCTCCCCCATAATCATCGGTACAGTAAGCATGTGAGCCAAGCTCAAAGTAATAAAACCTGAAAAACATGTTCATCTGTTCTACAGCAGCCAGAAGCATCTGTTGCCAAAATGAAAAGTCTGGAGCTGCTCTTTGTAAAATTTTGTCAGCACAATTAATTCTGAAATATGTTCTAAAAATGTGGAACATAGCCCACATATCACAGCTCCTCCTGGGTATTTAACATCTTCTTAAGATGCTCTGAATATTAACTCAGTGCTTTCATCTACCAACCTAGGTTTCCTGTGCAAAGGATTCAGCCAGTTGTCAAGAATTTCATCCTTTGTCAACCACAGGAATAAGCGGAGTCTCTTCAACAGAAAAGATCCTCCCCAACAGAAGAGCTCTTTCGTTGCCATCCTTAACCTGATATTTACCCACAGCAAGAATGAGATAATGCTGGAGTTTAATTTCTTTCTGTATACTAGAATTTGGGCCCTGGCATTAGCAAAGGTGATCTGGCACAAACAGCATACTTCCACTGAAGTCAGGGAGCTGTGCACATTCTTCCAGCAGATCAAAGAAGTGACAATCATGTGAATTCTTGGTAGCATTTATTTACTCACATTGCTCGAATCATATCAGACACAGCTACAAGTTTTCCAGTTGCATTCCCACATGATTCCAAGTCCACCTTAACAATCACCAAACTTTGCAAAGTCCAGAGTATGATTCTGGTCCAGATCTGAAATCTGTGGCAGAAGCCCATCAACACATTTTCACAAAAGAAATATCAATGTTTACTTATTCCTCCTACTTAATTCTTGCTAATGCAGATGCTTAAAATAAACTTAAGGAATGAAAGAAACAGAAACATAAAGAATTAGATCATCCTGTCATCCATTCCCTGCTTTTTTATTACGAAGCCATCCTGGCTGACTCTTCCAAAAGCATTCAAAACAACCTGAAAGAGAGGAGAGGGCAGAGAAAGTACAGCTGGAAGGCAGAAACGAAGAGTGGCTTCAAAACACAGCTTTTGGTAAAACCCGTTCAAAACACATCCAAAATGCAAAGGAAGAAAGAATATTTCCCTGCGCTGGTCTAGCCAGCCACAGACAGAAGGCTTCTCAGCCAGATATTCAGGCGTGCTCAGTTCTATGTAACTACTAGAATGATATCCGGTGGGAAGTATGGAACAAGGAGCTTTCTAGAAAGCCAGCTGTCTCCATGAAATGCCTACATGTTCACCAGAAATCTAACAAGTCATTTGTGAACAAGCCCAACACAACAGTATTACAAGAGCTCATTTTGTCCTTTCCACTGAGACCAACCAGGCTGGTAAAAGAGAACGGACATTTAGGCTATAGGTTGAGATACAGGATTAGTTCCAAACAAAGGACTTTGGTAGAACTGAGGAGTCTGAGAGCCAGACCTGCCAGCCAAAATACCCAGAGATGAGCTGCTATCAAACTCGTCTCTATACATTCTCAGGACTCAGGAAATGAATTTTCCTTTCAGTTCTAAGAACAACTCAATCTGCTAAATAATCCCAGACTGGTGGCTTACAGATCAGCAAGATCATGTGCTTCATAAAATGCAATGGTCAGAACCTGACTGAAAAAGACAAAAAGAAGAAAAAACAGAAAGTGTCACACAATTTTACAAACAGTAAGTATTGCTCAAGTATCTAAAAAGTGAGCTGGCAGTTTCCATAGGAGTAGCGTTAGATCAGTGCTGAGTTTTTTGGAATTCTATCCTGCACGAGGTAATTAACATCATATTCATTGGATGCACATAATTCATTGCACTTAATACCATGAGTATCATCAGTGATGACTTTCAAAGAATTTCCATAAAAGAAATTAAATGTTACAACATAAATTAAGGTATCAGTAGCTTTTTAATAGTCAATATGTTATTCTTTATACATGGGTAAAATCTATACATCCAGAGAGTTTTAGGATAAGACAATGCAAATTTTTCTGATGGCATCCATTTGTTTTTTTTTTTTTTTTTAACTTCATTTTCTTAACATGTGAGAGTATATAGCATAAAAAGTATGGACTCAATATGCTTTGTCTCAAAGTACGTTTACATTCTGAATGTGACCATTTTGCATTCAACGCTCATACGCCATTCTAAGCTTTTCAAAGTTAGACTCTGATGAATTATAAAATTTGCAGGAAAAACAAGCCTGAATCCAATTTCAGAATGTTGAATAGATGCATTTATTTAGCTTACAGGATGCATATAGCAGCTCATATGAAAATAAAATTAAAAAAAAAAAAAAGGTACCAGGTGGATGCAGAGGAACTACAGTTAACTAAGCAGCCATCTCTAATTAGAGTATCACATTAGTCACCCATCACTATCTCTAGTGAAGCCAGAACAGATGTTCAGAGAAATTCTCCTGGGATTTAGGAGTCCTTGCTGGAAAATAGAAGTACATATTGAAGCAATCAGGCAAAGGACTGCAACTCTGAGTTAAAGATTACTATTGGCAAATAAAGTGTATTAGTTAAACAAACTTTCTTAAAGAAGCAATATTTAGTTTGCCTAGACTTATATCTTATCCACTTACCCAGGGCCAGAATAGAGAGCTTCTATAGACCAGGTTTTGTATTTTTCAGGATAGGCTCTGCCTTCTTTTTTTTTGTACTAACAGTATTCCCTGGCCTCTACTCACACCTACCCACCTTGCCACACACATCTAGTTTGTCATAAGCCTCTAAAAACATTACCAGCATATAATGACTTACACCGTCAAAAACAACAACAACAACAACAACAAAACAAACAAACAAACAAACAACAACAACAAAAAAACAAGCAACGAACAAAATGAAAATACTTCCTACATCATCTTCTCTGCAAACCAGCTTTGCCCAACTTTCCATACTGCTTACTGTGAAGATATTATACATCACATGGCTACCAGGAAAGACTTTGCTTTCAAGAAAGAGATAGAAAAGACATGAAGAGGAGGTCAGAAGCCTGGAATTTCCCTGGAGTTCTGCAACCTCCCTTCTTCTCCATAACCTCTTCTTCCTTTGTCCAGGGAGCTCCCTCATCCTTCCTTCTGTAGTTATTTTAGAAATGCATATACAGACACCCTTAAAATTTGTGTGCAAATTAGTTCATGCATAAAAAAATATATTGGCATCAATGGTACAGTACTGAAGGTGCATAGAAGACACCTTTTTAAACTGTGTTTTTCATCCACGTTATTCCTGTGGGGAAACATTCATTAGCTTCCATTATAATGGCAACACAGCTCTGTATCAAAATAGTCAAGTATTCATTCATAGAACATCCTGTACGCTATAGTTCTGTGAATAACTGAAATGAGTTTCGGATAATCTTTACAAACACAAAGACCACATTGAACAACATGCTTCTTGTGCCTGCTGCAGTAGGAGCATGGAATCAAAACTGTCTTCAGTAGTGGTGGCCTGGATGACCTTGGACAGGTCATTAAATTTGTGTATGTCATCGATCTGTGAATAGAGAGACCACCAAGCTCAAAGGGACTTTTGTGAGACTGCTGCTTAAACACCACATTTAATATTAGTGCTATATGAATTGAAAGCTTAAAATGAGATTTCCGTATCAATCCTCCAAAATTTCTACAACTGAATCAATTCTGAGGATGTACTACAAAGTTTAAGTAAATTAAGAGCTGGAATTCATGTCACCCTGAAAAGCCAAACCAAAATGACAAAAAGTTCTTTTGAAGACAGAAAGAATTTAAGAAACCAGAAAGGCTACTCTTGTTATGCTTCCAAGTCTGTCAAAACCAGGAGCTGTTCAAAATCCCATTTGCCAGCAATTTCCAGCATGGCTTGTCACTGAATAGACATATGCAAATTTAATCCAGAGTGAATTCCTAAATTATAGCTTTATAAAAAATCTGTAACTAGAATAAAAATAGTTTGAAACTTACCATATGCTTCAGAATTCCACTTTTCATAGAAAACTGCGAACATCCAGAGCAACATAAACGATATTTTTGTGGAACATCTATAAACTTCATTTAAGATTTACTGAAACTGGTCATGTATTATATTTAGTGAGGTTTCACGACCTGGTGGATGTATGCATTGATACAAGGAATGACAAATCATATTATCAGTTTCCAGCTTTTAGCATGTATGCACATACATCAGCTGCACGTAAGAAACTTCATTGGGACTTACCAGTGGAGAAATAGAGAAATTATCTAATGATCTTCTCATGCTTTTGGATTATCATTTCCTAATGAAGAACTGTTATCTGACTATATCTCTAGGAACATACTGAATTCTAATTGAAAATGTTCATCTAATAGCACTGCTATCTGCTCTTCATAAGTAATAATTTTTTGTGCCAACAATGAAGAAAATGGGGATTATACTCTAGTTTGTTTTTTGTTGTTTGGTTGTTTTTTTTCCACTGAAGATTCTTCAGTGAAGATTCTTCTTCAGGATATTTCTCCAGCTATTTCTCCAAGCTTCATGAAAGCTTTCACTGTTTAAAAAAATACCATGTCTTTTCTTATGTTTTCAAATATTTTAAATTTCACACACAGAAGAAAACCGGAGTTAAATTGCTACTAGTTCAAAGTTGATTACAAGACCTTCATTAAGTCCCAAATTGTCCAAAGAAGCCAGCGCTTGAAACACTTTATTTTTGACTTCCGGCAGCCTGGCTTTTTAAACAGAGAATCATGCCTTCAGTATGACATTAAAGGATCCATATTTCCATAGTGTGAGAATCCAATAATTAAACTACTGAAATTTCTTGTTTAAATATTCAGATCTAATTGCACAGCCATGGCATACCATTGCTTCTCAAAATAGCACATCTAGTCTTATTTTCCAATGCAGAATTCATTAACAATTTATGTGAGAGTTCAGTCCTTGGAAAGGTCAATGGAATTGTTTGCTGGAAAGCAATAGCTGATCAAATCTGCCTGAACTTTCACTATGATTTCTCATTTCTTGTACTGTTTCCATTCAATCAACATTATGCAACAACATGCATCCAAGAAGAAACAACCTTTTGCAACAGTTGAACAAGGTGCAATCTGACAGGTCTTCTAATGTCTTCTATAAGGTATAAATTAAACAAAGGGAAGAGTGACACCCAACGGATAGCTGCATGAAGGAATGACTGCTCTGGATCACGTTACATTTCCTTTCAGTACATTTTGGAAAGCTTTTCTTTCTACAGTGCCAACTGCAACCAACTGATTTAATCAACATATTCAGTATATATTTGGAAGTCTAGAACATGATGCTGATCAAACTTTGCTTCTGTATAAAACACAGAAAATTTGATTTCTAATGCAGCTTTCTCCTGGTATTACTGTGAAATCCATTGTTAGCACAAGATGATAAAGATACTGCAGGAGAAAAGACAATATTTGTTTAATACCTACTAAATAATTTTAATTCATGAGGACATATTAAGAAGTCACTTAAAAAAAAGCATACTATGGTATGACACTTCTACATAGACAGTATCACAGCTCACATTCATTCAAAAAACCTTGATACAGAATGTCTTTAGAGATGTCTTCACTGACATCGTTAACATCTCTGTCATCAACAGGCAGGTTAGTTTGGTATACCTAAGAAAAGCTGTGTCTGGAGATGCTCACCACCACCACCAAAAGAACATGCAGTTCTTTACTGCACTTTTTAAGACAGACCTTAGTTTTAGTCCTTCACATCTTAAAGGCACTTCTTTAAAGTTCAAGCTGATGCTCATTAAACTTGGCAGATAAATATATTTGAAATCTGGCACCTCCCACCGTGACAGTGCTGGTTGCTTCTACACATTACCTACACTCCCCATAAGATAAGGGGAAGGAGGACAGCTAAGATTACAAGCACAGTCATCTGCCTCTGGCTCTCTCTTCCAACTGCCAAATATAACGGGTGATTTCCATGATGTAGACACTCAGCTACTGGGAGAAATGGCTTAAGGCTTCAAACAAAATTCACAAAACCACAAATATCTATCACTAACTATTACTGCAGGTAGAACAACAATATTCGTTGCCAATGAAAGGCTTGGGCTTCCCACTGAATTTAGCGACTCTGAATCAGATTCCAAACTTCCTTTCAGTGACAGGCTCATATCCCATAGTCATTAAGTTCCTCAATATATTTCAGGTATTTGCAGATGCTGAAGTTTCTGGGTCATTTTGAGCAGGTGGCAGACTTCTGATAATTCTTGTGATGTACACCAAAGCAGTGCATACACATGAATGCAAAATGCAAAGTCTGAACATCATTATTTTGAGTATATATACAGTTTTGTATTTTGAAACACATATTTGCATCTCCCTGAATTTATGGCTGATTGAGATGAGTAATCCTTGTAGTATACAATAATTACTCCATTAGGAGGCAAATCTTGACCATGCCATTTTAGCAGCTGAACAGAGCTGCCTATTACCCATTGCAACAGAGATCCACACAGTAATTTCCTGGAGATGGAGCACATCTTAATCTTAAGACTGTTAAGGCAGAGAAAAATCACCTCCCCTTATGATAAACTACTCTAACAGTTACCAAGACAGATCAGCAAGGACAGCAAACTATTGGTGCACAAGAAATAGCAGGAATCACTCACTCCCTTCTCAAATAGACTATTTCATTATTACCTATATAAACCTGACAGAAAGGGCCCCATAACCTTTGCTTCATGCCAGTAGGATTTTCTGTTTTTCTTTGATGCTGTGGAAATGCCAAGCTGCTAGGAAGCCTATAGCCAAGCATCTCATTCAACGTATCAAAATATAGAGCTCCCATCTGTATGAGCACCATCTGCTATGCATATGGATACTTGACATATGGTGCCTCTAAAAATTAGCGCCGGATTCCATGTAATAAACATTCTCAGATGCAGAAGCCTGAGATGCTACCATGACAAATGTGAAGCAAACAAATGAAGAAGCCTACTGCTATTCCTTCATAAACATAGTGAAGCAGCATACAAAATAGCCTTAAACTACTATGGACCAGTATAGTGATGCCATTAGAAAAAAAAGCTTTGCAACTGTACATACTATGTTTGCGAATGCATGGGTAACTGCTTATCTCATGGCTGCCAATGGAAAATATTGTCAGCACTTTTTAATATTATTTGCACTATGGAAATATCAGTTCACTTACTATAAATTGGCTGATAATAAGAAATGAGATTTCTGAGCACCATGAAAATAGCAGGTCGTGGATTTTATATTTTTTAATAAAAAAGTAGAGCTGTTTCCTGTGCTCTGTTTGAATCTCTTCTGTGTTTACGAGGTTCTTCAGCATGGACGAGGCCAGAGAAAATATGATTTCATTCTACTTTCATTCTCCTGAGCATTTTACAGAACGAGGCAGGAAAAGATTGAAATAGTTATTCCCAATGATATAATACTCCTGCACTCATTGATGAGCATCTGAAGAAACTAATCCTTTAGGAGGAAAATTAATTTTTTTTCTTGCTAAACTTAAGTGGTTATTCTTTGAGGACTATGTGATCCACCGTGCAAAATGAGATTTTTCACGCTGATTTTTCTTCATTTAAAGACAAGACCTCAAAGTACTTAATCTCTGTTGGACTAAATAACCTCATTATTGGCATGATTTCCTGTGTTCATCATCAAGCTTCTTAACCTACGTCTATCACTTAATACTAGCTCTTGCAAAATTGCCATGCTCTGGCTAAATGCTAACCCAGTTTGTTCATGTGCTTTTGCTTCAGCCTTGAAGACCATGTTCAATTACTTGCTAAAGAGCAAGAACTACCTGCCATGCTTTGTTTCCTAACGACTGGAAATTTATTTCACACATTGTGAGCTTACCATATGGATTCCCTGCAGGAAAAGGATTTAATTTACAACAAGCCAGTGAGATGAAATCAGGATTCTCATTATTCCTTTGATGCAAGAAGTGAAAAAAAAAAAAAAAAAAAAAGCATCTGTGCTGGATGCATTTATGACTCAGAAATGGTTCCTGTAGACAAGACTTCTAATAGTGAGTCCCTAAATTCTCTTGTGTTCCAGTAAAGGACCTGAGATTAATTGACAATGCTTAGCTTCTACTACTTTAATATCATTCCGTCCTTATTCATAAGAGAGCTCAAGCACATGTTAAACTTACAGTACTTCTTTTTTTAAACCTAACAGGAGACTCATAACCACGCATTATTTTTAAACCTGTTTCCAAAGAAATAGCACTTGTGGCCATGCCCCTTGTCTGCCTATACTCCTGTTCCCTTTCTTCTTTTGAATTGGTTGGTTCATCTGAATCAAATGTAGGGTGTTGGCTGTCATTGGGTTCCTTACCTTAGCTGAGAATACAAAACAAATGGTGGGTCCAACTCTCAGCTCCACATTAGCTCTGTGATCCCATTACTTTCACAGTATCCCCACAGGAATAACAACTCAATTCTCTGCTGGGTTGGAGAGAGAGACTTGTCTGGAACTTCCAGAGGCTAACCCATAGGAAAACTAACAAACACGATCATATTGTTTCTACTTAAATTGCATGAATACAACAAATACTTTTGTCTGAACCTGAGATATCTTAAAAGCTGAGATAGGTGCAGATGCATTTCACATCTCGTATTCTAAAGCCGATGTTCATTTTAAATGAAACTCTTCAATAATATTGTTATTATTTTTAAGTATAGCAACTTTGGGCTTTCTGATTTGTTTCCTTCAAAGGCAGACTCTTGCCTGCAACAAATTTCCTTGACTATCTTTCATCACCTCTTTCTTTTCAATTTTAATATTTCTGAAGCAGATTTTTCAATAGAAGCATAAAAAACAACAGAAAAAAAAAAAAAAAAAAAATCCAAACACCAAAACGATTGTAATCTGCTTCTCCATGTAAACTTGGTTAATTGTGTAATTATTCAAGTTCGCCACTGTAGCACAGCAATCGGAATTACTGAAGAATAAAAAAAACAAAATTGTGTAACCGTTAAAGAAGAAGAAACAGAGAGGATTCATATGTGTGCCACTGCAGTTGCCAACCAAATATGAGAGCACTGTGCTAGACTATGGTGAGACAAAAAGGTGCAATCAGAACTTCTTCATTTCACTCTGCATTTACACCAGTGTTATCTGTTAAGTGCTATACTTAACAAATATGATACAGCAGCTCAGCATGGGACCCTGCCCTACCAGGTTATGATTCACAGGAATTCTATATGAAACAGCACTAACCAAAGCCTTAGTAAAACAACTTGTTCTCTATTTATGCAGCTCTTCACTTATATCAGGGGCAGGATTACTGATTTTTAAGAAAGAGAAGAAACAGGTTCAATCTGTTTGATTTGCTGTTATAAACACTGGCAGACAGAAATACTAGTGTGTACCTGCAGAAGCACTCATCTCCCTAAAACTGAGACGTTTCCAAGCCATTGTGTTCATTCAGAAGATATTCTGAATGTTCCATTCAAAACCCAAAAGACAGACAAATATATTCCGTAATTGTAAAATTCTGAAGCTTCAGTACTAAGGCAGATTGGAAAAATTTACAAATGAAACCAATTCTGCTCAGGTTTGCTAGCCATACCTCCACGCTGCTACCCTTTCCAAGAACTTCAACACATGGCAGTGGAAGGAGATGAAGGAAAAATGTTGACCAATTTCAAAAAGCAATAAAACAAGCTTCGTTTTAATTGCATAATACCTAGAAAATATGCTACATACTTGCATTTGATAGGAACAGCCATGGCAGTTACGTGTGTGCTGATATTTATCCAGATGCAGAACTGCCACCCTGACTACTGCTGCTTTTGAGGAAAAGGGTCAAGAACACAGAGACAATGTGGACAAAAACATCATACGTGTATGTGCTCATCTCCTTATTAAACTGCTGCTATACTTATCTGTATGAAGTTGAGAGTTTCTGGGCTGAATGAATTCATACAAACACACAATAACAATTAGAACAATTCTCCTTCTGCTTCTCCTGATGATAACATAAGAAAGCAGCCAGCACAATGCACTGCATCTTGCTCCAGGAGACCTTCTATCACCCAAAACATGGGGAGCCACAAAGCACTTCTAGTGAAATAATAGAGTAGAAAATATTAGCACAACATCACCTTTCATCTTCTTTTCCTAAAAATGGATCACAGTATTCCTACACATTTCTTGGGTATGTTAGACAATGATAAGGAAAAAAAGAAAAAGATTTCCTCACAACCTACATTCATGTTACACTGTGACTGCAAGTCTACAGCTCCCTATTCTCCTTCACACATGGGCATGTCTCTACCTTTGTTAGAATTCTTCCCACTACAGCTTTTAGGACGATATTCAAGTTCAGAAAAAACGAACCAGTTCCAGATTTCTAGTTCGGAAACTACCAAAGCAACATCTGTTTTTGACTTCTAAAATAAATTAAAAAAAAATCTACTGCTGTTAACTTAATGTATAGATATCATTAAGAATAATATTTGCTCATCTGAAAAAATAGATAAACAGTCCCTAATTGAAAAAGCAAAACAAACAAACAAACCCCTAATATTTAAAAAGCAAACTAAGTCCTCTAAAAAAATTCAGTCTTCTTTTGTTGCTGCTTTTGGAGATCAGATTAATTACAGACTGAATACATATAACAAAGCAAAATTAACAGCCTTTTCAATGTAACTTGATTTGGAAGTCTGAGCAGTTTAAGCTAAATTAGTAACATTTCCTAGAGATTAAAAATCTCATTTTAATCAAGTTGCAGAAAGTCAAATATACAAATATACTCTCATTTTTTTCTGCGTTAGTGTTGGCAACATTTTGCATTTATGTGTCAGGATAATCCACGCAGTTCAAGCCACGAACCTGTGCAGGAGTCAGAAACTTCTCTGTAAGACTGAAAATGGTAATTTAAAAGAACATCTCTGGGGCCATTAAGACTGTGAAAAAACATCTCTGTGAATTATGTGACATGCAGGAAATATGATCAAGCACTGCAAAGCCCAAGTCTGTACATGCCTCTAAACAAAGGATTTGTCTGTGGTGCAAGTGAGTCCCTACAGGTAAGAGTTAGCTGCAATAAATATGTGGAGTTTAGTTGCTTATCTTGGGTTGTCCAGCCTTTAATTGTCTGGAAATACACAAACCAGTTTTGCAAGATCAGATTTTAAAGTGAAAATTCCAGTACCGGTTTTGTTTCAACCTGGCTGGAAATCTCTCCAGCACAGATTCTTTCATTCTATTTTAATAGTCTGAGTTTTAGCTGAAATCTGGAATTTTAAAAACATACGCAGACTTTTAAAAGTATTGATTTAAAATCAAAAAACAGTTGGATTTTGAGTGATTTGAGTGGTGACAAGAAACACAAAAAAGAGACTATTTTTTCCTGTTCCTATCTCTTTCCTCTCTAGCTATGCTTCCAGACTGAAGCATTTTGTTATCTTAACACTGCTAGTTCCTACCATAAATACTTTCCGCACATCGGAAATAATCAGACCGCAAGATCTTTCAGAAGAATGAGAATTGTTTGTATGCAGGTCTAATATAAATTGAGAGCATTCAATGTCAAACTTCTTCAGGTATCCTTAATTGTAAATATAAGAACTCTGCAAAATAGGATTCTACTGGGTCAGAAGAAAGAATCTCCAAATAATATGCTAACATGTTAAAATATTTAATTCCAATAATATACTTATTGTACATTCTCTACAGACTATAGACTGGTCAAACTGTAAGCCCTCGTGGTCTTTAACTTTTGCTTAGATGTAGAGTTTCTTGTGAAGTGATTTCTAGTCAACTTTCTAGTCTAGATTTCTAGTCTATATTGTATATAAGCTGATGTGAGAAAAGTGATGAACTGAAGGAGCTCTTTACAGTACACCTTGTAATCCCTTTTTGATATTAGGCGCTTTCTTTCTGTATAGAAGTGGACTTCACTACAAAATAGGCTTCTTTTTTTCATTTGGTGTAGGATATTTGAATTTTGATTTTGAATTTTTCAGAAGTTAAGCCCAGTTTCTGCTGTCCAAGTTGTCTGCAGGGCCTAGTTCCTTCCTTTGCCAAGTGTCATCTGGCAAGATGCCCAAGGAATGGCACAGTCATGGGAGACAAGAGAAACAGTAATTTTTTTCCTCTCGTTTCCTGCAAATACTGCCACTTAAATGATACATTCAATATCTCAACTTGATTTTATGAAGATTTTCACATTATCTGTATTTTACTAAAAGAAGCATTTCTACTATTTCCCTTCAGCGTCAGAACTGCCATGTTTTGCAAGTTCTCAGTACCCAGTATGGCACTTCTGCAGTTGTTCTCACAAAACCTGAGATTCAATGGACACAATCTCTTCAGGAATTAATGATTTCCTGCCCAAAGCTGAGCCTTAGCTAATTACATACTGCATGCAATTGCTTCACTTTCTCATAACTAACAATTTGTATTTTTTTTATTATAAACCAGAACAGCAAAAAGCTACACATCATAAGGAGCAATACACTTTCTGACACTAATCTGTGCTTACACTTTCTCTTTAACATTCTCAGGTCCATTTATCAAATGATAAGGAGCCTTCCAACTTCAAAGTGTACACATATCTACTTTGGCCCTACAAACTCCTTCCTCTGCCTCCTGAGCTAGCAGGAAGGCTGCTGGCACTGAATAGTGCTGGGATTGGAAACTTCATCTACAGAGATAAGCTTAATCTTGTACAAACATAAAGCACTGGCTTCCAAGAGAGTCCACTGTCTCAGTAGCACAGTTTTAAATCTCTAAAAGTGAAGATTTTTTTAGAAGATCTAGTAGAAACCGTGTACGCATACTCCTATGGTTTTTATCTACAATTTGATTGTAGTTTTACTTTATTTTGTTGATACTTTAAGACCGCAAGATCAAAGGAATATTTGTTTATCAACCAATAATTATTTTGAACTAATTTAATTCTACAGTGAAGACGTTGAAGGAATTATTCTGCATTATACACACAGTATATGCAAAATTAGTTAAGGATTTGAATACATACTTGAAATAATAGTTACTTGAAATAATGACCTTTGCTTCAGGTAATGTGTGTCAATGAAAAACACACCAATGGAAAAACTTGTAAGAAAAACTCCAATGTAATTGGCTTTGCTTTTAGAATTACCAAGTTAAATTTATGGGTGAATTAGGAGACATAAAAGATTTTGTAATGGTCAATACATACAGCATAACTGACTTACTGACCCACAACTCAAGCAGGCAATTTTGCCTGTTCAGTGCCTGCCACCAAGAGCAATGGCATCACTTAGAGCTAGCAAAGTGTCTGTGCCCACATCTCACCCACCTTTAGTGGATGAGTCATTTAAAAAAAATAAGGCATTAGAAAATCAATGAGAGTAAGAATTCAGTTGATACTATGGATACCAAATGCCTTCCTTCAAGCTCAAAGATTTTGATGTTCCAGATATGCAAGCCTAGCTACTGGGCAGCTAGTACTGGTACCTATTTACAATCACAGCTGGATTCAGGGTCAAATGTAAAAAGTATTTCAAGGCCTAATACATATCTTCTACCAAGACCTTCTTAATTTTCTATACTGATCCGTATCGATTATCACATTTTGGCTTCTACTAATCATGTTTCAACATACAGCAGAAATGCTACCAAAGAATGGCAGACAATTTTAAAAGGCGGGGATTTTTGTTTGTATTCTTTCCTAGTACAAAGATGATGATTAACTTAAGGAATTGATAGCACTGAATTGGCTGCGGGGGTAAAGGGGGGGGGGGGGGAGATCACACCACCACTGTGTAAAACCCTTAGCAGGGAATTTCAGTTCTTGTACATTCCTGAACACTCTTCCCAGTGCTCATTTCATGTTGGTTTATCCTACAAGGCAGGAGTAGAACAGTCTCAGATCTTTATATACATCAATAAATTCATGTGTAGATGGCACTTTTTTTTTTTTTTTAATTGCTGATGGTAAATAATGCCCTCTTTCTTGGCAAATTTTCTTCTTTCTCTGCTCACACTCTTACATTTACAAGAATATCTGCTTTTTGCTTAAGCTGAGTCCAGCAGACCTTACTTTGAGAAAACTATACAAAGTCAGATGAAACCTTTTACAACATTTTTTCCTCCCCAGAGCAGTGCCTGACACTGCTGAGACAGGACAAAAAATTAATTGGAGGTGACACTGTATTGCACTGGATACTGAAGCTAAATCATCTCCTGAAGTTATATCACAGAGAGGTTAATGTCAGGGCACTTACTTCACCTATTTCTATCATCTATTAGAGACTGCAAGTTTGGGTATGACTTCAACCCTGAGCGTTATAATAATGAATTTATACTACAGAAGGAGAGCTATTGACAATGCTTATTCTTCTGTGGAATAGTCAACTTACCAAAGGAATTTCTAATTACGTCCATAATGTTCACAGGTCACATAATGTTAAGATATCCACATTATTGTTCCTTCATAATTTCAACCACCTACCAACAACGACATGGCCAGTCTAATATGATTAATGTTTATTCAGTTTTGACTAGCTAATGAACAAATTTAGGATAAACACATTCACTTCAGCATTGGGGTACACTTAGAGACAAACAGAATCCCAGACCATGCTTTTTTTCATGATCCGTGAAAAAGAGGTTAATAGGAAAATAGAGTACTTTTTGTCTCCAACTCCTCAAAAATGCAGCAGCAACCAAAGATGTCCTGCAACACAGGATCCAAATATTCTCTTTTCTGCAGAAATATGAATTACTAGTCTTTACCGACCAGGCAAAACAGTCCATTTCAACACAACAGCTAAAATCTCACTGTACCTTCGGAAAAAATTGTTTCAGTTCTACAGACTTACTGGCCAGCTCCTTTCATCTCTGACCCAGAAGGCACAATTCCATGATGCGGTAGCTTACAGAAAAAACTGCAGAAGCAATAAATCAATCCATCAGAACTCCGGGAAAACACATTTTACTCAGTAAATAGCACCTTTTGCAAGCCTTCATTTAAATTATGAGGCTATATTCTTTGAATATACACAGCACGTACAAGTTATGTGTGCATGTACCAAGAGAAGTATGTGGAGGAACTTGCCAAATGGCACAAAAACTATGGCTGACATAACTACTGAGCAAAGCCATCTTAAAATCATCTTAGCAGCTTAGTGCATAGAATACTTCCAGTGTCTTCTCTGTGCATAACCCTTCCACCTGCTTCTCATCCATGGAGGACTCTGCATATTTGACAGGAAAGAATGAATAGGAGCTAATGTAGGCCTTGTATTCAGCCATCTTGGTAATCACACCAAATACCTAAGCCTTCAAGAAACGTTCCTGAGTAACCATTTGAGGACTACTATTTTTCTGCAAAGTATGCAAAGATGGACTACGTAATAATCAAATCTATTCCTACAAATGTAAGCAAAGTAGCAAAAGTAATAAATTAACATTTTAAATTAATGTTTTTACAATATGAAATAATTTTCTCAGATTTTTTTTTTCTACTGCCATTTACAATTTCGTATCAGTCACATTTTAAATATGTTTTGTTTAAGACTGCAAAGTCTCAGAAAAGTTTGGACTGCTTGGGATCAGGCGAGAGAAGGAAAACAAAGTGACTGCTCATTTAAAGGACTGTTAATGAGATTAAATCCTCCCTAAATACTCCATCAGGCTGGATTTAATTATTTTTAAAATAATAATAATAGCATAATATTTATTGTGTAACCTCAAAAAAAAAAAAAAAAAAAAAAAAAAAAGCCTTGCCTAAAGCAATGGCACAGCTCTGGAGTTTTTCTCTGGTCAGGACTGCTACAGCAATTAAACATAATCTGTCCCTTGTGCTTCAGAGAAGATCTGACCCAGCCTTCTCAACTCATACAAACTCCAAAAGGAAGCTTCCATTCCCACATAATTTCACAGCTATAAAGTAACAAAATCACCAGCATAAATTTGACTGGCAGGTAAAAAATTGTCTCTGTTAAGCAATGGGGCCCTTTAGATCGACTTCTTAGCAGGTCTATCCACTCACAAGTAAGCACTCAGCACTGTGGGTGCAATTTTCCACAGAAATACAGGTATTGTTTGCTCACGGTAGTGAAAGGAGACTAATGCACATCTTACTTGGTGCCTGACAGCTGCTAGAAAGCACAAAGGTATCAGCTCTCACTGATGCAAATAGCTAGAGAATGCAGAAGGAAACGTAAATAAACCATCCTTGAAAAATTACCCTAAACAGAGCATTATTTTATTTCATTTTTTATGCAGAAACTGGTGCCAATCCACAAGAGTTCCCCTTTCAGCAGTTGCCAGGATAAATTTCCCCTTTGGGCAGACAGTCTGAAATCTGAGCCCATCATGAATGAGAATGTGCAGCTTTACTTGAGCACACACTGAAAATAAAAACAGAATTCTGTCCAGGGAAATTAATCATTCTCAGCACCTTTGCAGATACAGTCTATCCCTTTAGCACTGACCTACATACTGTACAGGCTACGTTTCAAAACAATCTGACATTTAAATCAAAACTGCCCGACTTCCCACTCCCTCCCTTCCTTCCCAGTGCATGAACGGTGGATTGCCCTTCGAACAATGTTACTTAGTGGTGCTCCAGGACACACAGTCTCCTCTGGATTTTTCACCACAGTTAGGATTGTCTTGATCTGGAAACTGTAGCTATCCGGCAGGATACACAAATACCGTGTCCAGAAGCATACAGAGAAGGTGATAATGGTGGGTAATGCTCTTTTACTTGACAGGGAGTATTTTAAAATAATGCAGTTATGGTACAAACTGGAATTTTGTCATTCTGGAACTCAAAGGCAGACTTCTCAAGCTGTGATTTTCCCCACAGCTAAAGGAAAATGAGGCACCTACAAGCCAGCTCAGCAACTTCAGAGAGTTCTCTGCTAGGGAAGGGTGTTACCACCACAACACAACAGGTATGCTGCAGCACTCCCCTCTGGTCGATAAGGAATGACAAGGTAGACTAACTTGCAATGCTTTACACCACCAACACCTAAGCCTTTCAATTTTTATTTATTTATTTTTACTGAGAAAGTTGGCACTGAAAGTGCTGTACATTTCCTCCTGCAGACTTGGTCCTTACTCTCCACAGAAGCATCAGGTGAGAGGATTCTATACACCCACTCAGTTTCAGATACATACCTAGGTATTGCTATTTCAGCAGCATTACTACAGTGATTATGTCATGCTAGCAGATAAAACACTGAGTCCTGATAGTGCTCATGATGAAGCATCACCAGCACAATGCAGACACTGGAGGTCTGCATGCATCAATAGTGAAACAAATCCCGATGCACTCTTTTACTATTGAAATGCATCTTCACAGCAGAAGTGGCCTTAACTAAAACCCAGCATCACAGCATATGCTGTACTTCACAAAATATTCATTTGGCAATACACTTTGCTGAAGAGCTAGTCAACCCCAAAACTGCCATTAACATCTGATGAATGTAGCACTATCCAAAACCCAATTCTGACAAAAAGAACTACAAAATCACTGAGATTGAAAGGGACTGGTGAAGATCATCCAGTTTGACCTCTTTGTTCAAACTGGGATCAACAAAACCACTGTGTGCAGTTCAGTTTGGAATTATCTCCAAAGATGGAGACTCCACAAACTCCTCAAGCAACCCATGTATGATAACTCTTTAATTTTATTGTTACAGCCTAACAGACATAATCAGCACAGTACTGAAACAAGCTTCACAGAGAAGAAGTAAGATACCAAGCCAAGCAGAATTTCCATCATCTTGTTCAAAATCATTCTGGTCACATAAAATAATAACAACGGGGCATACGTTAATTAAGAAGAGATTAACGTAGTTACATTTAAACGAGATAAAAACTGCATAAGTACAAGCAATAATTCCAGTATTCTAGAATTAATTGCATAGTCACTTCTGTAGTTTCTGGTATGTTGCAGTTGTCTTAGTAAAGCTATGTAGGTGTAGAGAAATTAGGTCTGAATGCCGTAAATGTATTAGGTGCTGTGCACATGTTCATGAATTTTGCTTTGCTAAAATTCTGCTATTCCAGCAAAAGCTCAGTCTTAAATATCTCTAATAACCATTTCCAGTCTCTGCGGAGGAATACTGCAGTATATTTCACTGACACCTCACATAGAGTCTACACTATCTCTCTTCTGCAAACAGCTTCACATTTGTGCCTGAAAGGCAAAGGGGGGAGCAAGCCCATAGCCATGTGTACCACTCACCACCCAGGCATTTTCCCTCCCTCCCCTGGGGAGTAGCCGCCATGAACCTGTCTCCCCTTCCAAGTGTTTGGGGGGTGGGGTGGGGGTTCTGGGAATAAAGCCATCCACACCACATTTGGCACCTGCATGGGTGGGCTAAGGAAGAAATACCCCATGCCTTTTTTCCCGCTAAGTACTGTTCCTCAGGCAGTCTTAATTTACCTAACACTAAGTTACTGCTGCCACGGCTTCTGGAATGAATTTCAGATGAGCCAAAGCTTTCCTGCACAGTGACTCCCATCACTTCAGCATGAGCTTAAATTCAACTGGACCAAGTAACAGACTCAGGCTAACACTTAAAACAATGATGTTTCACCTACCTACTTTTATGCAGTTTCTTTCAGAATAGGGGCTTTGCAGAGAACTTTGCTAAGCGGCACAAAACTACTGGAAAAAATAAAAAGCAAATTTTCCAGTTAAACCAAATGCTTACATCATTAAGAAAATCTTTTCTAATGAACAGTAATAAGTAGAAGAAAATGGGCACAGGCCAAGGTTAATCAGTTTAACAGAAAGGCTAATAATTATTTAGATGACAAGTGTCAGCCTATTCATTTGTGTTTGTTTTCTTTTTTAGTTTTTCAAACTAATACATAAAGTGCTTACTAACTTAAAAAGCAACCACTATTCCTTAAGCATTTTTAGCAGAACAGCAAGACACAACAAGGCTCAGTAATCTGTGATCCAAATCAATAAGTAACAAGACTTTCAGCAGCTGTGGTTATACCCCCACAGAGGGACGTATCACCACATACAAACCATCTTTTTTTCCCCTCCCCCCCCCCCTTAGGAGTCTCTTACAATCAGACAGTAAAAATTTATACAATAATATTTCACCATACTCTCACATGCAATGTGAAAGGAGTATCATCCTAGTAACAAGAAAAGTACAAAATTAGTAGAGAGAAAGGCACAGTCCTGGCAAATTACTTTTTTCTCCTTTCAAACAGTTAACTGCAAAATACATAAAACTGAAGCGCATAAAAATGGCATGTAGCAAACAGTAAAACATAATGGAAGTTTAACTGTTAAATGAATAATAACCCTAGCCAATGTGGCTATGATTTCATGCTTTTCCACTGTTAAAAAAAAAAAAAAAAAAAAGAGGAATCTGTCCACATTTCATAACTCCAGAGGGAATGAGTTCCACATTTTCTGGATTGTCCAGAGTAGGAAGCAAGTCATCCCTTCACTTGAGGCACTCATCACTGCAAGGAAAAGCTACAGCGTGCCACAGCTGCAGTCTACCAGACTGTTTAAGATAGTGGCATTTGGGAAACTGGAAAAAGTTATGCCACGATGCCAGGGCTAATGAGGAGCATCTCTTCCAAAGCACTTGTGCAGAAGTTGAATACAGCATTGAGTACTGCAACATGAATTGTGGTTCTGCTTTTGGTTTTCCAGGAGCACAAGATTAAGCAACTCAAATTACCATGGTTCAGATCCTTTTTTTTTTTTTTTTTTCTTCAGCCTTTTCACAATGTCAGTTCAGCAACTAAGCAACCTTAAGTTAAATCTGACCAAGGAGCTGGTGCAGCTAAAGTATGTTCCATTAATTTCTGAGAGGGAAAAGGAGGAGACTGCAGGGACAGGAATGAGCAGGCACAGTGATCCCAATATGGAGGGACGCTCCCAAATATCTGCGTGGTCTTAGCGATACAGAGCTTGCTCAGAACTAACAGGCAACAGGCAAAGCCATTTTTGGCTCTGGAGGCATATAGCTATATCAACACAGTGCTGCAGGGAACCACATGCCCAAAATCAGCTTCGCTCCTTTCTGCTTTTATTACACAGTTTGTCATAGAAATCTTTTGCACTGGGAATGAGGAACAATTAGTTCTCACATCCCATTAAGCAGGACAAAAAGTATCAGTGAAACTAAGCCCTGGGAGGACTGGTGCTATAACACAGCTAAGTATCTTCCCAGCTCTTTTCATATGGATGACACAGGATTTGGTTTAAATTATTAATCAGTGTCACGATTCATAGAATTTGGAGTCTCTGCCAATTGCTCTAGTCACCCAGACTCTCTCCCTTAGTTATTATTTTATCATCTCTTTTTATTACACCATTGCTTTTGAATTTACTATGGAAGAATAACAGTTCATTTAACTTCCAGAGATAACTGCTAAAAGGTGACAGTGTCCTTGGTTGTCCCACAAAAAGAAAACATTAATTGAAGTCCTAACAGTCAGATGGAGATCGATGTTTTGGAAAGTGCTTTAATTCCTTTTATTTAACTGCTTTAAAAAAAATGTGTGGTGCATTCCATCTGCAGTCCCATAACAAGTAAGTTTATTTGTTGCCCTCTCCAGACTTAGTTAGAATGAAGAACATCTCTGAGAGCACAGTATTTTTCTGATCTAAGTGGGTGAAAGCACAATTGTGTAGACCCAGCATATATCATAGATGCCTGAATATATTAGTGAGCCACACTACTGCACCTTGATAATAGGGTCTGCTGCAAAAATTGCTCTTAGATATAGTGACCAAGCAGATAAAGCCTGAAAAGTGTATGACATGCTATGTGTAACATGTGTTCCATTAAATAACTTAGGATGAAAGCATCATAAAATAAAATTTCTATAAAACTTTATGATTTTAATAGTTTTACTTGCTAAGTTCAGTTTTCTGGAGACTTGGCAGGCTTTCCTGGAATACAGACTGCGACATCTGAAACCTCTTTTGTTTCTTTTTTTTTTTTCTTTTTAAACATAGCTATTTGCAATCATTAATGAATGGCGGCAAAATATGACATTTAAAATTAACCTTGAAATCCTGGGGCTGTCTCATAAAAAAAAACAACCAACAAAGCAGACTGCTTCAGTCTTCCAGTCAGAGTATCATTCAATCCTGTTTTAATAACTAGACTTCGCTGTCTTCACATATTCTATTGTATCAACCTGACAAGAACACAACAGAAAGGATTTTTACTGCAATGTTTCACAGTTTAGTATGGGCTGCAAAGTGTTCTTGCCATCTATGTCAAAACATTTGTGTAGATACTTTCATTCTACTAGTATCTGCACTAATATCTTTCATTAAGTACAATATATCTACCTATTGCAGAGTCCAAACTGAGAGCATTTAGATTAAAAAGAAAAAAAAAAAGCATATTCCTTCTGCTCTTTTTTTCCTGCAGCAGTTCAGATGTCTGGAATGACTACACATTCTAACACATTTGAAAGGAAATTCTGCCTCATGTAATAGCTAACGGAATGTTCCACTGTCATTGCAGGGGAGGATGCAGATAGCTCTAAAAAAACCTCAAAAACTGTAGCTCTGCACTGTTTTTGATGAAATCACCTAAAAACCTGAAGTCTTCTGTGCATGCTCTAATCTGCCTGTAATAGAGTTCTACCTAAATTGCCTATAGCAGAACTTCCCAGAAGCAAAGAAACCAAATATTAAACGGGTTACAACACAAACATTCATTCAATATAAACTTGCTAAGAAGTTGAGTTTTTAGCAAGGAGAATTTTCTCTTCCTGAGCCCTCCCTTGGTCAGCAATGTCAGATATCATGTTAAAAGTGCTTCCTGAGTATGCCATTAAGATTCAGAGAACTGCATAAACACCTCAGCACAGCATTCAGTGACTTGTCACAGATACAAATACTGAAGGCAGATCCTCAGGTATTTCCATTCAGGTCATGTGGCTCAGGGAACCAAGCACAAAGACCGAGTCAGCCCACATGATTTTAGGTTCACCCATCACCAAAACACATGCTCTACCTAGCACAGCTGATGAGTAAATACTAAGAAAACACACATGCAAACAGTGCAGATAATGAAGAAGCAGATTAACTCATTTTTATCGTTATTAAAAATGCACAGAAGGACCAGAGACCTTTTCAATAGATCTATGTAGTGTAAGAGGAATGAAAGCAATGTGGCATTAATGATATTCAGTAAAACTCTGTAGAAACTAGAAAACTTTGACAAATCAAATAATGAATGTGATTCTGCTGGGTTTTAATGCCACTCTACAAAATGCTATCCTAAGGAGCTAATCAGATCCTAAGGATCTAATCTCTGGCACAGGTTGCCCAGAGAGGTGGTAGAAGCCCCATTCCTGGAGACACTCAAGGTCAGGCTGGACGGAGCACTGAGCATCTGATATAGCTGTAGGTGACCCTGTTCCCACTAGATGACTTCTCAACTTCCAACTCAAATGTTTCTATGACAACATCCTACTAAATTTGCTCCAGCAATAAATACATGCAGGGAAGGTTATCAGTTTCTCTGGATGCTAAAAAGCTTCTTAAGTGATAATCCGTAAGGAAGAATGCTACCAGCAGAGGTAACGTCACTTCACAGGAAGAATGACATCATGAAGTTACTACAGAACCTCTTGTATTGAGAACCAAAGATACCAGAAGGGTTATCATGGTGACTTTTGACACTGGAGCAAGAGCATCCACTAATAGTTACCATTTCATACCTGAGAAAGTATCCCTGAGAGCCTTGTTAACTATACATTATTACCACGATTTTTCCTTTTATTAACTTCATTTGGAGGTCTTCATCTTTAGATAGATGCTGCCAGTAGCCTGTATTTTAGATGGCAGAATCTGCAACTCTTTCAGTTTGTTAAATGAGGTCTTATATGCCAAAAGTGCAGAGCTGCCACACTCCAGCGCAGCAGCTATGGATACAAATCACGTCCCTTCATATCCTTTCAACTTAGCCTCAACAGCCCCTGAAATTATGCCAATTGGGTCTTAACTAAGTGCTGCCCTGAAAGGAGATGATCCAAAAAGCCTGCAATTTCCATCCCTCTTGAAAACTGTACTCTCAGCATCTCTCTAGCACAAGCTTCTTTCTCTCAGTCCTCTCAATGCTCAAGTTTTCACAGAGACCTCTGATCAGTTTAAATTCAATGACAAGGCTTATGTGACAAAATTACAGTAGTTTTAAAGATGAAAAAGAAAAATGCTGTGCACTCAACTACAACTGCATTACTTGTCCATGGCCTCTGGCACGAGTACCCTGAACAGTTCAAACCCCTCTCTGGGATTCTTTCTTCATAATCAAGTTCTGTGAAAAAGTAATGTCTAACTTGATGATCTTGCACAACATGAAGGCAAGGAGACAAACTTTAAAGGACTTTTCACAGGTAAACACCTTTCAACATCCCACAAAAGAAAAACAGAGAAGGACTGAAAGCTCTAACTGTACTGCTCCATAGTAGAAAGTTTTAAAGATCAGTACTATTTTCTTCATCGTTCACCTAAAAATAGCAATCACAACAATAAACTGGAAAAGAATATAAAAATCTTCAAACCCATAGAAACTTGCAAGCCTTCTGGCTGTGCCTTAGTTTACTCAACACCATACAGTTTACCATATAGGCCATGAGATAGCTACATTTCAGGAAGCATTTTTGGGAAACATTTAAGGCTATGAGAAAGTATTGGGTCTGAGAATAACAGCAGCACACAAAAGAGGGAGGTGGATGACAGTTTTAACTACTGCAGACCACATTTGACCTGCCATTCAAGCTCCTGATTCTCCTGGATGAATAGGAAGAAGGTTAGAGAAAAGCAGGATTACTGAAGCTTATATATTTGCAATACTTCCAATAAAAAACTCTTTCATCTGGGAATGTGATTTAGCAAACAAGGCAAAGATCCTGGAAGCTAACACATCTCTATAATGTAGTTCTCCATATTCAGAAGCAAGCCTCCTCCCAGTTACCCAGTCCAAATAAAATACAAATAAATAGACTGTTAAGTAGAAGTCTTTCTCAAGTGTAGCCAAAAAAAGGAAGAAAAAAAAAAGCCTGAAGTTTTGGTTACAGGAATATGAGATTGAGACTACATTATTCATAGGTTTTACACTCCAGCAAAGACAATAATAACATCGCTATGGGTCAAGCTTCCTGCTGTTACTGAGTGCGCTATACCAGCTCCTATCAGACTGTCCACTAGCATCCATCCACTAGCTGCTTTGGACTTGAGTGCATGCTAAAAAGCAACCAACATCATCTCCCTTTGGTCTTGAAACATTTTTGAAGATCCTCACCAGTTCACAGCTTTCATCTAGCTCCATAACTGATTACAGCTAAAAGGTGATCTTTGACTCAGTGGCAGCGTTTATAGATAGAATACAGAAATATCAATAGATCAGGAATTAGCTCTGCCCGGAATTTCCTCCTACAAGATCAAGCCCTGTACTATTTGGCAACAGGTGCTGGGCACTGTGTATGAAAGTGCCACCTGGGCTGGCCCTGTATAAGCTATGCTACAAAAATATCATTATTATATTTTCCAGCTTTACTATAGCTGATTCTAAGAGCAGCTAAGTTTCCACATAAAACAAATTATTTATTTGTTAACAAATTGGTTTTATATTGTCAGTCCTTTATACGATTGAGAGCACGACTGTTTAAATAACTAAGAAAGGCATTATTTGCTCTAAAATTTTTAATTATTTACCTAAGATTGGAGCCAGTCACAGGATGAATGTATGCATCAATATGCTTAAACATACAAGTAATTTGCATGAACCTGTAGTTTTAAAAGCTGAAGACTGGCAAGGAATTTGCATTTCATAAAATGACATGAGACGCTCTTCCTGTATACCTCAGAAAAATCAATACAGGTATAAAAATCAATCCTGTAACACATACTATTTATGTTATCAATCTATATGAACACTGACTAAAAAATAAACACAGATGTATCATTCATATGAGCTTGTGCCTTTAAGCTGCGTTTCATAACTTATTCCATGCACCTAAGTCAAATGACCATGCTGAAATAGATTAGCAACTAAAATGCAAATACGGTCTGAATGATAAAAAAAAAAAAAGAGGAAAAAAAAAAAAGAGAAGGAAACAAACTTTCCCATCAGATCCACATAAGATTTTTTTTTATTTTATTTTATTTTTAAACACTTTTCCTAGCCCCTATCCTGGCCGTATCTATAAAGCTTCCACAAAGTATTACAAAATCTAAATTCATTAGGGTAAAATTCTGATCAAGAAAATAACCTACACAACAATTAAAACAAGTAACAACCCCAGTGTCACTTGATCCTACGGTCACTTATCAGTGGCCTGTATCAGTACATACTGCTATTCAAAAGCAGCAGAGCATGTTGCTGTAAATATGAGAAATGATCCCTGAAAGTTCTTACAATCTAGCACAGACTTTCCACAGTGTTAAGTGGGAAAATGAGCAACTGAGTTTTTAAAAAAGCACACTGAGAATCATGGCTCTACTCACTGTAAAAGAAGAATGTCTTATTCCTTTGCTTTATAGCAATCCTTCAAAGGTCACATTTCCAACAAAGCTTGAACTTCTGGTTGACTCCACTTTTTGGAGGATGCTAAGTTCAGAAAATTAAGGTTTTTATTTTAAAAGCACTCAAAATTGCCATGCGTCCTATTAAATGGAGTGGAAAACTGCTGACTTAGGATGAGATAAAACAGCAGCTTTCATCATGCCTAACTGCTGAGGAACATCTTGCAGTCATCAAACAAAAGGGGAGGGAGACTTCATACTTCAACCTCCCCATTTGTCTGCAGGAGATTTCTACTTCCTGTCCCAAAGTGCTGTGTAATCTCACTTTCCTGCTGTGGTCCAGCCCTAATATCTGCCTTGAGAAACTGGTTGCTGAGAGCGGGCACCACAGGTCACACCTTAAGAGCAGTGCCAATGAGAATGTGATCCAGGATCTACTGTGGGAACTTAAGTTGGGATCTTTCAGGTTAAACATTGTTACATAAAAGCTCACTACCACAGCCAGTGGTTAATTTCAAATGGAACGTATTTTTCTGAGAAGTAACTGAATCACTGAGGAATGCTGGAATTAAATCAGAACACGAGATTCCTGTAATGTTTACCAATCCTAGTAGCAATCAGAGTGAGGGCCACGTCTGGCATATAGGAGGATTGTTTTTCAGTCTGATAATAGCACCGCAGTGAAAATGCAAATTTGTCCATCAACTGAAAATCTGGCAATGGTTATCATGGCCTTGGCAGAACACAGATTCCTTCATGGTCTGTGGATGCAACGCGTGTTGGAGAAAGACAAACAACTTCATGTTTTATTCCTTCTCAAATTCTGACGCAGAAAACAAAAGGTCTTCCATGTTATTCTTGTTTGAAGAGACAGAAGGAAAGGCAAAGAACTGAAAAAAACATAAACAATACTGGCCCCTGTTTTGATAATAGATGGGTAACAGATTTAGAAACCAAGTATCCTGCAGAGTTTAAAAGCATATGACTGGGCTACCGAACATCTAATTTACATTATTTCACTGGCATCAAACTGGCAATGACTTTAAGCCTGGCGGTTCTATACCATTTAATAGCAGAGTGAGTGAAATACTAAAAGAAAAACATGCCCAGCACTTCCTAGCCAGCTGTATAGATGCAGTATTAGAGGCATCTGCATACACGCATGGTACAAATTCAGAGTTGATTGTATAGTGCAGTTTGAACACTGGTTTCAGCAAGCACAAGAAGAAAAGAACGTGAAACAGACTTGGGTCCTGATGAAAATCTACTTATAGTTCAATCAGGTTGTGATTGAATTTGCAATATATGAAAATTAACTACTAATGTTTACAAGAAATGGTATGAGGACATACTAAGATACTGCCCTCAGGTGAAACATGGTAATTCTTAATATGGACATTTTCATACTGCTACAAAAGTAAACTTCAGGAGAAAAAAAATGAGCTAAAACTAAAAATTCACCCTCCCAGTTTAAGTCTCTTCATTACCCAGAGCGTGGTTTAAGCGAACTCACTCTACTTCTCACTTATAATGAGCAAGGACTCATGCTGTGAATTCTGGCATTTGTTTCTTCTCAATCACAGAATAGCTCTGTATCAGCATTCCCCATACCCCTCCTCCATTCAGTCATCTAGATTTGGAAATAAAGATCGCAGTAAAAGATGCAAGACAATGCAGTTCATTTCCAAGTATGTTTGTAGCATCACTAACATTAAAATGAATTTGATTCCATTTATTCAGCATAATTAACTTTTAACTATATTTACTTCTAAGACCAGGCACAGAAGTGCCAGATGTCTGGCTCACTGACATTGTAACCATATGATCTCAGTTGTGTTGAGTTTACAAGATGTGGACTACCAGATTTCTCTCTTGTATCTTTGATCCACTTTCAGGCAGCTGGAAGACTCCTATGCTGTGAAGTATAACGATGATAACAATGCTTAAGATATGGTTATCACTGACAGTTTCTTCTTTTGATCTTGAAATCCTAAGGCAAGTTTGAAGTGGGTGCTGTCAAAGCCACCCAAACAACATTTTTGACCTTGTTTTTCCCTTGCACAGTCAAGGCAATACTAGATTCCAGTGAAATTTGGCCCTGTCAAACTCTACATTCCCTTGGAGATAAGAAAGGCATTGACTTTGACTTTCAAAATATACAGATGGAGTTGCAAAACTGTTTCAGCCAAAGGCACTGCTAAGAGAAAAGCACAGGTTCCATTTGTTTATTTGCATCCTAGCACATGAAAATTCCTCGTCCAGACATACTGGCTATTAATCTGGAACAGTTTATTGTAATAGTTTGAATATTAAAACAGAGATACAACACAAATGTTTTACAAAATGTGCTTAATGAAGATGCATGTTTGATTACAGCTGTCCACTAAGACTATACTGAAATTAACCCCAATAAGCAGGAGGAAATGAGAGCATAAGGAAATCAGAAGGGGAGATCGAGAATTTATTTCTCTAAATTCCAGCCTTGAAATGCAAAATATTTAATCCTAATTACCAATGATGCTTCTAGACCCATGGAAGACATCTGTCAGGAGACACCTAAGTCTCTGTGGACCAACAAAGTGCTATCACAAGTGTTCTGTGTTTTTCTTGCAGATTAGAAAATTTCGAAGGGTTGTTGGAATATTTGTAACATTCCTCCCCACCTGCACAACAACTTTCATTATGGAAAGTAATAAAAAACAATCATTGTTAGTTAATATAAAAATTATTCAGGCTATCAGTTCCTATCATCAAGACATAAGCTGATTACCAGCTGAGATCAGAAAGAAATCCACTCTGCTCCAACCTTGCTATGGTTATAGTATTACATAATTAAAAGTATACACTAAAGGGAAGAAGATCAACACCTTGCTTTAAAGCATCCAGTAATGGCTTCCATCAGAAATTAATTATTAGGCTAGATAGACAATTGTCTGTTCTACTGAGGTATGTCTCCTACTCTTTAAAGAAACAGTGGTGTACAATAGAAATTCCAAAATTTTACTGGACTTGATGCCATATGAATCACTAAACACCTTAGCCATTGATATTTAAGTGATTTCATTATATTCTATAGCTTCTGGGATATTTCAAAGGCAGGATCTCTTCTGTCACTCTTAACAACCCTACTGCCTAATTAGGGAATAACTATCTCTGTCTGCCACAGCAAGGTAGTAAAAAGATTGCTGAGCCATTGGATGTTTACCCTTGGTATGAAAGGCTTTATGACTTAGATTAGATTACAGCACAATAAAGTTGCAGCCTTTATGTTCCAATGCTCCAAAGAAAGAGTCTGAATTCTCTAACAGAACAACTTTGTTGTTGTTGTTTTTATTTTTTGAAATGAGAAGTTCACAAAGTCAAAGAACTTAAAGAGAATGAGAGAGCAAGTATTCAGCTCAGCCCACATTAAATTATTTTGGCAACAAAACTGATGAAGAAAAACACAATAAAAATGCTGCAAAGAACTCTTCCAAATGTTTCTTTGAAAGAATTTGTGTATAGCCAAGAAATGCTGGTTCCACACCAGACTCCTATGCCAATCTCTTCTTTCTTTCCTTTCTTTTTATCTTCTGAAGATTGTACTGGTACTTTTAAATTTTAGAGTTTTTATAAAATAGAGAGTACATCTTACCATTGATATTTTGTCTACAACTCTGAAATATTGGCTGTTATTGCTTTCCCATTATTGTAGAGTAGTTTAGGGTATAAGATCTTCAGACCTTGTATGACTCAAGTCGCAAATCTCTATTAAAGGCCCAATACAGCAGTGAATATCAACGGTTCAACTGGCTACAGAGAGACCGCCAAGGAAGAGCACAGACAGAGGTCACCCTGGTGAAAAAGAAGGACACAGAGCTGACAGTCTTAGAATTACTGCATTGGATAATAAGGAAACCAACTGCAGCCATGACATCCAATCACACAAGAGAAATGTCTTCAAAATGTCATTACTATATTTTTAAGACATGAAAGCTCTTGTATGGTTGATTCTTCTAAGCATCATCTCATAAGTTACTGCTAATAGTCACTTATTTCCATCATGTTGCGTGAATTTTAGACAACCAAAAGTATCAATTACATATTTTAAAAAGACAAAGTAAAACTAATCATTCAAATTGATGTTTGCTTTGGACTGCTTGAATTCTTCTTAGACATTCAGTTGCAATGAGAATTATATTTGATAGGGTTTTTTGAACATTCCTAACATTACAGTTTATTAAAATACTCATCGGATTTTGTCCCAGCAATGCGTGCCCTTGAGTCTGTATGAAATGGAACAGGAGTCTTCAAACTGCACTTGCACAAAATAAACTAAATAAAATTTTGTGCAAATTACTTTGCACAATAAATACCTGCTTCATGCTATCTATTTTAAAATAAAATGTTACCAGAAAACTGCTTATTAAATATTCAGACTATGTCAAGTAAACCAGAACTTTTATTAAGAGATCCTAGTCACTTTGGAAACCTCCAAATAGTCCTGGGTTCTATACTGTCTATGGTAGACTAAGAAATGTATATAATACCAGGAAAGATGTCATGTTAATATGTTAACTGTAAACATGTTAACAGTTAGCCATCCCATCTCCCTTCACAGGACAAAAGGCATGTTTTGCTGAGACTAGGCTTGAAGCAGTGGAATTCTCCCCCCACCCCCTCCAATTAATCACGTAAATACAACAAATGACATCTTTCAGGGGTAGGAAAAATTCTTTTTTACCAAACAAATCCTATTGTTTGCTTGAATCTTGCGGTTTTATGATGCTGGCTGAGTCTGGGGACAGTAATCATACCATAGGATCTAAATCAGTAAGTTGGCCCATTTTGAAGTTGTTCTTGTGAAGGCTGTGAAAAGCCTCTGACTATAGATGCCTAGCAAATAAAGATGGCTATTGCAAACCAGAAACTTTTTCAAAAAATGCCTCAAAGATGAAAAATGCTTTTATTAACACCATATGTCCCAGTTTAAATTCATGCTCTCTCTATCAGGAATGATAGTATAGTTATGTACCAATAGATGGAAACCACTCTAGAACACTCAGTGCCACAAGTTAACATGGTAACTGTGTAAATATATTACATATTAAACTGCTTAAATTATGCAGTAATATAAATTCTTGAAAGATACGGCATAAAACTTACTGTTCATATATATACTGTATATTTCACTGATGAGCAGAGGCTCTTCGGTCAAAATCACATAAGACCCTAAGCAAACAGACACTTTCTGATTTTTTTTTTAAGCATATACCTGTGCTTCAGAAAATACGCTTGCTAGATCTGTTGTTTGTAAACCACAGAAAAGGCTAGTAAGTATAAGTAACTGAGAAAAGACTTAGCCCCAGTTCTCACTCCTCTTAAACAACAGCCCAGTTAATATCTACTTGGATGTAAAGCAGAAGCAGCACAAGCACCACTTTTCCAGGAATTGCATTCTTTACTTCTTAGGCTTCTACTACTCTTGTCCAAAAATGAAACTTTCTGTTTGAGGGAAGCAAAACAGCCACTTCAACTCTACTGTTTGCATTTCCTTTTAAGCTTCTATTTTGGCAAACACATAAATGAATAAAAGAATCAAGAAATACTACTAAGTCCACTGGCTCTTGATCTAGGATAGCACTACTAGGGCACTGGAATATAATGACCTCCAAAAACATTTTACAGAGTAGGGATGGGATAGACTTTGCTTAAACTGAACCTGCACAAGTGTGCAATATGAAAAAGTAGGGGGAGTTTGCAAAGAGGCAGCACGAGCTACAAGCTACAAAAACAGACAAGAAACTGTTGTCACACTGCTGAGCTTGGCAATATATCCCCGTTATCACACTTATCACGTGATAACCACATTGCCTTATAACACATGAGAGCAGAGCTAAGGCTAGCACACATCCTGTTCTCGGCCACAAGCTGAGATAATGAGTGTTCCCCCTGAGAGTTACCTTGAAGTAACACTATCTGGTTCGTATGAAGAACAACGCCATACAAAAAAACAGTTAAAAAACCCACAACAGTACAAGAAGATGGTACACATCTTATAATCAGAGTCAGCACAGTAAGTACTAATGACACCAACAATAGTAGCATTATGCTAGCGTTAGACCAGTGAAGAGCTCGAGGCTGCTATTGCTCAGAACATGCTTATTTTTCTGAAGACTTGTTAGTTTTGGAAACATTTATCGCGTCTGTTGTATTTTTCTGAAACAGAACATTTACACCATCCTCTTTTTTTTTTGGATGAGACACAGAATAACAATCCTAAGTAGGTGTGGCCATTAAAAATCATCTGCTATCTTTGGCAAGAGTGTGGAATGCTGACTCCAGCAATCAAAGTCCCCAGTGTGGAAAGAAGAATTCTCCTTCTTATCCACTTCCCAGGTTATTACAGATATCGCCTTAGGTCCCTGGCTAATGTTTACTTGTACTGTTCCATTCATGATACAGCCACAGGGATGTACGTCATCTTTGGTACTCACCTTCAGTGACTGACTGCGTAGAGCAAGGACAATGAATTTGGTTCTCTCAACTTCCTTGGTTGACTGCACAGAGTAAGGACAGTAATTACTTCAGAATGCTCCTCTGTGGTGCCTTTCCAACATCTACTTCAGTGTTTGACATCACTTGAAACAAAAGGTTTCCACAAAGCTACCAAAACACCAGCACAGAGGGTTCACTCATCTATTTGTTAGCACAGAGATAAAGCTTTAGGTCTTGTAGCTGCTGACAGAATCATCAGTGTCAGTCTGCATACATTGCTACTTCAAAATGTCACAACACAAGACTAGCATCTCTGTGCCGTGATAATCCATGGAAAGAGCAAGTTCTCCTCTTTATCATCATGGCCATTCTGACACATTAGTTTTCCTAAATATGTATTCTTCAGTCATTTTGCTTAAAGAAGAATGATCTGTCTGGTCAGCAGAAGCATGCTGGCTGTTTTGCTTACTGTGAAATAACCCATGTAGACTTTTTTTTTATATGCATTACTGTGAACCTGACTTAAGTTCCTGACTTTAAACCCATCATTGGGTGGATTTAGCCAGACCCAGATCAGTTACTAGCGCTAAGGAAACACAAGTTTGGATTGGGAGCATTTTCAATACAAGGGACCTTTTCTCTCAGAAACTGAAGGGTTGTCTTTTTTTTTTTTTTTTTTTGTTTGTTTGTTTGTTTGTTTGGTTTTTTTTGAGCTACAATAGTCAATTGAAAGGCTTAAACCGAATTTTTCAAAACTTAGGTGCTCAGATCCTTCCAAAACTCAGTAGACACTTAATCTGTGTTAGGCTTCGAAAATTTCCTCCCAGGGCTGCAATCAAATTTTTATGTGTGGTCTCATACACAAGGTTAAACAACTACCTTCAATTAACTCAGCAGGTTGGGGCGGGTGGGCAGGAAAAGGTATGGACAAATGGTCAAATCCATCAGAGGCAAAATTCCCACCACAACAGAAAGATTGGCAAATAGAAAGACCGAAGTCTGGGGAAAAAAAAAAAACAAAAAAAAAACAAAACTAGAAAGGAGACATTCTAGGATAAAAGCCTTCACCTATGATCAGGTAGTAAGTTGATACAACAGAAGAAACCTCCTGTAATCTAACAGAGGACCCAGTCAAACAGTAAAAAAGTATAAATATAAGAAAAGGTCATCTGACAAATCCCTCTCTGTTGCACTTCAGACAGAACTACCTATCTGTTCATTGCTCATCTTCAGAAAAGTATTATCCAGACAAATGTTTCACAAAACGTGAAAAGCTACCCTCACACGTATGCCAACTCAGCTGACAGTAAGCAGTACTCAGTATTCTGGTTGCTGTATGTATGTATGTATGTATGTATGTAAGTTTGAAATTGCTCACGGACAGAGACAGAAAGCATGCACTTATATTTCAAGCTGGCAGGACTTAATTTAGCTCTAATTTCAGCCTGGAAATCAGTGGCACTTCTCTCTTGAAGTCTTCATGCTCAGGTAAAACACAGACAGATCTAGTATATAACTGCACTTCATACCACCTGTATTTCTGAAGGCAAGTCTTCTCTCTGCTACATTATCTCTCTCATCTACAGCAAGGGGAAATTCCTGATTTTTCAATGGTATCTGGCATTCGCTTGTTGATATGTTGCATATGTAATGGTAGATCTTAAAAATGAACAAATGAACGGTTTGGATTAGAAGTGACCTCTGAGTCTACCAGGTCCTATCACTGCTCAAGGAGGGATGCCCAGAGCAGGCTGCTCAGAACCATGTCCAGGCAAGCTTTTGAACATCTCCAAGGAGACTCCCCAGCCTCTGGGCAACCTGTGCCAGTACTCTGGCACCCGCCCAGTATAGAAGTGCTACTACCCCGTTGGGTCACAGTTTGTGCTCTGTCACACTGTCACCACAGAAAAGAGTCTGGCTCCACCATTTTTATATGAAGGTTGCTCTGAAAGTAATGCCTCCTATTTATTTCAACAAAAAGCTACATCAGATACTAAAAGCACAACAACACTGTTGGATAGAGCAAATTCTCAATTACAAAACACTACTTTTTTCCACACAGTCACCACCGTGAACTGTGCATTTTCACAAGTGATGAATAAGAGCCTGTATGCTGCACTTGTACAAATCAGAACCGGTAGATGCAACACAGTCACCACTGCCGAAACGCACCACCTACTGCCACACTGTGCTCACATCCACTTGGTTGGTCTCCAACAACGTTCAGCAAGTGTCAATGGATGTTAGCGGGTGCCATTGTTTCTGCATGAAGGAATTCAATACCACCCCTTTGCTTCATATGCACTTCCATATCAGTCACCATTCTGTCAGAACATCCCTCTGCTGCCATCTGTAACACAGCAACATGTAACAGAATATTGGGGGGAAGACTCAACCTCTGCTGCAGTACCTCCAACATCTACAACCTTTAATGTCATGGGCCAACATCAGGAAATAGGAAGCACTACTTTCAGAGCAGCCCTTGTACATTAGTAAGATCCCCCCTCCAAGCCTTCTCTTTTCTATAACAAGAAGTCCCATTTAACTAGATAAGAAGTTACAGAAGATACAGAAACTTAATGGTATTAAAAAAAAATCTCTCCCTGAAATCTTCATTTGAGAACAGCTTATTAGCTATTGTCCTATCAGACAAAGCTTAAATTCTAACTGAAGATTAATAAAAGGCTGGAATAGATACTGATTTTTGATGAAAATTTTAAGTCTCAAACTGTGTACCACTCATTTTCAGTTGTAGAAATCAGCATATATAAGAAGAAATACAAAGCACCTTGTATCCGCTCGTGATCTGTTCCCTTCCTTTTCAATGCACGTGAAAGCACTGCTCTTATTTCCATCTTTCATTTCTTTCTCCTACTTTGTTTTTTTTTTTACTCCTTTGGCCACAGATTTTCTCACATAACCTATAGGACTAACCCTCAGGCAGATGCTTTGTCCTGATGAACTGAAGTCAGAGAAATATATTGACTGAAGTCCATCGCCAAGTTTCTCTTTCCTTATTAACTGACATGCTCTTCTTTAAAATATATTAATAACTTTTATAAAGACCAGTGAATTACAGCACTTCACAGTAAAATATAGGTGTTGTAAGTGACTGTTACCGATGAAATACACTAGTTAAAATGGTAACATTCTGGCTGCCTATTAGATCATGATATTTCTGCTTCTTCGCAACGCAATTTAGTTGCTGTGCTCCTTCTGGAGTGGTAAAAACACTGTGCTGTGGAAGGATGAAAATATCTTTTCTGGCTCAGTTAACTGCTTCTGTAGACTACATTTGCTAAATGTTCTAACAGACGTTAGAAAATTGCTTGGAATGGCTTGAAAGTTTTGCTCTAAGTTCGAGACATTAGGTAAAAACAAATCACTTCAGGACACTCAAAAATATTTACATTCAAACATCAAATGTATAGAAATACAATCTACAATTTAGAATTACCGACACTTAAATTTACTAACTCACAAAACAGTAAGAGGAAGCACATTTCATTGAATCATTCATAGCCAGATATGCCTTATCAGGTATACATATACATCAATACATACATTCATCAGCAGAAGAGAAGTCTTGACAGAAGAGTTACATGGATTTTTCCATACTCCAGAGAATATGAGTACATGGATTCTGAAACATCTAGAAACCTAGGCAATAGGGAGGAATTTAAGACTGTATTATTTTATCCCTGCTTTACTGACATCATGACCCACCATAGGGATATTCCAAGTTCCCTGCCTTTGTACTTGGTTCTCAAACACGATATTGAGATGATGACAACCACATTGAAACTAACTCTTCCTCATGTTTGCAAACCTCGCGCATACATTACTTTGCACTAGCTTGCAGTAAAATACAAATCATTCACCCCAGGAGGAACTCCAACTGTCCAAAAGCACACTCACTGTTGGCTCTAGAGTAACCTGTCACTTGAACTCCACTCTCATGATGGTAACAGTACATCTAGAATCCATCACTTCAAATCCAGCCTCCGGCTGGAAAACAGCCTGGTAGAAGGTTTCCCATACACTCATGAATGGTGTACTCAACACAGTAAGCTCAGCACTGAGTTAGTCTACAAATACACTGAGTTTCACAGAGGTTCCCCTTCTTCAGGCCTGAGTAAGTTCTGCTTGCTATCTCAATAACGTGGAAAAAAAATCACTCTTCATAGTGACTCACAGCTGTTCTGTTAGCCAGTGCACCAGCCAAGATAGCATTTAGCATGGCTAAGTCCTGTGGAGCAAATTAATCAGAGTAGAACTTCCCCTTTTTCCTATCAGTTCCTTTCTTACTATTACTGATCACAGAATCACAAAAGCACCAAGGTTGTAAAAGACCTTCAACATCATCCAGTCCAACCATCCACCTATCACCAATAGTTCTCACTAAACCATGTCCCTCAACACAAAATCCAAACTTTCCTTGAAACCTCCATGGTCAGTGACTCCACCACGCCTCTGGGCAGCCCATTCCACTGCCTGACCACTCTTTCAGAGAAGTAGTATTTCCTAACGTCCAGCCTAAAGCTCCCCTGGCACAGCTTGAAGCCATTCCCTCTAGTCCTATCACCAGTTACATGAGAGAAGAGGCCAACCCCCAGCTCACTACAACCTCCCTCCAGGTAGTTATGAAGAATAATAAATAAGGTCTCCCCTGAGCCTCCTCTTCTCCAGACAGAACAATCCCAGCTCTCTCAGACGCTGCTCATAAGTCCTGTGCTCCAGTCCCCTCACCAGCTTTGTTGCCCTTCTTTGAATCTGCACCAGAGCCTCAATGTCTTTCTTGCAGTAAGGGGCCCAAAACTGGACGCAGTACTCAAGGTGTGGCCTCACCAGAGCACTTCCCTGTTCCTGCTGGCAACACCATTTCTGATGCAAGCCAGGATGCCATTGGCCTTCTTGGCCACCCGAGCACACTGCGGGCTCATATTCAGCCAAGCATCAACCAATACCCTCAAGTCCATTTCCTCTATGCAGTCTTCCAGCCACTCTGCCCAAAGCCTGTAGCGTTGCACGGGGTTGTTGTGGCCGAAGTGCAGGACCCGGCATTTGGCCTTGTTGAAACTCATCCCATTGGCTCCAGCCCAGCTATGCTGCCTGTCCAGCTCCCTCTGTAGGGCCTCGCTATCCCCAGGCAGATCCACACTTCCAGACAACTGTCTGATCACATAGACAAGAAGTAAGACATTTATCTAGCTCATATATTTTGTATTTTAAATGTATTTTATATCACGCTGCTCATTTTTTCCCTGGTTGTTGACCTCGTAACTCCCTTCTACCTGAGACAACCACTCCCTCTGTTGCCTCCTGTTCCTACATCCTGTAGGCTATCCCTTTTCCCACTTCAACAAACATCTGCCAGCACAGTTTGTTTTCATTTTAGAGATAGTCAGAATATATACTGAGTTATCTACTTTTCCAAAGTGACTCAGACAGGATGTCAATCTTGGACACACAAAAATAGCTCAGAGTATTGACCATCAATCACAGTGCTGCATTCACAGCTAAAGCACTGATACTAACGAACTTTTCTGAAGTGAGCCAGTTCTCATGTTCTCACCTCAACATGAAGGTTAACGACATCTGGGTTATAATGTGGATAACTTGCTAAGTACCTGAAAATCTAATTCCATCTGTCGTGGAAGTGGCGACAACAAAAATCTTTTGAGATTTGCTTGTTGCTTATTCATGGGTGATGTTATGTTTTCTACACCAACAGAGAAAAAGTAAATATCTAGTAAGAATTTTTTTTCAACACAGGTTGTTTTTGTTTTTCATCTACAAAAAGCATTCCCAGAACCATGATAGAAGTTTTAAAGTCAGATTATTTCCATGAGTTGGCATTTAACAGTTAGGAAACACCACAATAATATTACTAGGTTGTTCTGAGTAATAACAGGGAATCACATGTATATAATGAAGATCCTATTTCAATGCAGCACATCTAAAAGATCATAGAGAAAGTGAGATGCAGTAATGCTTCCCAGTAGAAGCAATAGCTGCAGTCAGGCTTGCTGGATGCTACATGTGTCAACAGCACATTGCTACCAGCACTATTACTGACCTGTATACTCTACACATCACAATAGCATCATTCCAATTTGCATTTCTACTAAAAAGCCTCAAAATATATTCAAAAAAGGATCAGTAAAAAAAAAAAAAAAAAACCCCAAAATAAACAACAACAACAAAACAAACAAACAAAAAAAACACCTCCAGGCAGGCAAGAAGCTCTTATGTTTACAACTACTTCAGTAAAACCAGAAGACATTTCTTTCTAACAAATAGTTTTGCTCTTCCAAAACATCAAAATGGTCACTCATGAACTTCATTCTTGAATACCATTAACTTAATGTGGATCATATCTTTCACAGATATATATATACCAAGACACAGTGAGAATGCTAAACATTAAGAGGTGAAGTATGTGAACAGTAACACAACAGATCAGATGTAAATTAGCTCAATATTGCCAGTAGTTCTAAGCTTACTTAAATGAAACACTTAATTCTGATACTTCAGCTCTGTTTCTTCTTACTTCACTCAATTTAGCAACACCCTTGGTGATGGCATTTGCAGAAAGGTTATGAACACAGCTAGTAAAGTCTTCCTGCTTTCAGGTTCTTCAGTTCAGGACTTGGGCATGGAGGTGTGGGGACTTAGATGGAAATCTGGCTAACTTTTGTAAACCTAGGCAATAGAAAAAGGACTCCTGCTTTCCTAAGATGTCCATCCATCCTAAAACTGACACCTGAGAAATGAAATCCTGTGTAGTCTGAACAGAAATTATTACCTAGATGCTAAGACAGACAGGAAATTAGTTAAAAGAAGAGAGATGAATCATGTACAAAAACAGTAAGTTATTACCTTTTCATTGTACAATGAATCCCTGTAGTAAAAAGCAGGACACCTAAAAGTGATAAGGAAGAGATAGGCAAAGACAGTACTGAATCAGATCTGAGTCTGAAAACACCTACAGAAAGAGGTGCTCCCAGAGTAGCTAACTCCTAACATGTAACCAGAACTCAGTGATTTACAAGAGGATCTAGGGTAAGTCATCACAGATTAAGCATTCAATTTCATTCAGAAACAAGGAATCTTTCTTTCAGGTGGGGATTTAAATTTTGGTTTGTATTTGCAAATTTTATTTATCATCATAAGGAAAGTTTTACATATCTTATACAGCCAGTAAGACAGGCAAACAAAACCTCTGAACTGAATTTTTCAATTACCAGAATGAACTACATATCCATTTTTTTAATATTAGTTAATAAGGTTCTAAATATATTTTCAATTAAGAGTGATTTTTTTTTTTTTTTTAAATAAAGTAGTCTTTAAACTTACAGCTGCCAATCCAATCTGTTCCTCCTCAGTGAATACTACTATGAAAATTAAACTGTGGAAAAGCAGTTAAATTAAATGTGTTAGCTAAAATAAGGTGATATATTTGGAAAAGTATGTTCTTAATTATGTTTTGCAATGGAAAACAATGGTCTATTAACTTGCTGTCTGCAGTCAGTGAACTAATTGCTTTTTATTGTTGTGTTAGTACACGGGTACTTCACAGCTTATTTCTATCCTTAGGAAAAAAAAAAGAGATCTTGCAATGTTCCTCTTGGTTTTCTTAATTGTGAATGAACCAATTTTTGCACTAAAGTAAATAAATAGAATAACTGAAATGAAGGAAGTATTCCCCCTGCTCCTGCAAAGGGGACTAATATCATCTAAAAGCCAGTATGCCACTAGCAAGTATCTATTTTGGCTGATAAACCAGAGACCTGCATCAATTCTGCAGTTTGAATTTCTTGAAAACTTGGCAGCAAAGATGTATCACACAAACATTACAAGTATTTCTACTCAAATTTCACTGTTTCACTGTTTGAATACACCAAGGAAAGGTGAGGCCCTCATAGAAGGAGTCAATTTTATATTTAATTCTAAATTAACTTCATTTATCTATAAATAGAAATATGTATTACATACATACATACATAATGGAAAAAAAGAATACATCTTTTAAATGCCGCTTCAGAAAAATAACTGTTGTTTTTTAATTCCTCCCCAGGGTTATCAGGAGCACTGCCTGAATACCTGTCTTCACGCTCCCTGGGGCAGGGGTGCCCTCTTCTGGGCACTGGCTCTCGAATTCAAACTGAAACCGCTCTACTGCAAAACCTTCCCCAAATTGGGTTTTGGGAAAAGAGTTCGCAGCTGGCTCACAAGAGCATCCTGAATATACTCTACCAGCAGCGTTTCTGAGAAAAGGTTCACTGGGGTGCCACAAAATACTTTGAAAGCTGCTTGAGTTTGAAAAATACTGTATACTTGGCTGAACTCTACAGATGTAACTTCATGGCGGCAGATGAGTGCACATTTATATCTGCAAATATACCTGCACTGGAAGTTGGAGCGGGTGAAAACAGCAGTGAAAACCAAGCAGTAGCAATTTCAATTTGCTCAGACAGTGAAGGTTATTAGAAAATTCATGTACCTTACTTAAAATCTTCTTTTTTCTCCTGCAATGGCCAAAATTCCTTCACCAAAACTGCAAGAAAGCCAGAACTCACCAACAGACTCACCCAGGAAAAGAGAAGCAACCCTTTCTTCTGTGATTTGCTAAAATAGACACAATTAGGCTGTCCTCAGCAAGCTGCCATGGAAGAGTCCCCCTTATGGCTTTTTTTCCCCTTAAATTTTGGAGAGAAAGTTGTACAAGCCACTGGAATGAACAAAGAGCAAACCTGTTTTGGGAACCAGTTACAAACATTAAAGCTACCCCAAAACACAAGGAGAGTCCAGTGAGGTTGGAGTATGATGCTGAATTTACACAGAAAACGTTACTTATTTGTATTTGATATTCAATTAAGTGCTTGGAAAAATAAGAAAAGGCGCAAGTTATTTCATTTACAGAGAAATGTTAACTTACAACACTTCTCCAACTTCCTTTCAAACCCAGTAAACTGCATAAGATAGCTTGATTCCTTCAGGATTAATTTCTCCACACCAGTAATAATTTTAGGAGGCCAACTAATCACCACACAGCAGGAATCAGCAAGCACAATGAATGAGTACTTTACTCCAGCCTATTATTTCCAATTATTTACCAAAATACACTTTTTGCAGGTTGGTTTCAATTTCAACAAAGAATGGTCTGAAATGCATAGACCAAGCATATAATGTCTTACCTAGAAACAAAGCTCACAGATTTTATTAGAGTATTACATTTGAGCATAAAATTGAAAGGCTTATGACAACTGCATTTTTTAATGCACCAACAATATGAAAAACTTGGAAAAAACAATAACAATATTATTTGATTTTTTAAAATTTGTTTATCCTAGAGAGTGAAATGCTTGAGTCAATTAGAAATTTTATATCTTGTTTAGCAGGTAAGTGTTTCAAAAATAGATCTGAGAAGACATTTCAAAGTCGTTGGAAAAAAAGCACTGACTATGAAAAAGCTTAAAACCAAACATCATTATAAACATTGTTCTGGGAATGAAAAAAAAAAAACCTGAAATTGTAATTTACCTTTTGCAGAAACAACTTTACCTCAAAGTTCAGGATAGCGAGCATCCCCTCCGTACAACAGGAAAGTTAAAATGAACAACAGCAACACACCCAACTGCTACTGATTTCATTGGCTTACATCTAGGGGAAGCCTGCTAAACACAAACTCAGTGGAGCTACACTGTAATTTTATTTTACTTGCTCTGGATTTATCTTGGTATAAATGAAAGAAGCTTGCCCGTTTTACTCAACACACGTTATATAAACAGATAAACCATCCACAGCATCCAACAAATGGTTTGGAAATTAGTAAAAGGTGATTTATGATAAATGTTTGATATCACAGCGTGTTTCTAGTGCATGGAATTCTCAGTCACTAACAAAGCAAAAGTCTGGCTAAGCTGAACAGTGAACTGAGAAGTGAACTCAGTAATGGAAGATGTGTTCAAAGTCTCATAGCTAAACCACAGAAATGATCTTCTGGGAGAGACAGCTGGCAGGTATTTTGGTTGTCAACGCTCACTGCTAAGCTTCTACAGGATAATGCTGTATTTGCAAACAAACGCCCCATCCAATATCAACATGAATTCCTACCAAGTACAATTAAAAATAATATATATTTTTTTGTTTTACAGACAGGAATTCACTACCAGATCAGCATCACAACCACAGATTTTCTTAAAGATACCACATATATAGGACAACCAACAAAAGCTAGAATCTTTCTCCATAAGAACTAACACATTTCATAACAATCCTTCAGATGACAGAAAGTAGAACAGCCCAGCAGTTTACTGACTTCTGTACATGCTGTGCATTAAATATTCTGTTTGTGGTTGGTCCCTATAGTTAAATGCCTTTCATTCTCTCTCCTCCCATGACAAAGGCGCTTAATACTCTAACAATATTTTTCAATCACTTCTATCAGCATTTAATTTTAATCACTGCTACACTCAAATAACAACAAATTGATAATTTGGTGGACTTATCTTAATAGGTCACTAAGATTCCATCTGCATAATCCACATGTGGATTTAGATATCCTTTTGGAGCACCATTTCTTTAAAAACAACATGAAGGAAGTATCAGAGAAGGAAGAAAAAGTGTTAGCAGGATGACGGCAACAAAAGAATGAAGGGATATAAGCCAGAGAATAAAATCCATGCTGAAAATCGGAATAAAGCTTCCATACATAAGAAAAATAAGACTCTGAGGGTCCAGTGGGCAAACGTTTACATTGCCTCAATCTAGAGCAGTCAATAGATTTGACGAGCTTTTCCATCCTAGAGAAAGACAACACAATATATGGAAGACTTGGAATAAACTACATGCCTTCCACTTGTAGGTCCACTTGAAAACCATCCTTATTTGGAAAGTCTTACAGTAGATGACTTTGATTCTTTTTGATTTTGCCTTGATATACTCAAATAGATCTGCCAAATTCCCTATTGGCAGCATAGAGATCAGTGTAAACAGGGGAGGAAATGGAGAACAGGTGGAGGGAGAACAACTAAAATATAAGCATAACATACGTACACACTATTCTAACTTTTACAACAGTTCTGTGCATTTCAAGCATACCAGCCACAGCGTCTCCTCTTCCATCTGGCACGTATGCACTGCACAGAGAAGGAGCAGGAAGGATGCATGGATTTAAAGAGGGTTCTCCCACTTCATACCAGCTTGAGGTCCACGCCTGTGGGTTTAGATTACAATAACACACAATCCACATATTCTAGTTATGTATGTGAAATTGTAAAGCTTTTCAAAAAAATTTACCAAATATTAGTTTCTCCAGAGCTTTCCTACAGCAATGCATTACTGCAGCAGAAGACAGCACCTTTCTTAAAAATGGAAATGCTTAGGTTTTATCATAACACAGTGGAAAAAGATACATTGTCACTTTTGTGTGTAAGGTACGTGAATCACAAACAGTCATCAACAGGTCTGGAAACACAAACTATGAATGAATGCTTTCGTAATTCCAAAAGAAGGTAGAGAGCAAAGGAAGCCAAAGGAGTGTCTATCAACATGAACATGTTTGGGCACTAGAATATGCTCTTAGTACTCTGGTATTTTTTACATTTCATTTAAAGCCAAAATATGCCCTTCTCAGCAAGGAAAAAAAATTAGCCACCTCTTAGGAAGTACTATTAAAAATGGTTGCATCTCTTTGCATAAAAAGAATATTAGAACATTCAATCAACTGAATGACACTCATTTGCCTGAGCAGTCAGATGCAACTGGTCATGAGATTATAATTTACACTAGGTCTAGCAGCAAGAACTGTTACAGCTACAGGGTACCATGTACACTGCTAGATGATATGCAGAAAGAGAAGATAGCTGGGATAAATGTCTGAAAAAAAAAAAAAAAAAAAACCAACCAAAAAACCACACCAGCACACTACAGACATAAGTACCAGGGGTAACAAAGGAAGCACTCCTAGCAAGTTGGTCGGAGATTTTTCAGAAAAATGACTGAAAGCTGGTGAATTGTTAGTGCTGACTCAGAGGACTGAAACACTAAGATGGATTCGATGAGAAGTAAATGTCAGATGCCTTTGAACTTTGTGCTCCTGCATACAGATGGCTGTGGCTACTCAAGTCTGACATTTTTTCCTTAGAGGCACAGATTGCATCTTCAAATAAGCATGAATTTTTCCCTATTTCACAAGTTAATTCTACGAGGATAAAGATGAAGCCAGCAGTTTTTTCAATTAGGCAAAATTAAGCAGTCATCACTGCTGCTTCAATTTTCAGAAGTGGAAATGGCTAAGCTACTAACACCTTAAATACTCAGGAGGTTGACTCTCACTACTCTAGATCACCAAAACTACACATGGCTAAAAACTCTCTTAGGAAGATGTAGGAAAACCAAGGGACTGAGGAAACTCACTTACAATAAAGTTCAAGAATTAATCTCTTAAATCTAGGTTTTTATAAAATCTAGATTTTTATTAAAAAATCAGATTCCCTCTTACTCCACCATTTTGGCTTTTGATTCATGAATACAACAGGATGCACAGACACAGTAAGCAAACTCTTTGATAGAGCTAGTCACAGTGGTGCCTATGCACTTGCAAACTTTGGCAAAGAGCACGTTTTTTATTTCCAGTCTTTTTTGAGTGGCCTCAGAGGTTGGTGGTGCACCGTTTGCATATCACCTTCCAAAACAAGGAACCAGCAGGCTTTGCTCTCACGCCTGAGCATTCTGTTTAGTTATGTTAGCTGAGGAAGGAGACAATATAAGCAGATAGAAGAAATGCAGTTCTTTATAATTTCCACTGCACCTACAAATAAAATAGAGTCAAGGCTCTGACAGAAATATGAACATGTGACCACTTTGTTTTCTTTATTCCCTAGCACAATTTTTGCCCACGTCAACTACCATTCTCCTGAAAAATGTCACAGCAAGGTCCAGGAAATCAAACCTATCAGAACAGTTTTGATGAAAAGACTTTAGCTACAAGCTAGACAGATGCAAACTAAGTTGTGGCATGCAGCCTCTGAGTGAGAGAGAAGTACCAGGCTTATTTTATTTAACCATCAGGCTTATTTTATTTAACCATCAAGAATCAGACAAAGGGTGTTACATTTCGAGTTGAAATTGAAACTTGCGTCAGAGCTGGCTTTCTGAGTTTCAGTCCAGGTAAGATATGGCAAAGCTGATAAATTTTCAAGTGATATTTACTCTATGGCCTAGAAGTGTAAACAGATTCTTGCATATTGGAACTGGATTACTACTATAAACCCTAGTGTCAAATAATATATATATATATATATATATATTTTTTTTTTTTTTTAAAGAAACTATGCAGGCATACCATTCTAAAATGAGAAATATTTTCCTTTTCTGTTGCTTTTTTTCTTTCTTTCTTTGTTTAACTCACAATTCATATTTGGAAAGCCTAAGATCCATCAAGATCTGTTGTTCCAGTCTATGGAACAACAAGAGCACTAACAGAATTCTGTCTCAAGGGAAAAAGCAAAAAGGTGAAAGAAAATTTCAAGTAGATTTCTTTCAACATGCTTCCAACATCTGAAATCCTTCTGGTAAGTAGCAGCAAATGAGGAGGCTAGGAATCTTCCTGCTTCTCAGCAGTGTGTGCTGAATTTTCCTTGTCTTTAAAATATTAAATAAAAAAAAAAAATTTTTTTTCAAAAAAATATATGAGTGCCTGCATACAGAAGAATGAGGAAGAACATCTGATACGTAAAAGATTCTGTGGAGTGACATTTGCTTTTCCTATTGTCGAGTCACATAAGGCAACTCAGGTAAATCTCCGCTCAACCCACTTTCCTATATGTGCTGGAATTGTCTGTCAGTCTAAGAAAGAATTCAGTTCCAATACTTCCTAACCTGATGCTTTTAACCTGGAATTTACCCAGGAGTGGCTTTTTTTTTTTTTTTTTTTGGTTGGTTGGGTTTGTTGTTTTGTTTGTTTGTTTGTTTTGTTTTTTGCTTTAAAAGGAAGGAAATTCTTTCAGCATTTGTACAGATGACAACTATGAGCTTCCCATAGAAAAAAAAAATATATTAGGCATTCTTCGGTGAAGAAAAGCAGCTGTACAAATAGAATACAGTGCCCTCTCTCTCATCTGATATCTCCAGAATATCTGGATGTGTGGAAAATCAGAAGATAGCTGGACTAACAGCTATGTTAGACAAGTCTTACCTTTGTATATCATTTCAGTTTATGTGGAGTGCTGGGTTTTGGGCTAACTCTCATTAATAGGCAGGCAGGGGGAAACCAGTGGAAGCTAATTCACAACGCATGACCCTGCCTTTACATGATGCTGTCTTCAGCTTTTACAAGAAACTTTCCCACTGGAAGTCACAAGGATCCATGCAGTTTTAATACTCAAAAGAGGCGCAAGGCTTTTTCAACTTGCCAAGTTAAAGGAATGTTATTGAAGACTCTTGCATAAATGTTCCTTGACCTCTAAATGAACCAACAGGTCTTAAAAACTGCATTAAGCAAAGAAAATTCCCATAGCAAATAAAACATTTAGCCCAGTGATCAGATTTTTTTTCTCTCTATGGCATAAAGGAAACTACAAGATCAAGAATGGCAAGTTAGCATTTCCTGTTTTATTTAAATGAGTCCAATAGACTTGAGAAGAGTAGACACCAGAATCCATGTATTAGAATTGGAATACACTATACTGAGTCCTGAGCTCTTTCACTGCTGGGAAACAATACTACTAACATAATACTACTTTGCCTAGCAATAAGGATGGAGAGGTCCTTCTTCATCTTGACAAAGATGCTGGCATATGTTGTAGCCTAATGGATTCTGAACAGAGATAGAAAAGACAAGAAAAAGGAACAGCAGAACTCTGTCCACAACAAGAGCAATCTGTATCGTCTTCAGCTGAGCCTCACTCAAATTAAAGCAGCAACAACAGATACCACTGAAGACATGCATGCTCAAGATCAAGGTCTAAATACTGTGACCTCATATATGATTTGTATGAATCCAATCACACGCTTAACTGCTATCAAGTCCACACATTTAACTGAAAGTACAACATATGGTCAAGGCTTAGCTACAGCTGCAGGAACATAGCCTATCACTCCTCTAGCAAGTCAGAGAGCATGAGGAAGGACATTTTACACAACACAAACTGAATACACAAATGGATCAGGGACAGGAAGGAGGACACTTTAGATAACCTTTTTAACACGAGCATATGTGATACCTCTTCCTTTGAAGCAAGCATGCCCTCCAACACGTATTACCTGTGTGCTACACAGGTATCAATCTTCCTAGAGTATTCCTGTCCTAAGTATCCTCTGAACGGCCCACAGAAAAATAATAGCCAAGTCAGACACCATACTTTCTGTTCTCTAAATTCCTGAACTACTACTCATGTTCATTCCAACTTCATTCACTATAATCTAAGACCCTCAGAACATAAATTTATCTGGTGCACTGAGGCAGATCTACCAAAAGTAAATCAGTTTGTGGTTGTTTAACATTGTTTGATAACAGAAGTACACACAAGGATAAAGAAAATAGAGACATCTTTAATTTTGTAATTTAAGCACTGAACTTTGCAAATCAGTTAGGTGTGGGGTTCTTTTTTGTGTATTTTTGTGTGTGTTGTTTTTTGTTTAACTGCTTTTGGCTAATACATGCCTATTGTTAAGTTGCATTCCCTCTTCAGGTCCTGAATAAGCACAAATTTATCATGTAGTCTATTAAACAAAAAGATCACCTCTTCCTTTTCCTTAAATAGTACAGTGCGAGCAAAACTGGTGTTGGTTATACTGAGAAGGGAATTTTTATGTAACCAGAGTCGCTTAGGTTTCTTTTACGACACGCCAGATTGACAGCCTCAGTCACTGCGTAGATGCAGAAGTTCACCATTTAACACATGCTGTAATTCTCAGCAAACCTCCAGTCAAACAGAATGAGGACAGAGTGGCAATAATATAATACTGAACTTTTGCCAAAATATCTTGAGAGAGTTTGGGAACAGGATAAATCTATAAGAAGCTAAGGAAGCTTTATACCAATTTCATATTGTCTCCAGTGAATACTATACTTCTGTTTAAAAAATAACAAAAACACCAACAACCTGTACCTGGAACACTCACACAAAATCTGAATAAGGGCAAAACCTCACATTGACATCTACATGGATTTTCAAGACAAAAACAGGTTCTAGCCACTACAGCAAAAATAACTGCCAAATCAGATTTTTATTACCAGTTCCTCCCCCTCTCCCCCTTACTTTTTTGAAATGAAAAACTGCACCAAAACATGTTTTATTCACTAGAAGATTTGAAGAGGTTGAGGAATTGTTGGAAAATATCTCATCAGAGACAGTAACAATGTTTCATGGCTTAACTAGGCAGCAACAGGAAGTTCATGCGAGTGCAAATTTGCCCACAGATCAAAATGCTTCAGTGAGCCATCAGCACTGACAAGCATGGAAGCCTGTTCACGGTTATGGCCAAAAAAAGGGCTTGGTGTCAAAAGACTGTGCAGCAGTATGCTTCAAATAGCTTCGCTTGTTCTCTCCCATTTGCTGTCTGGGGCATACTGAAGTCAAAGGTATTGCTTTACAAACCTGAGGAAGCTTAAAGATGAGTTTTGGTAAAGCATTTCTTTACACTTCTCAGGGGGAACACTATCAGTTGATTATCCACCATTAAGATGACCACAAGCTACAAGAATTCTGGTGCAATTATTCTTACATGATTTGAATCAGACCATTTGGTGCTTCTTTTAGAGTCTTGTAGGCACTAAAGTGTACAAGAGTATTGTAACAGTATACGCATCAAATCATATCCAAATCTGGAAGACAACATTCTTTTTTCTGGAGGAAAGGCAGTACAGACTAAACACATGATGACGAGACTCTAGGCCTGCTTGCATGAACTTACTGTTTTATTGTCACAACAATCAGAAAATCATTAAATATATGCAAATAATCTTTACAGGAAGGTGTGATCTCACTGACAATTCACCAGATACTTCCCATAGTTTTATAGGCCAGGGAAATAATTTATAGGAGCGAATGAGAGATGTTCTACTTCTGGCATAAATAGTTGGTATATAATTGTTTCAAGTCTCATTTCTGTCTCAATCTTTAGTAAGACTAAACTGAAATTACTGTGGCAGTATTCTTCTATTTCTACTGTGAGATCTGTTACTCTGGGTAAATTTATGGATGAAGCTTAATCTTCAGTCATGAGAAAAAGCCAACTTACCGTTTGGACCTTGAGTGCTTTCAAAAAAGCACCTCATACAAGTGTGGATGAGCAGAACCCAAGAATTAATTGTAAATGCTATCTTATTAGTACAGAAAATATTATAATCTTGACTAAACCTGGGGTGTAATCTGTCTCAACTATATCCATAAGAAATGTGACAGAAAAGGGAAGAATCATGTTAGCAGTGATTTGAACGATGCAAGTCCAACTGCCTGCTTCAGTCCAGTGAACAAAACTCATTGGCATTAAACCCAAACTTCATTCTTTTGTCTCCCATTACCTTTCATGGCAAAATTAAGGTAGGTACATCTACACATTATAAATAATTTTGCAATCATACAGATAAGCCAATCTAGAGCGACAGCTGTATGTTTCAGGAGGCAAATTCATGCTGCATACAACATTAATGAAGTCCCCTGATTAAATTCCTTAGAACAAAGCTGTCCTTTGTACTTAAAAAACAAACAAACAAAAAAGCCACCAATTCTTTAGAGCTATATTTGGTTGCCAGTGTTCAGTGGACTCCTATGACACTAAATGGAAAAACTTCCCTTATGGCTGGCCTCATAGTCTGAAGAATCACATGAATGAAATTTGCACAGCTGAATCCTTTAAGTGTCTTTACTTACACTTGCTACACAGAGCTTTCATGGCATCAGAATCAGGCCTTTGATACTGCTGTTTTAATAGCAAATGTAAAAAACAATTTACTGGTCTTTTCATTCATTTGAACAGTTACCCCAATGGGTTACGAGGAAAGCTTAAGCATCGGATAGAACCAAATAACTGGAAGGTTGAAATGACTGAACACATGCAGCCAATTTGAAGACTTATATTAGAAAGCAATAACAGAAATATTACACACATGTCTCATGTGAACTGGACTACGTAGTTTCCACTTAGAAGTCATCAGCTTATTTATCCCTTCTTTTGCAGGAATATGAACTGCATGTTAGATACTTCAAGAAATATTCCAAAGGAAATGCTGACTATATGCACACAACTACTGTGTCATGGTGCATATACTTTTCTGCAAGACAACATTTCATACTACACTGTGACCTGCAAGTTAGGAACCTTGAACTGCCTTTATTTCTGAGAACTGTATATGAGATCACAGCAAAGTGGGACAGGAACAATGCAGAACTGGTGATTTGTGAGCTCCTATCAAGCAAAATCTTTTATTCACTGTTTGACTAAACCTGTTAGGATTATACATCTGGAAGTACATAGCAGAAGTGTTAATATCCGGAAACATGGAATATTTCAAGCTATTAACCAAGCTGTATTGAAATCCCACATTGAACCATTACATTTTACATTTAATATGTGTTATGTGGTCAAAGCAAAGCATAGGTGCAGACAAGTCCCTAGTTAGGAAACTTTACAAGCTAAGTAGGACAGAGAAAGGAAAAGAAGGAAAGCAGAAATCCCAAAACAGAGTGACTGTTGAACTTAGTGAATTGACTGCTGAAGGTCACACAACAGGAAGCTACAGAGTGAAGGTCTCCGAGCTGTAAGTATATGCAGTTAGGTTACTTCTCACAAACCCACACCTTTGTTGTTTCTTGTTCAATAATACATTTGCAGAAATTTATATTCAAAATGCACACATCATTAACCTATCAATCTGACATGCTGAACATTTTTCACATTTCTTTCCTTTCCCTTTAGGGACAACTACACATCACTGCAGGAAACTTCTTTTTAAAAATACCACGTTCAGATATAAACGTGAAATTTTGCAGTCTTTCGGCCATGGATTTTATTCCAACAAACCTACAGTTATAGAGAAGAACTATACTCTTCAGTATGCATTAACACCTTCTACCCACACCAAAGGTTTAGCAGCAATTTCACACCATCCTTATTTTTCTAGAACCACTAGACTCAAATCTCAACCTCTTCATTTAAAATTCTCAAATTGCTCTCTGCTTTAATTCCAAACACATTTCTCTGTTAATAACCACGATGAATCTACGGATACAATCTGTCTCAAAGAGGCACCATGCCTAAGAGGTTGCCTAATTTTGCCTTTTTTAATGTAAATAGGACAAATGAACACCTTTTGTCAAACATGATAATCTTTATTTTTCTCTTAAACACAATAAATTATGACTAGACTCAGCTCTTCTTAACTCTCAGTGAAGTCCAACAAATGCTAAGCAGTAAAAATCTCAAAATATTGCACCTCTATGCACCTCTTACTTTAAACTGATTTATAAAAAGATATACTACGCTTCCTTGAGGACATTTCTATATATGTGGTTCATGATGCACAAGCACAACATTCAAATAATATCTGGAAATGTGGAAAGGGCTTCTTTTTCTTGTGATAGCATACAGTTATTTAATTTTACCTGCTTTTACATGACTCAGTTCCAAAATCATTTCTGCATCTAAACTGATATATAGTACATAATAGCTCACACGCATGCCATCACCTACAATAAATTTTGGAGTTTATCTCAGCACAGAAGAACAACTTGAATTGTTGTTCATATTCTAGCATCTGCCTTAGAAGTTTAGCAAAGGTCAGAGAAACTCCACAGTAAAAGAAGTACACAAACACCGTGGAAGGTGACGTCCACCATGAAAAGCTTAAAATGTGATGTAAACTCTAAGATGTGAGTTAAAATGATCAATAACAAAATAAATAGAGGAAGAAGTACAAGAATAAGCTTTGCTTTCTTAGCTTCTAGTCCACAGACTCTTAACCTCAGTGCCAGAGTTCTCTTGTTTACCTGAACTTTGACAGCATTAGGGGAAGAAAATGACCGTGACCAATTGCTACATTTGCTGCTTTCTTACAACCAAGTATCGGCAATCTTTCTAAGTTCTACATGAGCATGTTACCTGTGGGACAGGATTCAAAGCGTTTTGGTGTCTGGCACCATGTGCTGTACCAGCTGCTGCTTTTGGCAAAGAGAAGAGCCACACAGTGCTCTTCTCACACAGAAATCACAGAAATGTGGGTTAACAAAGCACAGAGAATGCTTGGTGTACTTGCCACAAGCACAAAGCTAAGCACATTGGCAAGGCAGCCACTGAGCACTGCTTTGACTAGTTAGTGCGTGGAAGTTTTCTCTCACATTCACAGGGAATTGCTTTTAGAGGAATACAGTTCTTGCAAGCAGACTAGCAATTACTCGCTGCCTCTTCTCAGAATCAAGACCAATGCCTTCATTTCATCAGAAACTCCATACACAGATATCCCACACTGAAAGGAAATGCATAGAAAGCAGCATTCTTACCTGTACCTGAATTAAGGGGTCACTGATACTCACCAGGGAGGCAAGCCAGGAGAAAAGTTGCTCCTATGTAGATACTCTCTTCCCAAAGCTCTTCTGTAGTGTTCAGGGATGGGGTTTGCAAACTGATGGCATGAACTTCTCTCTTGCTGAGACTCTCCCATTTGAAACTCTGAAACACAGGACATGAATGTAAAAGTGGAGGCCAGGATATGTCCTTCATTTTCTTGAACTTTACGCAACATTTATGCTCGGCCCTGTCAGCCCAGGAACAACCAAATTTACATTAGCAACTTCCTGGTGTTTTCATATAGTTTGGGTATCCTGCTGCTTTCTTACCTACAGCAGATGCTGTTATTGCCTTAGGGCTCCAGACCATGCCACATTCAACTCACTTGTGTGAAAACATTGACACTGTTATCACTGCAAGCAGGATAAAGGGAGGATACGAATGAAAAACAGGCTTGCATTGGTGCTTTGGCAGATAAAGGATTCAGCTGGGGTGACTGCCAGAATGAAATGAAGGGCAGGGAAAGAGAGTAAGGAGAGGTTTCACTTGAGAAGGGAGGTGAAAACTGCAAAGAGCCAAAGGGTAGAGGTACACAGCAACAACATGCATACACCATTTGGTCCTTCACATAAGCTAAGAAGCACTTCAGGGTGCAATGCTGACAACTAAAATGTTGAGTCCCTTCTGCTGGTCCATGTCCATTCAGCAGCTGTTGTAGGAACCTGGATTTGCAACCCAGCCACCGACTCAAACTCTCATAAGATACCAGAGTGCTTTTGGTGCACACAAAGTGTTGAGTTTCCTCAGAAGGACAGCTAGTACACACAAAAGCTAACCTGTGAAGCACAGCACAGAGGCAGAAATAATACAGAGACTCACTTTAAGTGCACAACACTGCTCTACATAAAAATGTTGATGTGGCCACATTTTACAGACTATCAAAATACTGTTACAGCAGTCTCTGCAGTCAGCTGGGTGCTGTTAGAACTGTAGGCATTTCCTAGGAAAGAGGACACAGTCACCTGCATTGCATAATGCTGGAGGATGTGCCCAAGACTCTCCAATTTTCAGAGGGTGTAAGTGTCAGGGATACCCCAGCAGGCTCAAAACAAAGTTTTTGACTAGTTTTATTCTATTCCCAACATCAACTTTTATTAAAAATACAGAATACAATTTTCCAAGATTTTTGTCATTTGCCAAGAAAATCAACGGACAGACAGCACTTAGAGCCTCACAGAATCTACTGATCTACTGTGGTAATTGAGCCCTCCTTACTTAATTAGAAGCTGAGACTCTTTAATTAAAATCTGCTGATTAACAGTATTTTGTTACAGCTCTGAATGAACCAGAAATGCATCTGCTTTCACACTAACTTGGACAAAGACCATACACACACAACTATGCGTGCATAGTAATAATAATATTTTTTACACACAAATAAATAAAACCATTCAGCTGAAGAGGAGATACAAGTTACCCTTAGCACAAAAGAGTAATAAAGTATTGGGAAATGCAAAGATATGCAAAAGCCTTCTAAGAACTGATCTTTTATGCAATTGAGCAGTTTGATATTTGGACCCTGAGTTTGTGTGTCATATTAACTCACTTTCCTCTACCTCCTCCAGAAAACAAAGCCTCTATAAACTTTATCACGTGAAGGTCAATAATTACTCACTTTTCCACAACTGGCCATGTGAGGATGTGAATGAACAAAGAGCAGAGTCCTGCTGTAACAACAGCTGCTGAATGGAGACAGGTCTGGAGTCTAAGTACAGCTATTAACTTGGAGAACCTGGCAGGAAGCCCTTCCCTTACATAAAAATCCAGCAAACATGAGTGCAACACTTGAAAGACAATCAGTAATTGCAGAATACACATTCCACAATGTCAATGGTCACCCGAGTGTGTGTAGTCCCATTGTATTTAAAGAGGCTGTTTAACAGATATGTGAACATACCTGTTTCTGAGTGAACCTCATTAACTGGACCATCACTTGCTTTATCAAGAAAACTTAAAAACAAGAACCTAACCTCTTGTGTCACTCTTTAAGCTTTAGATCTCTGCAGGTAGTAATAACACGGTGAGGAATAATACTACCACCACTGTCAGTATAATTCAGTTAAATGTAAAGGGAAAAGAAAATTATCTGGAGAGCATCATCTAGGGCTGAAGATTGATATTTGAAATGATAATACTGGCTAGGAGGCAGCATGCAATCACTAGTTAAGATAAGCTCATAATAAAGCATGTGAACTGTTTTCTCTGGAAATGAGTATTAACCTTACAATACGTATATATTTTTTAAATCCTTATGGGCACTATGAAGTTCACCACACAGAAGCAGAACTACCATTAGGCAAGCAGGAAGGATGCAGAATCTTAATCTCTAGAATAATACACAGATTGTTACTTTTTTGCTTTGATCAAAAGATGATGGCCAAAAAAGCATATGGAAAAGAAAGAAAAGAAACGTAACTCACTTTGTATCTGTATAGTGACTGCCAAAAGTGTTGAAACAATGTAGCAACACACACTTTTTTTTTTTTTTCTCCATTGTGAAAGCTTTCTGGCGAAGCACACCAGCATTTTTGCTAGAATCCTGTCTTGCAGATTCACTCTACATATTCCTGTTTTATCAAAGGAAGTTAAGCAAATAAGCTGCCCATCACGATAGTTCTCCCTCAGTTTAAGACACCCTTCAAGCTATGGAAAATAGACTCCATGAGGCCAAAATATTGGCTACATCACATGAAGTTTATCTAAGATTAAAAACCCATAACTAATTTTAGGCACATCTTTCACATCGTTTTGGGAATGTCTACTCTTGAGATGTTGTCTACAGAAATGGGGACTGCAGGAAATGTTCACATCAAGGTTAAATGGTTGCTCTATTCTTAACGTTTGCCCAAATCTGTCTGCAGACACTGTTCAACCGGACACAGAAGCTGCTCATCTGCAACAGTTATCCTGCTTACCCTTAACCTATATTTCAAACTTGAAGCCTGGTTGCCTTTTATCGTTGACATTTAAGATGATATCTTTGTAAACCACAGCTAAGCTAGTCTACAAAATACAAAAGCACCACAGAATCTTGCTTTTGCAAATGTAAGACAACTTCCAAGCGTGATACTGCATATGTGTCAGTACTTTTGCCTGTGTATGTGTCTATGTACATAAAAATACTTTGTATTTATTCAGATTTAACAGGAAATATCAAACTCGTGTGTTTGCATAGCTACTGAAAGCTGACCATCAATAAATTCAGTAAATGATTTACAGAAGAGATGGCTTTAGACTTGAGCACTGGATGGCCACAATTCAGTACTGTTAGCAAGACATTACAGTCACTCTGTCCTACATTAAATAGCTACGTGCTGAGATAGGAAAAATGAATCCAAAACGTACCATGCCTGCTCCTGAACTCACTCGATGGTACGGTGGCCAAAGGGCATAATTCATGGAACAATTATTTTCAAGGTCTTTTCCCCCCAGTTTTAATCTAGCAGGAGAGAAGCCTGCAGAGTTCCAAAGCAACACTACAGTTCAGCATGGTACACATAACTACCTCAAGAAAATTTTTAAGATAAGATATTCAGGAGCCATCTGTGAGAAAAATAAATATAGCTATAAGCTGGGCAAGACAGAATTAATTTGCACAACTAGGCCTTCACATTTTGAATCCGCACTTTACACCATGCATGCATCTTCAACACCCAAAAAGATTACACAACCAAAATCATTCAGCAACACAAAGGATCAGTTTCCAAACGACTGAAAATCTCAAGTGGCTTTATTAGTTTCTTGACCAGGACACTGCAAGTGCCAGCAAAGCTCCTCTTACATAATCACAGAGGGAGTCTCTGACTCTTAGCTAGAAAGCTAAGTCCACAATTAGGCCCCTTAACTATAGGTTGCACCAAACTCTACTTAACTTCACAGCAATAACAAGATTGGGAACTCTTACCCTTTAGGGAGAATCTTCTTTTCGCAGGGATTTCAGTCTGGTTGAATATATTCAGTTTCCAATAGAAGATAAAAATGTGGAAATGTGCTTTCACCTTACAGGTCAGAAAACAAATGAAGAGCAAGAAGAAAGCACAAGCAATTAATTTATTAAGAAGTGACCACAAAGGTTTAATCACAGAGACCAGAAGTCCTGTTTGACTATGACCCTGTAAAGTAGGTCACAGTGGTATGTATCCAAATGGCAATCAAGAAAAATAAGAAACTATTACAAGCCCAGAGATGCTGACAGCCATTATAAGGACAACACAGTAACACAAGATCTCCTTTGCTTAGGTCTGCATGATAAATCTGTACTTTGCATTAAGACTGTAGGAATAAAACCTCGTATTGTAGAATTTGGAATATTATAAAAGCAGCAAACAAATTTGAGCTTAGCTAGACCTTCAGAATTTGTTTTCCCTATCTTCTTAAAAAACTACCACAGGGATTTTTAAAAGACTATATTGTGGTCCAGTCCTCACTTTTGCATTTCAACACCCTCCACACTTTGGGCTGATTTTCCACATAGGCCTTCAAATCGAACTCTGAACTGTCACACGAGGAAATAGCTTGTGACACCAACAAAATGATATATAGTTAGTTTAGAGCCAGACTGTTCTCATTTCAGTTCCATTCCTTAAGGGGATTCATCGACTGCATTGGAAAAGTAAATATGCACAAGCTCCAAGCTCTTGCTAGTCTGTCAGCTGCATTCTGTTCTATTTTGACCCACTCATATCACCATCAGTACGCTGCAGCAAAGAGAAGCAGAAATACCTGAAGTACTACCTATTAAAAAGCAAACATACGTTGTATTAATGTGTTCTAAAGCATCACTGCTTCGATCATCTTCTGATTTCCACAATTACATCATTCTAGATAATCTGGATTTTAAGGGAGAAAGGTCACATATATTACACAAAAAAAATTGGAGACATGCATATTTGATCTTCGGGGGCTTATTGTTGAAAATATTACTCTAGATATCTCCAAACAAATAAAGCTTATCTCTCAGTCTTCTGGTAATAGCATCAAAAGGAGAAAAACACAAGCATAGCAAAGCTTTTATTATCCAATTAATCTGAGGTTGCTTATTTTCTAAAATAAAAGTATTAGCTGCATTCTGTGCAGCAAGAATTATACAGGCAGTGACTAAATAAAAAACATGAACTGCAGAAGATTTACAGATGAAGAACAGTGCTGCTTTGCAAATATTACAGCTTTGGAATCAATGGACCTGGTTGTAGTCACTCACTAATTTCCTTTTAACTTAGCCATCTGCTCCCGCAGATCTCCTCCATTTACAAAAGCTGATAAGGACGTGGTGTCTCAACTGTAACTCTAGAAAGTATCAAAAAAATTCCTGGAAATATGGAGTACAAACGTTTCTCATCAGTTGAGTGAAAGAAGTATGCAGTATTTTAATTAGCAAAAAAAATGTGAACCACAGGAATATGTGCAGAACAGATTAAAAACACAATTCCTGGGGCTTAAACACTCAGCAAAAGTGAGTGACAGATTTCGTTGTGTTTCAGATTAGAAAGGTGTGCCAAGGCTTGCTGGCTTTCTGTATTAAAAAAAAAAAAATGTACAAGAAGGCACTCGTGAGGAGGATAGTGTAGGTATATTTATTTTGACTCTGAATGGTTCTTAAGTTTGAAGAACATCATCGTGCTTAGGGATGAAAACATTTTTAGAAGCAGTCTAGTTTTAGATAAGAATAAATAAGAAGCAGTGTAGTTTTAAATTCCTCTGCACTACAGAGCCTTACAAAAAATCTTGTTTCTTTATGCAGACTGGTCAGCTAGGCTAAAAAAAAAAGAAGGAAATAAATGCACAAAACTTGAGCACTCAATACTGTAAATCCCTTCAGCTGCACCCACAAGTTTTAGACTACTTCAATACGAATTCTCTAAATTAAAGTTCTTCTTTGCCAAATTCCAAAATAGAAATAATGCGCCTAGAGAATACTGCCACTATTTGACTTTTATTAGATACACTTATAAGCAGCTGTCTTGGTCCTAGTAAAAGATTTTCTCCTTTAATTATTTCTAGACAAAAAGGGCTCAAGTTCTAAGCCATAAAGAGAGTTCAAGTTCCATGTTTCTCCTTTCCCTTCCTAGCCTAACTGTTCAGAAATTCACGCAGAAGAGAATTTTATCTGCCTGCAGCAACTCCCATTAAAGTACATTATTAACCAACCAAGGTTAGACCACATTGCATTTTTACAGTGCAGTCTCTCTGACTCTCACTTCCTTACAAAAGTATGTTTCCTGACTTACATTAATCTGTAGTTACACTCCATATGATTTCCATCAGCTTATGTCAAGCATGCAAACCAAAATGGTTTAATTTGAACCCTTAAGGGCAATTATGTCTATTATTCAAAACTGAATTCCTGCATCTCAGCTTCCTTCCAACTGGGCTCCCATTTGAATACAGCTGGTTTTTTTTTTTTTTTTTAATCCAGTTGTGATTTCCACAGGTGTTGAAGATAAGGGGACCTATAAAGCAGCAAGTGGTCCTTTCCTTTCTCTGAAAGAGCAGGCTGGAAATCACACCTTAGCATCTCTTTTTGTTACAAGCACAGAAATTCCAAACAGTTCATGAAGCCAGTCAGTCTCACTCTGTCAACACAGAACCCATTCAGAACCCAAATGTTAAAAGCCACAAGACGCAAGACTCAAATTACCAAACTGTTCCCTGTAACAAAACGTTTGTTCAGCCTAAAGCAAGATGCTCTGCTACTACGAACCGAGTCTGCATAACTGCCATGAATGTGACTGCTGGAAATATCACAGAATCCATCATAGTCCTACCCTCATGATTTCAAACACTTAACCAGCATTTATCATCTTAGATCGTGTGTTATCTTCCTGCTAGGTTTGCTCAGTTTAAGCCATTTGAGTCTTAACTTGAATGGCACACTCTACCAAGACATACACTCACACTCAAGAGAACAAATTTTTCCTGTATTATAGCATGGCACAGTGGGTTGCACTATCTGCAAATGTTTCCTAGTCACTCACTTTAAATGGTGCTGGCTGATACTGGGTGTCTGCAATACTTTCTGAGCCTTTAAAGTGACAAACCCACTCTTGCTTCTGCGATTCCTGCCTGGGCCTGAGCCCCTAATGCAAACGAATGCTATACTAATGCAAACTAACTTATACTTGCCCATATACTTATACTCACAATCCACTAGGCACTCTGTTTCATTCCAACACATCCAGCTACACAAACCGTCAGCTCTGTGTATCACACCTACCACTCATGGCCACTGCTACACTCTGCTGCTGTACTAAAAGAGTTCACAGCTTCTGGTGATACACAAATAATCATTTCACTTCACTTGAGATATTAGTATAGTACAGTGTCAGGTGGGAAAAAACAGCCTGCATCCATTTGCTAGGCAGTAGGTCCACAAGGATTTGGAGATGCACTTAAGGAACAATATTGTTTGCCACACTGAAAGGTCTATTTGCTAGACACACCACATAGTAGTGAGAGTGACAATATGAACAGCAAAATACTGAGAATTTTCCAAGCTGCATGTAAAACTAGAACAGCATTTTTCCTCCTACTTTCCCTGTTCCACCCACATTCTATTTCAAGAAAATATCCAAGAGGCAGCTGTCTACCTTTGCAAATAAACTTTGGAAATAATTAACTTGCATATATTCAACTTTACCCAGGTTTATCAAAGTTAAAATCACGTAATCATCTGCAAGACGTAAGATATTATTTAACAGAGGTACTACTGACAGTAAAAAGACTCTTGAGAATCAAACCAGGGGAACAGATCTTTTGCCTCACAATTCTAAAAGCATTTTATGATTACTGAAAAAAGGCTCAGCTATCTCAAAACTGGGCCTGCGTATCTATAAATCCCAATTCCGTTTGGAAAACATCTTTGTTCAGTTTACGCAGCATTTAAGTGAAAGCACACATAGTTGTATTTTCCAGGGTATCGTCTGAACACACAACTACTTCATAATGAAAAAGGGAAACTGAAGGCAGTACAAAAGATACGGATGTGCATCACACAAGAAGTGTATGGATTTTGTTACAATCCAAACGTGAAAAAATCTCATTTCCTCTCCTAGTTCTGCCAAATGCTTCCTTTGAGCCCTTCTAACCATTTACAATCAGCATACACATGCTCCCCTTTTGATGTCCAACCTACAACTGAGAACTCAACACTTCTTTTGTTTTCCTGAACACTTCAGGCTTCAATGCCCAAATCAAAGGAAGTTTTTTTTTTTAGTCTTGAAACAACAAACACAAACAGGAAAAAATTAAAGAGTATGACTACCTGTAAACATTGCTGTAGTTGACTGCTGACAGGTTCTGCATTTTACATTACAGCGTGAATGCCTGCAGCTCAAATTTTGAAAGGGGTACTGACACATACAGTGGTGCTGCACCTGTTAAAAACCTGATTCTAAACTCTCTGCCTCATTTAACAGTGAAAATAATACTACACAAAGTTGTTCAAAAAAAAAACAAACCAACCAAACAACACCCACCTTTCACTGGAAGTTGAACTGGGATCAAGGATAAAAGGTAAAACTAGTGCATTTGCACTCAGCAATTGTGAAGAGAATAATTTTAACTCAACACTGTGACAGAATGAAATGTGTCCTGCCATTCTCAGGATTCCTCAAATTTCATTCCACATTTCTTCAGTGAAATGAAAAAGACCAGAGTTTCTTAATCCACAATTCTCTCCTAGCTATTCAAAGCTACGCATCCTTACTAAAGATGCGAGAAAGTTTAAGTTTTCTCCCTTTCAGAAAGATCTCTTTTTATGTTTCCTTTCTTTTCACACAAATCAGCAGCATGACACTGGGCTTGGAGCTCACGTAGCGGTCATCAGATTTGTCCAGGAAGGAACAGGTTGGCAAGACTGGCTGTTGTCTTAGTAGCAAGCTTTACCACAACCTCTCCCCTGCAAGAAAAGCTTATGACAACCAATGCCAGGGAAATATGTCCACTTCTGCTTCTAGAAAGCTACCTAGCTTGTCAATTTTTATTTTTAACCTAATCTGAAGTTATTTTATTAAATGGGCAACATCTTTCTAAAAAAGATTTTTCAAGCATGAGACTCCTACACTTCCAGACTGATAGCACACATTCTTCTTTATTATCTGGTCTCCTGTCCTGGACCTAACCTTTTCCAGTGCAATGATTTAAGCCACAGGAAAAGTTCCTTGGCATTAAAGGAATTATTCTATCTTTCTTACATTTTATCAACCAGACACTTTTAGCGACATGCTTTGTTTTAAAACCAGCAAGACATTTACACCCATCCAGTATCATCAAATCCATGCTTATGCTGGAATGCATACAATCACCTCCTCTTTCCCCTACCTTACTTCCTTGAGTATAGAAAAGAAAGCAACTTACATGACCAAGAATCATGGCAAGAAACAGTGAGAGAGGTGGTCGCTGGCAAGCTTCAGAAAAAGAAACCAAAATGAAAAGCTATTAGCAGAGAAAGCCAGGTGTGCAGATAGCAAACTAGATCTCTTTAGACATGCATGTCCTTGACCACAATTCATAATCCAGTATCGTATGAGGGAATGATCCCTTCTCCTAAAAAGGGGGATATTAATTATTAGGGTGAGAAGCCAAGCCACCTCCACGCACTCACTTTTCAGAGACTGTATTCTCAGAGGCAGATTTAAGAAACTCAACCAATCAAAGCAAATTGTTGTAGTATAAACCAACAGCAAACTTATCCTGCAAAGTGGCAACACACCTTGGGATCTGGAGTTACAATTCCACCACCAAGGACAAGGCTGTATTTGCATCTGAGTTTTTCCTCACTGCCTTCACTATTAAAATAATGAGAACTAATGAAAATGATCTTAAGTATAATAAATTCAAATCTAATAATGATGCTACATCATACGCTGAAAACTTAGGAAAACATCATTAAAAACACATTTTCAGCTTGTAACCACAGATGTCCACATTACCATTTTCATGAACGCTCAACCATCTCTGGCTATAACCTTCTCCCCATCTACTACATAAGGTCTAGTCTTAATGCACTGAAGGCAACAGCTCTAAAAGATCTTGAGTTAAGAAATCATACTCAGAAGAGCCTACAGCGAGACAATGTTCCACTGCTATTCATCTCTCCCAAGCATTGAAAAATAATACTCTTTCTTACAATTGCCACATAGCAGGATACTTCAACCAGGAAGGAGATAATAGACCAAACAGACTCAAATAGACCCTTTAAGTTCAATTCAGCTTTTCAAAAACTACAAGACAAATTTTTATTTAAAATTTTCTGTCAGAAAAAGTTATATTCCAGCATTTCTTGAAATGTGTTCCCAAAGAAAAGCAAAACAAGTACCAAACCCAAAAATGTAGTTATGATGGCTATCTATTCTAGTACTCAACCAGGAAGATTGAAATAAGTCCAGTGACTCTACCACACAAGTTCTAGTGGTTCTAAAGTTACCATGTCTGAGTCTGAAGACTCCTAGCCCATCTCAGTGTAAATTAAAACAATTCATCTTTATAAATCAGATTGAAGGAACAACTTCTTGGCTTGTTCTAACTGCAAGAATGTATTTGGTCTACAATTCAAAGACTTCTACTCAGCCTCTTGAACTTTCAAGGATCAGTCATTTACCATAGTTTTGCATTCTGTCTTCTATGGAACAATTACACACCACTTTTGATCAACATCGAGAAAACGGTCCCCAGGCAAATACAAGATAAACAAAATGAGGTCCATCTGACAAGGCCTTTTACCCCAAACTGGCTGATGCTGAAGGCTGGCATTTGTTTCTAATTAACAACATATTCCTGTTGCAACATGCGTGGTACACATCAACATTCCAAGCAGCTTTTCAATCTTTTTGGCTCCTTCATTTAATGCATTTAAGACTTGGACTTACAAAGCAAAAATCAAGCTTATGATTGTATCACAATTTCCCAGCTGTACTCTAATAATAAGTTTCAAAAACATCTTTTTTACTGTTCATGTGTGGATGCAAAACTTTGAAACCAATTATAGTAAATCATCAGTATGGTGAAACAGTTTTGTCCTTGCTAGGGACTTTCAATTTTCCTATGTCAGCCTGGCATCTACTGACTGAAGGCTAGATACAAATTAGCAACAGTAATGGCAGTTCTATTAAAGATCAATTACTGGGCTGCAGAAATTCTCTGCTGAGTCTCTGATTGGGATTTGTCAGACCTTCGGAAGCAGCTGCAGTAGGCTCGGCAGGACACAAACTGAGGAAAGGTGAGAAAGCTTATCAGCTGAGTAACAATCCAGTTTCCCTCACTGCTTACCAAGGCAATAGCAATTCTTCACTTCAGATATACTAGGTAATAGCCAGGTAAGCTGATGTTCACTCCAGCTCAGGGTCCTTAGTTTCTAAGCAGAAGGAAGTAGAGGTTACTTTTCTCCCATTCCAGCGGAAATACAATGCCATTCAAGAGAGTACGTTTTATTTTTGTTTCCCTGGAAGCTGGGATGAGAGGAACATGTTTCACATTTCCAGAAATGCTGACACAAGAACGTGCCATTCCAGCACTGTATCTTATGAGTGCAGAAGGACAGATACAATCTTCAGCACAGAAAAGATGCTAGTGAGAACTGTATCCTAACATTTCAGATGAGCAAAAATGCTGGTCTGCAAGTGGATTCTACCCCTTCTTTTCAAGTTGCTACTGTACCGTGCTTGAACTTTTCCCAAAACACTAATCACACAATCCTGGAAGAAAAATAATGCATGCCTATCTTCATTATATTTACACAGAGATACAGTTAAACTGAATCAGAGTACTCAGATCCAACCTTAAATCAACTCCCTAGGAACATCCACATTTAAACTGACAAGTGAATCGACAGTTGGATAACTACAGAAACAGTTATTTCATTTTGCCAACTTAGGAATGTTTAGAACGTTTTGGCAGGCTAACTTTGTAGCTTCAGGCTCGTAGCACCTCCTCTCTTTCTGTGCCTAACCTTTCGCTAGATCCAGTATGCTCCATCCTGCTGCAGTTGGCATGGCACTGGCAAGAAAAACCCTGATGTCAGCAAAAACTCTGTAATTGTGTCCTCTAATGTGAAACAATGGCAATTGCATAGTCCAGCTTAATCCAGACCATGCTTGCACTGCTGAGAGATCCAGCAATATCTAGTTCTAATATTATGAAACCATGGCCTAAACTAGTCCTAAATACAAACTAGAAAAAAAAGAATAAAAAAAAATGGGATTAAGCACATTCCCTCAGACAGCTTTTATGTGGTGCAATTCCCCATTGGCCCGCTCCCTTCTCTTTTGTTTTATAAAAATACAAACTTGTGATCCCTCAGACTTTAAAAAAGAGGAACAAGCCTCAATAATAAGAACAGCAGTTGCTGTTACTCTTTGTGCTATGCTGAGCCTCAAAGGAACAAACAGTACTTTATTTACCATTAGAAATAAGTCAGGTCAGTTAAATATAAGTAGTCCAACATTATCATGAGAAAAAACAAAGAGGTTCTCCTCCCAGCTGGCCACATGGCTGCAAATACAGATGGCTTTGCAAAGACAACTAGGCAGTAAGAGAGTCCTAACACCTGCCAATTTCCATTTGGCATCCTTAGTCCAGAAAGAGAGATCAGCTAGCAAGTTTGTTCCATTATTTTAAAGATTAGCAGTGTTAAACACTGGGTTACTTCAAAGAGAGACAGCAAGCAGGTGGAAAAGCAGTGAATGCTGCAAAGGGATGGGCTGATTAAGTTCTGAAACAGCATCAAGATGAAAGACAGAAGAAAAATGTCTGAAAAATCTGAGGCCTGCCTGCTTGTCCCAGATTTTACAGCTCTGGCAGCCCAATGACCAACAGCATTAACTATACTTAGAGCACCCCCGTGTGTACAATAGCAAGTTAAAAAATGCTCAGGCATGTTTTGATTTTCTGAAATCTTGGAAACTGAAGTGCCAATAATCGACAGCCTGCCTTTCAAAACATTCTCTGCACTTCAAAGAATCCACCCTAGAAACTCAATTTTGAATTAAGAATTTGGACTTGCTATTAAAGCATCCACCAAGATGGCCTGGCAAACAGCTTCAAATTCTCTGGCAGACAACAGCACTCTTCTCCAGTGCTTTGTAAAAGGTGTTACATTTTACTTGTATTTGCATCTTGAATGTCACACTGACAAACTCACCTTCTTTGCAATATTTCAAGCTAGTAAGAGTTGCTACAAAGGAAAATCCATTCTTTCTCAAAGTATCATCCCTTCTATTACAAAGAAACCTAAAGCAGCATTCTCTCTGTCTATTCCAATTTATGAGGCTTGGCTATTAACACTGCACTGTTTTTAGTAAAGTCAAGATAGGAAGCATGCAGAATAAGTTAGGCCAATTAGAATGATATAGCACACTATTAAAATAATATGACGTCATCCAGGAAGAATAACACACATTTTTACAAGCCACTTCAATTCAATTATGTTTCTCAGAAGACATAGGAACGTTTTCTGCTTTCTTCTCCAGAAATCAACCTCTGCTCACTTACTGGCAGAAAGCACTGTTACATGACCACTTGCAAGGCCACTTTATGCTACCCATACTGCAGCATAAAAGCTAAAGTCTTACAGACACTAAACTTTTACAGCTGATAAACTCTTTCTGCCCAGGATAGAATATTGTCTTTCTGCGTCCTTATCTCATCCACGTGGACTGAAAACAAAAGAATATTCTTACAATGGATATGGCTTTGGAATAGAGACCCAATATGGACAATGAAGGCTCCACACACAAACTTGCACCAGAACCTTTCAGAAATTCTAAGCTCTATCAGAGAAGAACTCATCCAAGGAATTTAAATTTTGCTGAATTTGACTGGACTGGTTTCAGTTCCACAACTCCAGCCTCTTCTCTGCATAGCTGCATTATTTCAACAATCTTCTTCCAGATTCAAGTTTCATCTAAAATAATACTGCAAGAAATTCACCACCACATACATTCAGAGGGACTTGAGTCTCTTTTAACTTGCAGAGGTGGATCTTGGGAGTGACTCTCTAATAGAAGCAGAATTTAAATGGTGTGAATAATATACAAACAAACGGAGAACTGAGCATCTGGATTATCAAGCTGGTGCACCATGTTTTTTGCAAAACAGTACTGAAAATTTGCACGAGTGGTAGAATGGCAAAACTCACGCTCAAGTTTTATGCAAGTGAAAATGTCTGTCTTATGTGTGCTCTCACTTTTATCTTTGGTGCACAGTTTGCTCAGACCTGGAACTATCTATGATATAGAAAAGAGTCTTAAAGGCCACAAATAACTGACATGAATTCAGAACAGCAATCTTTATGTTGCAAATGGATTCCTGGGGATTTCAGAAAAAAGCATGGGACAGTTAAATTGTAGCTAATATTAATTATTACATAGCAATTAATAGAAATGTGTCTCTTATTGACAGGGAAGTGTCACGCTGTAATCAATTCCTGACAAAAATTAGCTGACATTATGTGCGCTTTACCCATGACAAGGATCTGCTGGCTCTTGAGAATATGATTATACTCAAATATTTAGAACTATATACTTATGAAAATGTATGGTGTATATGTACCTATAAATCTAAATCTAACTATATTAAATGCGCTTTTCCTCTTCATTTATATATACGTGCACATATCACTTACTCCAACACAGATATAATCCCAAGGAAAAAATATAAATATTTCTTCATCAAACCCTAGAGTGACACAAATCTCAGAAAGCGGCAGACTTTCAAAAACACGTTCAAGAACTTTGCACACTCTGTATTATTACTTAGTAAAACTTTTGGTGTCCCCACAGAGGTGTTAATCTGTGCGAGATATTTTTCAGCCATCTGTTTCAAGGCTCTCTCTATGCTTTTCAAGAGATCCTATTTTACTTATTTTTCAAAGAAAATGCCGTACCTGGTTTAAAGTCCCACCCAGAACCTTCAGCAGGCTCTATTCCCAAGCTGGAAACAAGGATCCCGTTTCAGATAAACCATGCTAAGGAAGCTGAAGGGATAGCAAAGGGGCAGGAAGGGAATCGCTCTTCTTCAGCTTCATAGCGCAGCAGCTCCCCCTACTGCCTGTTTATCTCTCAAAATTCACGTTCGGCAACGGGAACTTCAGCAGAGACAGAATCACAAGACAGTATTCGGGAAGCTCCATAGCCCTTTCTAAACACCTAGAAACGATTTCCCACATCTGATGCAATCCTGGAAAAGGTTCTATTATATCAATTCTAACCCTATACCATGGCCCCTTAAATGTGGCTTTTGAGCTGTCTGCAACATTATTATGTCTGCAACATAAACTTACTAAGAGCTGCTTTTCTACCTTGAAGAAACTGCCTCTCTTCTATTTTTGAGCCACAATCATCCTTCCCTTCTTTTAATGTGGGTCTTTTGGACAAGAAATGACATACACCGGCAGCACCGAGCTGCTTTCAGCTGATCTTGCTGTAAGAATGAGCACGTGAACTTGCCTGAGACATCCAAATCCTTACATCGCCAAGTCATCACCATATTGTATAATCTTAAGTGATTAAGCAACTCTGGAATATGGAAGAATGCATCAGTCTTGTCAGCAAATCCCAGTTTCCCAAACAGCATAAAACACCTGCTTTACAGATGCATTTAAGCTGTTTCTTCATCAGACACAATGCCTTCATTGCCTTGTTTGACTTTCAGTTTCCCCACAAGTTCTTGGAGAACACGCTGGCCACATATAGATGTAGCTGTATCAATTATGTGCTGTAATTCACAACCAGATAGTAAAAGCAACTCCAAGAGTCCAATCTGTACAAGCACAGTACAATCAATATAACAGCATCTAACTTGGCTCTTTCTCCAAAATTGCTTCTGTCAGTCAGAAACCGTATCTCTCTGTACTTGCAAAGCTGCAATCCAGTGAACGTTAATCTGTAAAGTAGGACATCCTCAGATATTGCAGTATAGTGTTAGAGACAGCAACTAGAAAACTTATGTCCCCTATATGGAAATTCTTTTTTTTTTTTATACACTTTAGAAAGCTTGAATCTATTTAACAAGGTACCAAAATGCAACTGTAGTAGGAACAGGGCTCTACAATTCATTACGTAGCCAATGGTTAAATGAGTGACCAAGGAAAATAGTGAAAAGACTAAACCACACAATGAATAGGATTTGTAAGTATATAGTGCCATTAGTTTTCCAAGGCTAAAATCATAGCAGCATGCTAAGCACATTCTATGCATCACTGCAATTCAAGTAACTGCTTCAGATTTTGTGCTAAAATGTTTGCTCCCATCTGTTCACACCAATGAAGTAAGGTGGAACTTTCCAACAAGTAGAATCTTTTTAGTGCAGGTCAACAATTACCTGAAGGTGCATACGTGCAACATGTACTGAAAACCAATGTTCTCACAAGAAATGTTAATACTCCCAAATCCAGACATAATGCACAGTGTGCTAAACTCAACAAAATAGCATTTTAATTGCCAAATACGGACATGTGCACATTTACAGTAAGTAACTGTCCCTTCCCTAAGACATCCAAATCCTTACATCGCCAAGTCATCACCATACTGTATAATCTTAAGTGATGGAGCAATAATCGTAACTCTTTAAGGAGAAAATCCTTTAAAACTTATGGAATTCTTAATTTTAAAAAAGTTTATATGAATAGTTTTTTACTGTTTATTGAAACAAAGAAAAATTCAAACCCAAATATTGATACAAAGCACGTATCTTCAATTGTTTTACAGTCCTGGTGCTTAGCATGCTAACACAACAGCTTTTATGGTGAAAAGGAAGGGTACACAAGGACTAATCCAAATCCCCTGTTAAAACAGGTTGTTAACCATACTTAATTTCAACACAGGCATACGATCATACCAAAACACCACATACAATTGTTTAGATTAATACAGGACATGCGTATTTGAGTAAGCTCTTCCATGCGGAAAGCAAATTAAGAAAAACAGGTAATGATAGATCAGAGGAAAAGGAAGATCAATGACACGACCACCAATGTATAATTAATATTGAGTTCACACCTTTCAGCCTGCTGTCTGGTGCCTGCAAAGCAAGGTTACCTACTTGCAACTTAATAATTTACAAGACAATCTCAACTTTCTGTTTTAGGCTGGTCAGTACAAAGTCCTTATAGCTACAGAGAAAGATGCAGAGCTCTTATAGAGCAGGTCCAAAGGAGGGCCACTAAGATGATCAGAGGGCTGGAATGCCTCTGCTACGAGGAAAGGTTGAGGGAACTGGGCTTGTTTAGCTTGGAGAAGAGAAGGCTCCAGAGAGACCTATTGTGGCCTTCCAATAGTTGAAGGTAGCACATAAACAGGAGAGGGAACGGCTGTTTACAAGGGTGAATCGTAATAGGACAAGGGGGAATGGTTTTAAACTGAGACATGGGAAGGTTTAGATTAGGTATCAGGAGGAAGTTTTTCACACAGAGGGTGGTGACACACCAGAACAGGTTCCCCAAGGAGGTTGTGGATGCCCCATCCCCAGAGGCATTCGAGGCCAGGCTGGATGTGGCTCTGGCCAGCCTGGTCTGGTGGCTAACAACCCTGCACACAGCAGGGCGGTTGAAACCAGATGATCATTGTGGTCCTTTTCAACCCAGGCCATTCTGTGATTCTATGAAATTCAAAACCACTTACATGAAACACAGCCTTAAGAATATTTAGTCTGTCTAATGGTATTGGAACAAAAATCATGGCTTCCTCTAAGGGTCTAAGCATGACTGCTCAGCACACATTGTGAGTATTAACTAAAACTGAAAAAAAAACCTGAAAAAAAAGAGCACTCCAACAGCTGAAGTAGTTTCTAGTTTGAATTTAGGTTGCTGAACTGCCCCTGCTTTTAATCTGAAAAGTCACAGCAAACAAAGCTGCCCCCTAAAAATCATAGAGTTTTGAAGAAAGGGTGCAAGAAAGGAAAGTTGTGTGTGTATACACAAATGCGCGTACAAAGGTATACATACTCTAAACAAAAAATATTCTTCCCCTTTCCACTTTGCCTCTTGCTTACCATGTGCTTGACAGTACCAGCACTCACACAAGACTGATGTCTGAAGCACGCAGACTTTCTTCAGCACAGAGTGGAACATCACTTCCTGCCTTACAGTTGATTTTATAATTAGTCCTGTCTTTTCCATTCAACAGCTTTCAGACAGTTTTGTGGCTGAAGTGCACAAATCTTTCACAGGTGGGATGCTATTTAATAATCTCTTTTTACAGATTTTCATCCGTTGTGTTGAAGTGGAAACAGCGACTGCATTTTATTTATTTGTGCTACTGTTTAAAAGTCAGCTTCATGTTAAGAGATTCCCGGGATTCATGGAACTTGTTTCTGCTTTTCAGAGGACTGGGCTTTTTTTGGCAACGCTAGGAAGAACAGTTTAGAAATTCCAGTGCTTTTGATTGTCTTGAAAGAATTTAAAGAATTTAAAGAACAGGATCTACTAATATCAAGACACTATATGTAAATTAGAAGCAGTGTTTGTATTGCACAGGAAGCTTATTGTTAGGGAGTACTTTGACAGACACCATTACTTGCTGAAATGTCGAAATTTGAGATCTCAGTCACTGTTTGCTCCAGTGATCAACTGAAAGGCTAGGACACTTCTTCAAAGAGCACAATGTAAATGGAGTACAGCAGCAACCATAATGCAAGGGTGTGGCCAGTCTGCAATTAGGGCTGAAGCACCACACCAACTTCCTTTATGCCTGAACTAATGCTACATAATTCAGAAATAAAAATACCAGTCAGAGTTGTCAGTGCTTTCTTTACTGGGAGAAATACAATTCCTATTCTGTACTTCTCACCACTTCTGTCTGCTTCACAAATAAAATCATTCTTATTTCCCCCAACCTGCTGCCCTGCTGAGCAATGAAAAGAGAAATACCGTGCAGGATATCCTCAAGCAGTTCTTCTTCAGTGTTCACACATTGTGGTGGATTGTTCATGTACCTGTGCATTCAAGGACTAAATGGAATGAAAATACTATACAACCAAGCAAACAAGAACAACCAAAAAAAAACCCCATCTGTTTCTTTTAGTCACTGTATTCCTTTCTATAGGAGAGACAGCAACAAAATACTCCTCACCCAAAACTGCTAGCATTTCTGACAGACAGAAAGGTGGTACTGCAGAAATATGAAATTTCTGGATGCCTGGAACAGGCAAAGAAGAACAGTTCCTCTGTGTGTGTTTGACTATGAAATAAACAAGATTTCCTTAACCTTACTGTTTTTTCCTGAAAGATGCTGCCTGCATTATCAACCTGTAACCATACTTTATATTTTGTCAATGTTCTGAAAAAAATCACTTTTTGCTTTTTCTTCATCCCAAATACAGAAGCTTACTCTCAATTTACATATACAGAAGGCACATGTAAACTGCAACTACAGTTAGGAACTTTACTAAATAGAGCTACATTGAGAGATTGAGTTTTGTCACCTCAGTCCCCAGACAGCCAAAAAAGGCACATGGGAAAGTTCATTTGCTCCCAGAAAACGTACATGTCTGCAGATGTACAACATTCAGGGCACTGTAAAATTTATCTTCAGGCTCCACTTGAATAAACTAGCACTTTCTCTGTTATGCATCCCAGAAGGAAGATAATTCCTCTCACAGCATCTTGTAAACTTGAGGTGCGATGCTGAAAAAACAAAACAAAAACCCCACCACATTCTTATCTTCTTCCTCAAAACCACTTCAGACCTTTCCTATCCTTACTTTAAATATATTTGTCTACAACCAGTCCCCTTTTAATCAAACACCCTGTAGACCATCTGCTTACTCTTTCAAATCTGTATTAGTGTTTATTATTTTTCTTGTTTATTTATCACCTGTTAAACCTACCACTTGACCTCACTCTGCCACTGAGAGGAATCGCACACTCTTCACTACCTTCACAGAAATCAAAGGTGAAACAACTATAAAGCTATTATGAAATAAGAAGGGCCTACTTACGCTACCCTTAATTAAATGGCACCCAGCACAAGAAAACTATCAGCTGTGCCCATCAGGTCTTACCCCGTTACCATTTCAGATGAGGAAAAGCTTCCCTCTGGCTTTAGCAGGAGCCATAGATACTCTCTCTAAATCCTGCTATGCTGTTCAAGGTCATGAAGAATACAGTCACCCTTTCTACAAATCTATAAGCAAAAACTAACAGCAACCATCTTTGTTTTTGCATATAGCCAGATCTGACAGCAACACTTGTTAAATGAATAATTCTCCAACATTTAAAATGACTCAAAATGCCAAAATCTTGCAAAGGCAATTCCTCACTGTCACAACAAAGCCATTTTCCAGTATACAAGAATTGCATGCATGTTTGCAAGCAACAGTACAACCTCTGACTGAAACCTCAAAAGGGAAAGAAATATCTTAGGAAAATTACAGAGGATTACATTACCATTATTCATAAAGAAACAGTAAAACTGATGAACAGTAAAGATAAATAAAATGTAATTAGAAAATAACACTTATATAAAATCTTTTTATGCTCCTGAAGCAAGTATGGGAGGGAACATCACAAATGTCCCTAGTGAAAATACACCCGTGTGTTGCAGTGCAACATCAGAACTGAAAGCTACTAATGCTTAAGTTCAAACAAACATTTTGAAGAGCCATGTCTGCATGTCTATAGGGCAAAGTCTTGGTGAATCCTTCAACCCATCTTTTGCTCCACGAGGGAAACAAAGACGCAAGAAGCAAACCAACAGGAGGAATAAAACAAAGGAGCACGGAGCCTTGATGAAGACATGTGACCACTGATTTCTTACTGTTGGCTGCTGCCAGCCCGGTACTCTCTTTGCCTTTTCTCTTTTCTCAATGCTGAACAGTTTTTTCTTAAAACAAACAATCAACTAACCAACCAACCAACACAACACAGAACAGTAAACAAAACCAACAAACAAAACCCCACAAACACACACAGACAACCACAGTTACTTTAAAACTAACTTCCACTTACCAAATATTATTGAGCACTGACTTTACCGGTTACATCACGCATCATGTTTTTGCGGTATGAGAATGATACGGCATTTCTACCCCAATTGCTGCTTCTCTAAGATGATAAATTACCTTTAAGGAGATCAGACTTGCACAAACTTTTGAGCAACGGGACATAAGTTCTGTCACAATGCACATCTGCTGACTTAAAATGTATGCAGAGCAAGGCTACACATAAACACAGTTTAACCCTACAGAAGTGCCTACATACAATTACACTGACACGTAAAAAAAACCAACATAATGCTGTCACTCGATAGAGATTCACCAGAAACAATAAACTTGTCCTCCTAATTCCAAATCTAATGCAGAAAGATGGACAATAATCCAGTTTACTATGCAGTTTGAGGAAATCATGTATGAGAACTCTTACAAAGACTGCAACACGAACCATGTGAATATCAACTGACGATATCTCAATTAAGAAATGAGCCAGTAACTGCAAAGTCCATCCACCCTCTCCCCAACCCCAAAATTTTGTTCACTAGTCTATAGGTTAAACCAGCTTTGCTACAAGAAAGTAGCCTAGATGTGTCACAGATTTATCTTCATAACTCTTTACAATTTAGGGGACAAACTTGCATTACTGGACTGTTCAAATTGCAAAACTAACATCCTTGGAACCAAACTTCCCAAAACATGTATTTGTGTTGATGAATCATTCCTTTTAGCCAGATGATCAATGTTTTATTTGGAAAAGAAATATAATTTCAGCTGTAGCACTTTACAGTGAGCATCTCAACAAAATACCACTTCTCAACGACACACACGAATTATGTGGGATAGCTCTTCCGACAGTTCAAAGCGTGTTATTTCTTAAAACTGTATTTGGTACTCAAGGCAGCCACAATATCCCTGTAAGGAGTATCTGAGTCAGATTTGGTCCTCGGTATGCAACACAGTCGGCGAACAGTCGGAGAACGGAGCAACAGGTTGTGAGAGAGTCCCATGAAGCTTGAGGACAACCAATACAACGCCATGGACTGCAACAAGACAAACACCGAGTTCAGCCTTCCTAGGTGTAATTTAGGCAGCTCTTCACAAACCACAACCACGTTCCCAGTTATAACAACGAACCTATATTTGAAATGGAGCGCAGTGTATTTAGCATATGATTTTCTGCTCCCAACCATTCTGGGAGAAAAATGTCATCTATACTGCAGCTCGACAACAGTTCATAAATTAATTCATACTAACCACGCTTAAACACCTACATTTCAGACAAAATAAACCCAATGAGACAACTATATGCACTGTTTTCTATACCACTGCAGAAGCATTCCAAGTAAAACAGTGGATAAAAATAAGAACTGTTTTAAGAAGGATGTGGAAAATTTCCCAATCTACAAAAATAAGGCGTTCTCTTCTTACAGGAAGCAAACATGTACATACCAAAGCTTTGGCTATACTTCCTTAGATAAACACTGCCTCTCATTTCTGAAATCACAAAAAGGACGCTAGCCCTCTGAATTTCTTCCCAAACCCTTGTTTGAGAAAATAATGTTTAGAAACAGTAACTGCAGATTCTTTATCAGTGAACAAAAATAGCCCAGTGCGTTAACAATTCAAGCACAAACTCAGACAGAAGGCACAATGTAATGGACACTACTAGATTCTTTTTTTTTTTTTTTTTTTTGCAGAGACTATTTTATACTCATATAAATTATAAGAAATCTATTAAACAGATCAGGCATTTGGGCCATCCTTTAAGTGCTATGAACATATGAAATTGGGGCACAACGGTCACGGGTGAAAGAACACAGCATTAAGACTCCATACATACCGAGGGGACTGTTGCAGCAATAGGGATCATTACTATTGACAACACTCTAAAGAAATTTGTAGCAAGCTTCTGGAACCTGGAAGCTTCCAGTTTTTGTGAAGCAAAGATCTGAAGGGAAGAAGGGAGAAGCCCGCAGTTACAAAAGAAAGTTCTTTTTGAAACAACTAAAATGAGAAAAAAAGGCAACAGCAGAATCTCCTGTAAGCCTGTATTCCTGATCACACGTTATGTTCATTTTCTCATTATCCAGTTCAGTTAGCACACTGGTAACATCTTTCCCTTGTTTCACATTCGATATTATTAATACTCTGTAGCAAAAAAATAAATAAATCATAAGCTAGCAAAGCACTCTTCCAAATAATCTCAAAGCAGTGCATTAAAAAAGCTGTGATGGCACATCCAAAATTGCCAACAGCTAGTTCCTGAGCACAGCCCTTCCAGAAGGGGCTACGAACAGGAGAAGAAACAGTGGCTGGAAAACTGAAAGATAACAGAATCAAGTGTGCAGTCACCAATGACTTTTTATCTCGTAAGGCATTTTTAGTCCACGTCACAGACGACAATGAAGAAGTAATGAAATCCATACGATTAATGATTAAATTAATGATTAAAGGCAAAGATAAATGAAAGCTTCTCCATTTAAAAAAATGTGGGAAAGTAAAATTATTATTTAAAACACGTTTGTTTACTCATCTCCCAACTATCTTCCGAAGTTCTGGATTCTACAATACATTAAGAATAATATCATTAAATTTGACCACAATGCACTAACAAAGTATTTCTGGGACACATCTTCATGCTTTAAAAGCAGGGAGCTCATTAGAGCAGCAACTTTTAGGAGCAACTTCAGAGTTGAGACTAAACATCACTGAGGTTCAAACAAAGCAAATAAAGTTTCTCAGACATGTCATGTTATTATTAATAATCTCCAAACAACGCAGACACATGCACACAGCATCGTTAGGCTATCTTCACTTCTGATCAATGCATGTAAAGCAGTCACAGTATCAATCATGTTACTGTGTTTTGTAAGTGGGTAACACTGCCTTAGAATTCTACAATATGTATATGGATCCTTTCGGAATCATCCTGTTTATTCCACCAACATACCTCCACTATCAGCAAATTCAAGAGTCCAAGTGAAACTGGCATAATCCATGTGGAATCTGGTGCTGTGAGGTCTGGAAACCACAGTGTTCCACCCGTCGAAAACTGTTCTTGAACTGAAACAACAATGTAAAGAAGAAAAGGAATTAAGGGTTATCCTCTACTTCAAATTCATCAGAATTGTGCCAAGTATTGCAGAGAAATTATCCAAGTTTCTAGAAGCATCTTCTCTACATAATAAATTTTATTAAAACAAAAATCTTCTATGTGAAAGACCACCCTGAGGATTCTGCTAGGAACACTAGGAAAAAATGGAGGAAGACAAGTGAAATACAGGTTGGCTTGTGACAGCCACTGATTCAGGTCAGCTAGTGATCAAAATCAGGCAGATCTGAACAACATTTTCAGAAGCCAAAAGGAGAACAAGCAGTATAGGAACATACGGTGACTATCTGTGGATCTGAAGCAAATACATTTTGCTTAACATCACTTTTTTTAGAATACCAAACTGTAACTTGTCCTAAAATATCAGAATATACCAGGACTGTTACTTAAAAGCCCCTAACTTTTATCTTGTATTTATTTTTTACATGAAACTAAGAAGAAATAAATACAATTATTAGTGAACATACTGTCACATCGGTAGCATTACTTCCTAATCTATGTTGTGCACAGAAAAATCCAGAGTCTTTTTTCTAATAACTATCTCCAGTAGACCACAATACAATTAAATGCCTGTATGATGTAACAAAATGTTTCACATTGTTCCCAGTGCTCACATCCTAATACTACTTTTAAAACAGGCATCCTACAGCTCACAACTCCATTATCAATACTGAGTGCATATAAGCTGAGATCAGCAAAGTGTTTATACAGATCTGGATCCAGTGATCACCAGCCGACCAGAAAAAAGCAAAGGTGTGGCCCAGAAGCAAGCTCCTTGTTTAAACAATCTGTGGCCTGCTCTAGATCAACAACACATACATAGCACCTAATCAAAACCTTTGAGATCCATTATTATTAAATATTTATCTATGATTAAATCGGGCTACATTTAAAAACTTAATAGTAGAGTAGCTCATACATCAGACTTGGGAGACCACATTCTTTAACTAAATAAGGACATGTATAAACAGAAACGAAAGGACAAACGACTGTTTTGAGAGTATATATTCTAACAGATCACCTTCTGAGTCCACAGCACCAACACTGCAGTTGCGCAGTGCAAGAGACACGCAGACCCACATTGGAACCTGCACCCACACCAGTAAAGTAGCTTTGAATGGATGACAGTTGTCTCGAATGTACAGTTCTGTAATAATCCTCTGCAGGTTCTTCTTAAAGTGGAATCTTTTAGAAAGGACAGAAAACAATACAAAACAGACACCATATTACAACACAAGGACTTCTCAAATTCTGAACTATCAATTGAACAGGCTGTGCATATCAACATGATTTACGTACCCCCTTTCTTCTCAACTCATAGCCCTACTCACTCATCTAAGCAACTTCTCACATCACTGTTAGCTGCTAGCAGTGACTTGTCCAATATTCTGTGGTGATTTTTGCCTGACCAAGGCTATCGCTTTCCCAACACACATCACTGGCCAGTTAAACAGCCTTCAGTAGCCCAGCTAATATCCATTGCTACTGCATGGGTTTACAGTATCACACATTAAGGGCCAAAACCATAGCCTTTCAAGCTTTAAGTCCCTAGCCATGATCTGATGCTTTTAGATAGCTAAGAAAACTGCTGACATTAAGACAAAAATGCTTAGATTTGGCCCTGAAATCATAAACCTATCAGAAATTCAGAGCTTTGAAACTGTGATTCTGCCTGTTAAGATATATCCAACACAAACAAGCCATAAAAGCACTAACACAATCTAAGTCTCTAGCAAAAGCAGAGTGTTAGGAGGACCTTCCACCTGGAATGAATTTGTAAGGCATACACAATCATCACCATCTTACCTGGCAACCTTTTCAGACCAACCCAGTTGCTTTCCACGAACAGAAACTTCATAGCGAAGCTGCTCAGCTAGCTTTTTAATCTCAGGCTGCAAATTTTCCAACTAGCTAAAGAAAAGGAAATAATGTTTATGACCTGACAAACAGTTAAATGTAACAAGCGCATAAAAAGTTAAACTGCAGCACTTTTGAGTTAGTCACTGAAGAACCATCTGAGAAACACACCTGTCTCCACCAGCCAGACCTTTCCCACCGTTATCTCACGAGAAGGGCTTTAAAATATGAGAGGGGAGATTAGGTTAAACGCCAGGAAGAAATGCTCTGCTCAGAGGACAGCGAGGTCCTGGCACAGGCTGCCCAGAAAGGAGGCGAGTGCCCCGTTCCCGGAGGTGCTGAGGGGCAGCCGGAGCCGCAGCAGGGGACTGGAACTGGGCGGGCTTTAAGGTCCTTCCAACCTAAATCACCCTGCGATTACGCGACTCTACGAATACACAACTCAATAACCCCAAATGACACTCTTGCTCTGGCAGCAGTGATCCACGCCCCATAAGCCCTAAGGAACTAGCGAAGAAAGAGCACAGAAAAGCACAAACGCGCAGCGTCCGTCACGCAGCGAGACGCTGCCGCCGGCGCAGCCCCGTTCCCTCAGCGCGCGGACCCACCTTGGCCAGGAGGCGGCCCTGGTGCGCGGCGAGCGGCAAGGTGACGGCGCTGCGGAGCAGGGCGCCGCCGCATACGATGGCGGCCCACCACGGGAGCCCCGCGGCCGCTTGCAGTGCCACCAGCCCATCTTCCGCCCAGTGCACGGGGACCGACTGCGCCAGCCACTCGTACCAACCGCCGGGGCTCCCGCTCGGCGCCGGAGACCCCGCGGCGACCGTCAACCGAGCGACGGCCGCACCGCCCAACTGCCAGCTCGAGCCGCTCTGCCTCAGCGACCGCGCGAGCCGCCACATGCCTCACGGTCGCGGCACGCGCAGCTCCCGCCGCGCAGCTCCTGCCTTCGCGCATGCGCCAGAGGACGCTTCGCCGGCGCCATGTTGGGTGCGGGCAAGGGAAGGGCAAATGGCTGTGCGAGGGCTGGCCCTACTTCCTTGCGAGCGGCTGGAAAGTGCGCTGGGCAGCCAACTCCATCAACTTACCTCATTCCTGAACCCTGTTTACACAGTTCCACTAGTTAACAGTGGTTTTGTTCTTTAAGAAAAAAAAAAAAAAAAGACCTGCCAGGTCTCAAAAGAGTATGTTCCTTTTTTTATTGGTCAAATAAAATGCAGTACAGTTGAAATATAAAAAAAATGTATCTGAAAGAAAATGCTCCTAGTACAGACTTCCACAGACCCCAGAATTTTGTTTAGCAAGCCCCTTGCCACAGGTGTAGCATCGAGCCTGAGCTCCCCGGCCAACAGTTGGAATTTTCAAGTCAACAAAATAACACGTTAAGAAACCACATCCTAAAACTCTGTTCTTTTGACCCATGGAATACATTGCTGTAATAAGTGGTGAGTGGTACTGGTTAGAAGGATTATTTCAGAATAAGAATGCAAAGAATCCTAGTTAGCACTGAAGCAGTAAACAAGGTTCTAAAAGAGGGCTTGAGGTCACACAGAAGACCTGAATGGCACTATTCTTCACTCATTATAAGGTGCTAAAATGGAATTGCAATCATCTTTCATAGCAATTCTACAGTTTGGTACCCATTTTGATACAACCTGTTCTTTAGACACTATGTCAGGTAATTAGACAGCTGGAAAAATGAACTTGCTTACTTAGCACATCACGTAAGGGCACATATAGGGACATCAGTACATGCAAAACTTGGGTTTTCTTTTCTCAGAAACAGCAGAATTTTTAAAAGGCAGCAGGTTTCTTTGGAAAAGTATTTTTCTTCTCTCTGGCTAACTAACAATTAACATAACAAATGCAAAAAAACACTTCAAAAATTACTGCCTGAGAAGCAGGCCATATAACTAAGTTGGTGTTTCTTCCAGGGAGTTGAATTCAAGTGACGCAGAGCAAGAGAAAGAACAAGTTTCCATTCAGCCATCACCCACACAGAATAACTAGTAACAGATCATGGTGGACGACACCATCTGGCACAAAACCACACTCAACTTGTAAATATACTTTAAGCCACACATACACAAACCGTACGGGAATTTGACTCAAGCTTTGCATATCACTGCCTTGCCGTACAGGACCCAAGGAATTTGTTTCCTGGTATTGGTGTTCGTTCTGTAAGTGAAGAAGGCGACAGTAAGGAATTATTCAATGGACTTCTCAAGACAAACCTTAACTGGTCAACAATCCAGTTCAGAACAAGACACTATACTACAACAAAGCCACTTATTCTGAAATAAGCCTTCACTTGGAGCCAGTTTTCATCAGTGAAGCTCTACTGCAACAGCAAGTTAATATTCTTGCTCTTGAAGTAACACATACAGAGTATGTATCTCTTGAAATGACTTTTGCAGGCAAAAGAAGGAACTGGAGGAACAGAAACTCTGAGAACACTCAAGGAACAGAAGAAGAGACCTAGCTGCATGAACCCAATGAGAAGTTTTCAACAGACGGTGCAGTGTGACACATTCACCTTCTTTACCGGGCAACTCTTAATGTGCCGAACTCCCGCTTTCTCAAGCACTTTAGTCTGAAAAGCTTTCCACGTAAGAAAATTAATATCTGGTTACAACTGATGTATACCTTCTCAAAAAAAATCCAACACACATTTGAAAAAACCCTCTGATAATGCCCAGTTTTTACACTGTACTTAAATTACACAAGTAGAAAAGTTATGCTTATTAATAGTTTAATGTATGAAGGAAACATCCAGATTTCTGAATATGAAGGTACATATCTCACATTAATTTAAGTCTACATAAAGTAGAGCCTCTATACTGACATATTGAAATTTACTTTCTGCTTAGCCATTTGTTATGTAAACAATTGTACATTTATTTGCCATTCTAAAACTTCAGGATCAAGTTTACATAATTTTGCTAAATTTCTGTGTTTGCTCAGAAGCAGTTTACAGTACTAAAACCAACCAGCCAAAGAACAGCTTCAACAGAAAGTTATGTCAAAAAAAAAAAAAAAAAAAAGGAAAGAATAAAGGCTAACTAAGTTGAAACGTATGATGGTGGGGAATGGGCAGTCACAATGTTCACAGAAAAAGGTCAGTTAGTAAGTTCTTCTGCAAAAAGCCTACACACTTCAGTCAAGCACATCAGTAGAATGATCTGGGAGCACATAAACTGTTTCTGCCATTTTTATTTTCCTCTGGAAAAAGGAATCTCAAGTCTAGCACGTTGATCCCACTCAGCCAAGTTGGTTCATATGCACACTGTTCATATGAGGTGTCCAAGTTCCAGTCCACACCTGAAAGAGATAGCTTAACTTAGTACCATGTAAGAAGAGTTTCAACTCAAAGTATTTCAGAAATCAAAACTACATTGCAGTGCTTATTTTCCACCACACTGAAGTGAACTACATCAGAAAACACAGCAGTCACCAATAAGCTACATGGATTTATTTTCATCATGTTTTTTGCTGCTGCAGTTCAGATGAGACATCAACTTTCAGAGTGAAAGGCTATCCTTCCTCTTTACCTCATAAAAGTTCAGAACACTGAGAAATTGAATCTGTCACCTTCAACTGTTCTTTCCCAAAACATACCAGTAAGACAAACTCCAGGAAAACTCAAGTATAACAAAGTAGAGCCACTTCTTGAGGACCAACAATTGGCTGTATTTTGCTCATGTATCTGTCAGTATGACAGAAATCAGTGTATAATTAAGAATAAACATGGCATTTAGTGTAAGAACTACCAATGATAAGGTCTTGCCTACAACACAAAGCAGCTCATCTGCAGTAATTAACCAGGTGCCTACTCCAGTTGAATAGACTCAGCTGGAACCAAACATCCTAATTCTCAAGTACACTTCTTTAAACTGCATTAACTTACTGATGCTGTTTTTTCTATTAATTTTGGATAGACAACTAATGTTTACGGATTGTCTTTATGTCTGTACTGTGGGGAGAGGTAGAAAGGAATAAGCAAAAAAAAAACCTTAAGAAACAAGCAAAAAGGAGAGACTTTTTTTTAAACTTTCTACCAGCTAGGATCTTGCATCTTCACCACATGGTTTCTTAAGCTAGAACAACACTGCAAACATAAGAATAAAAAACATTACCGTCTGAGGCCCGTTATTTTCTGTGGAATTTGAAACCATCTTTATTAGAGAGTTCCAAGATGGGTCAGCAGCATGAGGCCCATTAAATATTGGGCCTCCAGTACCATCTGTGATGGGGGCTACTGGAGGAATCATTGCATTCCCATACACAGAGAAAGGCATACCCTTATGAGGGAGGAAAAAAAATAAGCATCAGTATGTATTCACAAACACTACTCCTATTAAACATACAAAAGGGGAATCAACATTAAAAGACATTCTGTCTTGAAGTATTAAGAAGCAGCCTTAATTTAGGAATAATCTTTATTACATCGTGGGCATATGATATTTTGCTAGATTTAGGCTTCTGCAATACTGCTCACAGATGCTGAGCTGCCCAGCAAGCAGTATCTCATGTTCTCTATCTGCAAGACACACAGATGTAGAAAAAAATCAAGTGGTACAGCACATATCAAGAACAAGAAGGTCATTACCCCAACTTTTGGGAAGTCCATGTATCCTGCAGGAACGGGCTGATGGAATGTACCAGAAGGCGTTATGATTCCCGTGCTGTCTCTTTCCATGGCTTGGTGTGAAAACACACCTGGATCAGACATGGGCCTGTGGATCATGTGGCTCCCCATTCCACTATGACACCAGTCCACTTTATCTAACAGACCAACACAGAAACAACATTATACTTAACACCCACTCATGATGCTTACCAATACTAACATTTGTACACTGTAACATTTATACAAGTGACATTTGCTCAGTTTATAGTTCCCACATATCCACCTGCACAGAACTTCATTCCAACTTAGAACACAGAACTTTGTTATCATTCTTCCACAAATTTCTTTCCCCCGTGAACTCAGGCAGAAGTTCTTATGATAAGCAAAAGCATAGAATGACCACCTATACGTCTGCTTATGTTGTAACCACGTGGATTCATTAGAGGCAACTTAGCACTATTAGTACATGTCTCAGACATCCAGCAAGTCAGTATTTTTCAAAGCCTTAGAAATATTTCTGAAACTAATTCTCAGTAAGAGTCAATTCTATTCTAAGCTGAAAACCAAACACTGAAGTTACCCCACAAAGTAAAAATACAGTAATATTACAAAAGCAAAGCGACAAAGGGAAACTGCTGCGATTTGAGGATGCAAGTAAAAATGTTCGATTCCAGAAGTCTTAATGATGGCTAGCATATCACTACACAGATGAGGCAAACATTACAGAAATAAAGCTCTGGATAAGCCCTATTATGCACTTAGGGAAAAAACGAGAGGAACGTTCACTGTCACCCCACCAAAACCCTAAGAGATGTTTTGACTGCTCAGTTAAACAGTGGAACAGGTTGTTCAGAGTTTGTTTGTTTGTTTTTTACCCTAGGAGGCTTCCAAGATGAGACTGAATAAAGGCCTGAGTAACCCAGTATGATCTCACAGCAAATCCATTTTTGTGCACATAATGAAGGGAAAAAATAATCCAATAACATAAAAAAAAAAAAAAAACCAAAAAAAACACAAAGCAGTTTCACAAATTGCAGCTAAGAGTCCTATTTGCTGAGAAAACCTGTCCCAATATAATGTAAATTTTGAATAAATTCTGAAATACTGAATTCCATGAGCCTGCAGTACAATCTAGAGACTTATGTCAGTAAAAGGCAAAACAGTGTGACTGGACAAAATAAGGAACACATACTTTCGTCTTCCCCTCTTCCTAAATAAATTGAATCCTCCTATCAACTCATCCCTGTACAACACAGTCTTACCTCCTTTGTTATGTCTGTCTGAGTAAAAGGCCTTCACAGCCAGGGTGTTTCAAAACAAGAACGTTTACTGTGACCTTGACAGAGCAAATGGATTACATAGCAAATACAAATCCTTCCTCAACTCCCTTAGAAAAAGAGCATCTTTGAGACACACTTCTGCATCATTTTTCAGCTTCAAAGGAAGCACAGAAAAAGACAGTATTGGTGTAAACTGGAAACGCATGGATTTCTGTTTACATTACATACCTTGATTGCCACCTATACCTTCGAAGGACCAGATACCACTATGTCCCACTGGAGCAGCTAAGTTGCTCCCAATAACAGATGGAGTAGAAGTTCCAGTTTGTCTAATACGTGCAGACCGTTCAGTCCCAATCGGAACAGGAACTTTTCTGTCCTGAGAAACATTACTGGATTTTTCTGATCCCAAGGACACTGCTGAGGGGGTGGGAGACTGTGTTCTTACTCCAGAAGACACCGACTGAGCAGGAGATTCTACAGAAAAGCAATAAGTATATTTAATAACAGCCAGACCCTCACCCCCATCACTACACATCTATCCTTTAATGGCAAAGTATAAATCAAAAATGCAAATGGATAGCTTATTAGTGCTATGTTCATACAGCAGATAGTTCAATGTAATTTTAACAGTTTTACCAACGTATCACAGAGACATTCATCATCCATTTCAATTCTTACACAAAATGAGTACTATCCTATCCCATTAGCCCTATCAGATAGTAGACATGCACTGCAACAGACTGCTCAAAATTTAAACTAACCATTATTGTACATCAACGAAAGAGGATTTGAGGATTACATTCAAAAGCATAGCTGCAATTCGCTTTTTGTTTGTTTTTAATCTTGAGATGCTGATTGTTGGGGTTTTTTTGTTTTTATATTCTCTACTAAAACCAATTAACTTGTTCCCTGAATAAGTTAGCATTCAACAGAATTTTTTTTCTGCCCAAGAACTCTGCTGCATAGGCAGAAGAAGGTACCAGACCTTGCCGTAAGCAGCCTCCCTTGAAACACATTATACAGTTTTGTTTTAACAGCATCAAAAATATCAGCTTATCTGCAGAACTGGCTTTAGTAAAATATCATTACAGGATTTACACTACTTACACTTCAAATAATCACATACATTAGCATTCCAGGGCTATTGGCAACAAGAATAAGCAACTTCAATAGCATGAGAAAAATCACAGCTGCTAAAAAAGCCTTCCTAAAATAGGTAGGCTATTAATAGGTAGTAGTGACAGGTAACACAAGGCTGCCTTTTTTTTTTGTTTGTTTGTTTTAAATACAATAGCTTCTCAACTGCTTCCAGCTGAGCAGAACTCACCATTTGATGCTGATGAACATGGAGGCAATAAACTAAGTGGGGAAAAATGCTGTCTGTTAAAATTAGCAGCTGCAGGTGCTCCACCAAGAGGTGCCCCAGGTGCATATATCTGACCTCCAGAAAGGTTTGAGGCAAAGTTACCCAGGTGTGTAGATGAAGGTGTTACAGGAGCATAGGGTGAATCCATACTGACAATACCTAAAAGAGAAATTGGCAGAAGCAACTCCCATTATTGCCAGATAAAAAGATCTCCCATTTAAGGGAAAAAGGAAAACTTATATCCAACCAGTCATGATTGTCTCATATTATTTTCAAGATAATTGAAATTCTTAAGCTCCATGCTTTCTAAGTCGTAACAATATGCAGCCAGCAATTCTGCAGCACATACATCACAAATGATTCACGTTATCATACAGATACCTTAAAAGAGAATAAATTAAGGAACAGAATGCATATCCCGATACAGACAACATCAGAAGGATAACTAGTCATTTTACTGCAACTTAAATTTTGTAGGTTTAGAAACCAGGATTTTATACAGGGGAAAGCTGAAAAAATGCTGACAATTTGAAGGTTTATCACATACATTTTGTGTTGCTAGAAAACAAGAGTATGTATATATACACATCTTTTATATACATTAAGATTGAAGTGTTGTTTTTCAAACTCAGGGATACGTTTTCGCTTGCAAAAGAATGACAAAATGACCAAGTGGCAGCAATTCTGCAAGAGCCCCTTCTAGCTGAGGTATCCAGATTATAGACATTATTTACCCCTTAATATTCTCTTCAAAGAAGAAATGGAAAAATCAATCTAAAATTTTAAGATTCAAACAGCATTAAGAAAGCTTAATGTTCAACTGCTGCAATACCTGAATATTATTCTTATTTACAAAACTATTTCAAAATTATTTTTAGTCATGCTAGTGAATGACTTCCTCTAGCTAAGTGGCAGAAGAATAAAACAGTTCAGTATCAGTTCAGTATCAGCCTCCTTTGCACCATCCTTTATGAAGGCCCAATTTCTTTTTTCTGGCAGGTTCTTTAGGCTTTGAGGGGCTACTTTCTTATCATGACACTTCCTGACACTGTAGACACTTCCATCTTCGCCTACTACATCTGCAGGCTTCAGAAACTGCGCAGAGCAGATCATGGTATAACTGTGGTTAGAACACACCTCAGGAACTATTTAACATCATGATATTTACAGAGTCTGGAAAACTAGCTGTGTAATTTCTCGATGCATGAATTAAGCTGCATTGCCAACAGAGAGATTCTAGTAAAACAAGCACAGATGGTAAGAACTGCTTGATATGTACTTTCTGGGAGCTACAGAACAAGTTCTGTGACAACCTCTGCTTCTATTTGCGCTGAAGGCTAAAAATCTTTTTACGCTATTCAGCAAGTCCGCATAATTAGTTTTCTTTTCTTACCTGAATTTAGTATTTAAGATACACCTCTCATTAAGTCCACATTAGAACACAGATATTTTTATCCTAACACTTTGAAGAGGGTATACATTTTTCTGTAGTCTAAGAACAAGTAGCAAGTTATCAAAAACTGGAATAGGTATTAGCTTGTGGTACAGAAGTGAAAACAACTGTGAAGTGCTTTGTTATCTCAGTTACTGCAATGCAGTGGAATGGCAAAAAGAATACAGCTTCACTTCTATTAAGCTCACCGGCTGCTAATAGGTATGAATTTGACAGGGGTCACTTAAGGATGAACTTACTAAACTTACAGAAACAAGAATAATAGTGTTAGAGCACGCTTTCATTTCAGGGCAGACATTACTATGACTGATCACAAAAGCTGCGGTAGAAAATAGTTACGCCTTCAACACAAAAACATGCAGCAATTATTAGAAGAAAATTACCATGCATAGCAAGTCAGACTTACCTGAGGGACTTGGAGCTGGCCTCTGTAACGGGGGCCTAAAACCTGGGGCTTTGGAAGTATCAGACTGATGTAAAGGCTCTGAATTTGGCAAAAATGAAGACTTTCCTGATAGCATAGACTCTGGCGTTGTCTGAGATGAAACGACAGAACCACCCCAGAAGGCATGAGCAGACGTAGGATTGTTTTCAAACAATGTGCTAAAGGGCCCAAATGGTAAAGTAGCACTGAAATTGTTACCCATGGACTTGTTTGCTGGATGGGCTGAATTCTGAGAAGCACTTTGTGTACTTAAGGTAGAAGGAAGCTGCACTGAAGAAGGAACGCTGGGGGGTCTTTTGATATGATTAACATTGAGGACTGCAACAGAAGAATTTTGCACTGGAGCTGGATTCTTATGGACGCTGCCAGTTCCGTGGACAGGCGGTCTGATGGCAGGGGTTTCCATCTTAGCTGCAGGCTGAGAAGACCCCATTGATGTCTGAGACATGGGATAGGTCATTGGGGCATTTGTTGGACCTGCCACAGGAGCAGATGAGCTTGTCACTGCTAAATTTGGAGGCACAACCATTCGAGGATCTGGTGCAGGAACCTGAGGTTGCTGAAGTGGGGGTCTTGCTTCTTGCAGTGGAGCTCCCGGAGGCTGCTGATGAGCAGGGTGCACAGAAGAACTCCCAGAACCTGTACTGGGCTGCCTAGTGCTGGTCGAGCTGCTCGTTTCTACTGCTGGCGGACTACCCACTTCCTGATCAGATGAAGGTGCACCTTTATTTGGAGAGGTTGCTGCACAGTCTGAAGGACTGCTTCTAGAAACGCCTGCTGGCTGTGCCGGAGGAGAAGGCGATGATGGGGAAGATGCAGGGTAGTGTTCTTTGGCAGTAGAAATTGGATATGTGGCATTCGTAGCCGCTGTGCTGGTGTTACTTGCTGTGGTCGTCACCGTGGTCGTCGTGGCATTTGACGTCTTCACAACAGTAACAAAAAGCTGCCTTCTGACTGAAGGTGAACTTGGACTGCCGTTTGCAGAAGAACCAGGCACAGTAGAAGCCACTGAACTTGTTGTAGCTGTTGGACTAGTTGTCAAAGAACTTGCTGAATTCACCTGAGAACCACTGCTGTTCTGACTGTTATGGCGAGGCACCATGTGAGGTTTAGGCGAATTGGTAGCTCTTGCAGGGCTCAATGGCCTAACAGGAAACGGACCCCATGTGGACTGAGCTGGTGGGAAAGTACCTCCAAAGTGCGTCATGGGCAACCGAGGCGGACGGATTTGCTGGAAAGTCTGAGCAGCGAGTAAAGCATGTGCAAACTGAGGAGGAGGATATGCTAATGGAAGAGAGACTTGGAAACCAGGTCGCACGTTATTCACTGGATTCTTAATGGTTTTGTGATTAGATGCTGAAGAAATTGCAGGCACGGTGAGTGCAGAGGCAGTTTGAGATGTTGATGAAGCAGCTACTGTGGTCACTTTGATTCCCACAAGAGAACTGTTAGCAGCTGTAGTGGTGGCAGGTGTTGATGACCCTATTTTGGAGTTTGCAGATGAACTTTTCAAGCGGTTCTTTGGAATAAGTTCATCAATTTCTTTATCTGGATCCTTAATCAGAGCATTAATCAACTGTGTGGCCTGTCTTGTTGATTCCGTGCCACCCCTGAAAAACAGAAGGAGAGGAAAAGAAAAGTGAATTTTAAACACCTATACACAATGAAGTCCCTCAAGAACAGGATCCAGACAACCTTTCTGTCATGCTAACAGATAGCAAAAAAAAAAACAAAAAAAAAAAGAGGAAAGAGGCTGCCTTTCTTTTTTTGTTGCTGATCGCTATTTAAGAAACTAAAATCTAAAATTGAGTACTCTAACCCAAAGAACGCCATCTAGTTAAAAACTGAACTGTCTAAATAGTTCATCTCTGTTTCTGCTACCTTATTTGTCTTCCCTGTCCAGAAACAGCATCTGCATCTGTCAAGGAATCATCCATGTTGAACAGATTTGTCTAAACAGATAAGCATGTTTCGCAACAAAAAAGTTCCTCACAGGAATGACCAAATATAATGGTCAGCTTACCTTATTGTTATTATTCTATCTCCAGTTTTGTCCTTCTGTTTGTCAATGTCTATGTGTGCTCCTGTGCATTCACGTATGGCATTGATATTACATCCTCCTCTGCCAATGACTCTGGAAATGACAGTTGATGGAACAGAAACCTTCTTGGATCTATAGAAAAAAAAGGAACAACACTAGCTAAGAAATGCTTCAAATGGCAAGAAGTAAGGGGCAGATTAGCCAAAAAGAAGGCAAGGAAGAAATTAGGGAGAAGTTTAGCTTACCTTCTTACAACTTCCTTCCATCCTTCTTCCCTTTTTTGACCACGTTTAGGGCTAGCAATGGTAAGCTTTCCATTTGGAGAAGAAAGGGGGGAAGGACCAGATTTTGTGCAAGTAGACAAAGAATTACTTGTCACTTCACTGATCACTTCAGACAACCTTTAAAAGAAATTAATTTCTATTAAAATGCAGACTAACAATGAAAACCTCAAGAATGACTTTCACTAGACCCAGTCTGAAGCCTGTCAAACTATTTCCTCTTCTAGCACATCAAACAAACAAAAAAATCAAAATGCACAAGCCACATTAATAACAACATGGAGTTAAAATTAAGTGATTATTGCACCTCTGGTTCCCAGAAACCTTTCAGTAAAGTGTTAACCTGTGGTGTCAGCAGATCACCCACTACAAAACAGCAACTGCTTATGAAGGCTAAAATGGTATTTGTATTCCAAGAGCTGGAATTGACAAGGAAGAAATTCCTACTACTCAAGATACCTTCCATCAAAACAGCATGGTGCAGTGAACAGCAAGTTCTCCATGTTAAGACCTTGCGTTCTCACAATACCCATGCAGAGAATGAAATGGTACACCATATCTGGGAATAAGTACTTCTCACTAGCAGTTAAAAATCTTGAGCATATCTAATTTGTATATCCAAACCGGTTTGCATTCCAGAGCTAGCAAAGCTCTCTAATTAGTTCTGTAAATTATACTAATAAAGTTGTAGCTCTTAAAAAGGCAGGAGAGTACTTCCAGACTGTCTCCAGCTCAAAACTTTTTAAGTGAAACCCACAGCAGCCTTGGGCAAGATAGCACAAAGCAAAATAACTACCACAAAGCTCAGAAGCACTACACTAAGAGGTGGCATGAATTGAAATGTCTGTATTTTTGAATAACCTAACAATTCTCTATGTTTCAGATCCATGACAATGAGTCTTGCTTCAGAATCTACCACTTAGTTCATGTTAAATTTCAATAATTATTATACGCCTTTATTACACTCCTCACACACCACTATGGCTTCATCCACTTCCTAAAAACTGATTTAAATACATAGGTCTATACAGATAATGGTGTAGATCCCAAATGTAGTGCAACAACCACTTTAAATAGGCATATGGTGTCACAGCAACTTACTTTATGGATGATTTGCCAGTAACTGCTTTCCTCTCATCCTTTGGACAAGTAACAAGAACCGATGGCTGCTTTTTGTTGCTCTGTGTGTTAGTAGCGGCTGTGGAAGAATGATTGTCACTTTTGTGGCTGCTGTTGCTATTGCTGCTTTCGTCGCTACAGCTAGAAATCCTCATGTTGTCACTATCACCACTTTCACTAGTACTGCTGCTCTTAGATTCACCATTTACTTTTTCTGGTTGGTTATAAGAAATTGGGAGCTGGTCATCAAATATGATCTGAACATTATCAGGGGCTACTTTGTTTTTCCTGTTTTTCCTTTTGGAGCTTGTTGTGGTGATGGTATTATTCCTTTTCCCATGAGAACCTGCTAAAGTTGTCCAAGTTGCAGATATACCTATGGTGGTTGTAGTGGTAGCACTAGGAGGCTCCATTGGGACCTCTGGATCATCTGGTGGAAGAATAAAAAACAGTACTAATTTAGCTACTTCAAGAAACCTTGTAAGGTTTTGTGCTCCAAATAACATTTATCAAGTTAAATGTTGCACAAACAACTTCAAAATACTCCAAGAATCAAGAAGAATCTCTAACAAAGCTGGTATCTGTACAACTACTAAACATATCATATCATTGAGCTTCTTGCCTTGCTTACTCTAACTTATCTAGCATCTCATTCTGATCTTGGAATAAACACAGCAGAAATTCATTAAGAGTGAAACTAAATTCAGACATGGAAAGACAGAGACAAAAGCAATTACTGGAATAACAAGTATATGAAGCTTATCAGTACAACCTAACAGTCAGTGAAAACCATTAGCATACAAAGGAAGATGCAGTTCAACACCACAAGATACAGAACAGCCAATATTTGGATAGACAGGACAACACATTTAGAATTTTGTGGTTGCCAGGTGTTTTTTTTTACTGGATCAAGATTATCATTCTGTTTGTGAGCAAAAAAAAACCTGGTTTTCAGTTTTATAGGACCTGGAAGTAAAAACATGCGAAAACATTTCCTGTGGTGAAGTTAACCTGAAGTCTCACTGAACCGAACCTACTGTCAGCAATCCTTAGCTGTAACAAGACGCAGTGATAATAAGTGATAATAAGACAAGGTAAACCACTAAAAGCTCAGCAGGTCACAAAGATAACTATACTCAAGTTTTGACAAGAAAAGCCACAGGAAGACTGGAAATAAAAACTCATTGGCACGTTTCACAAATAAGGCAAGTGACTGAAATCACCTTCAGCTTTCAGCTTCTCTTTCTCCTGAGCAGCTTGAAGTTCAAAATTCTCTTTACTTTTTGCTTCAATTTCTTCTAATTTTCTTCTTTGTTCTTCTTTTTTCTTCCTCCGTTTTTCCTTTCTTTTCTCTCTTTTAGCAGCCAAAGCCAATCTCCTACTTTCTTCCCGCAGCTAAAATTAAAACACATTACAATGTGTGCTCCATGCATTTCAAAAAAAGCAAATCCTTTCCATTTCCTGAGAAGCACAACTTACATTTTAGACTAACACATTTACAAAGTCAGCTAAATTCTCTGAGCTATATTTTCACATTTACTTCTTCCAAACAGATTGTTTACCCATGTTAGCAGAAGGCTGATGTAGAAATAGAGGGCACCATCTTAAATGAGTTTTCCAGTACATGTTTTCAGGATTCTAAGACTACCATGTTTGACTTAGCAGTACTGCCCCAACACACTCATTTCCCTTTCAAAGGTTAGGATGTGCCACGTTTTTAGCTAGGTTGGATATAAAACGTGCACTCATTTGACACTACACTTCTACTTAGGCTTTTTTTTTTTTTTTAAATAACATCTCTTCTACAACACTATGGTTTCAAGGAATATTATCCACATATTTTGTTTTATTTAAGACACGAAATGGGATTTAAATTTAGACCTCCAATTCCATACCAACATGACTGCAAAATGCTCACCTACTGTATACTGAACAACAACAACAAAAAAATACTTCAAAATCCTTTTTTGGATTTTACAGAGAGGAAATATAGTCACATCAGAGTATCTTAACCCAGTTTCTCTTAGTAAAAGTCAGAAATGAAGGTACAAAGGTAACCTGGACAACTAGATGCTCCAACTATATTGATTTCACATACAGTATGGACATTCACAGATCTACTGGTCTTGAAGGAATGTGAAACTGTAATCTTATTTAAAAAAAAAAAATATTCCCAACTCCAAACTGTTAACTTGCCTTCTCCAAGTCCAATTCCTCTAAAAGAATGCTTGCATTTTTGTTGGCTTCAGCAGCCTGTCTATCTTTGGCTTGAACAATTGATTCCATACATAAGTGGCACTTCTTCAGCATCTCCTAAAATAACAAAGCACATCAACATTCCATTTTAAAAAGTAAGTGTACATTTGGAAACTACACTCTCAAGCTTATGCTACTAATTTACTGATTTCCTTATTTGGAAAGAAGGCTTAATGGAGGAAAACAAAGAACATTTTCCATTACTTCCAGTGCAATACTATTACAAAACATCCACAATTATACCAAGTTAATCTCTCATTGGCAAATAAGCTGCAAGAGTTTCATTTACTGATTTTGAGTCATGAGTAGTAAGTGACATGGCACCATCACAGATGAAATTCTCCTTCCATTCTTGATCCCAAGTGCTAACTGTTATCAATGCAACCCTTCACTGCAGCTTGAAATTTCCTTTTCATGCCCACCTTTGCAAACTGATGTCCAATTAACAGGTAGAACATGAAATCAATAATTAATATCTCAGCATGCTTAAAGTGGTACAAAGACAGTTCATAACCTATGCCTGGTAAAGACAAAGTGTTTATGAAACTAAAGGAGAAATGGGCTGAAAGGTGAAAGAACTGCACAAATTAAAAGGCCCTCACAAAACAACACAGCACCCCACTCTCTCCCTGAAACAGCTGGGAAATATTTTAACATTCTACTATTATTATAATTATAGACCTGTATTAATTGCATAGCAGCAATTACTTTCACTGGGTGTTCATCATGCAAGTGACCAGTGGTCACAGCCACTGGCAATTACATACATACCAATGACAGGGAGAACACCTGAAAACAGACATGCACAGTAAGAAATATTGTCGTACCACGAAGGTTTATGAAGTTAACAGGCTGTGTGCTCCCATTTTTTCCAATTTTTTTTTTTCTGAAAACTTCCAAATGGACTCATCATTTGGCTGAAATCCAGCATGTCAACAAAATAGTATTTAAAACATCTAAAGTTGAGTCACAGTATTGTTTCTTCTGAAGCGTTCTCTTACAATCTTACCTTATCAGTAATGGTTGCTATGTATCTCATACATTCCGAATCTGATGGAAACTGGTTTACTTCTTTTACTAGGTAGCGCACCACTTTTACATGACCCTGAAAGAAGGAATAGACAAGCAATTAAAGTACTGCTCTCATGCTGGCTTTATAGTCTTATTTTCATATACTTTTATCTTTTCCTTTTGTCAGTTTTCTAACATCTGGCTTTGGCTACTTACAGTTGTATATTCTTACAGTCATAAACAACTTTTAATTACTACTGAACTTGAACTACACGCAATTATCTCAAGTCAAGCTGGGCTAACTCAAAGTTGATTTTTAAAATGCTCATCCTCTCTTGCATAACAATTCATTTTTAAAATCGTTTTTCTACTTCTGTTGCATATTCCACATCTCCATAGAAATACATTAGTTTTTTGTTCTCAGATCCATGAAAATCAGACTCAGTAAAACAACCATAAAGAGAATTTCTATTAGAATTTAACACATCATGCAGGTGACATGCACATCTATTTTTGAAAATGAAAATTCAATGCCAAGTACTACAAGTCAGTCACATCTTTAAAAACGCAGCTTATCAGTTACATTGTTTATTCCTACTACATATGGATGCTTGAGACAACATTAATCAAAACCAAAGGTAAACTTCACATTCTACCTTTCGGAAGGCTGCCATAAGAGGAGTTATTTTCCTGTTATCAGCAGCATCAACATCTGCTCCGGCCTGAACTAGTAATTGGACAACATCTAGATGCCCTCCGTTTGCTGCCAGCCACAGTGGAGTATTCCCCTTCTTATTACGCACATCAATGTGAGCTCCTCTACAAAAACAAACGTTCAGTCAAAACAATGGAGAAGATTTTAGTTACTTATGTCAACAGGTCTTGCAAAAGTTCATGCAATGCTTAAAAAAAAAATAGGCTAATTCAGCACTCATTTTTACATAAAACATTCATTCACAGAGAGCTTCAGTTTCAGAAATATTTTTAGATTCTCTGATGCTGTGAAAAGCCTACACTCAGACTAAACGTATTTTTAATACTCTGACTCATACTGTTTGTCAGTTGGGTCTGAAGCATTGCTAATTACCTCATTAACTTCCACCCCTTCGTACATTGTATTCCTCAATAGCTTGCTGAGAACAACTTGTGAAGTTGCGAGTGCAAGCCAACAGCCAGTGCCGCTACTTGGAAAGAGACTCACCCAAAAACTGTTCAAGAAACAATTATGATCACCAAGTACACGCAGCAATCTCAAACGGATGAAATCATTAAGACTTGCGCTTTGTGCACATCTGCTTTTCAATGGACTTAACACTGACAGTTAAACTGAGGGCATCAGGGATGCAACCACAAGAAATATCACCTTCACGTGAAACGTTTCACATGAAACATTCACAAGTTCATAACACAGGAAAAAATCTAGCAGTCCACACAGGTAAAAGCAAGTACTAGAACACCAAACTCAACTTACACTCTCATCTAAACAGAAGACATAATTACTAATGGTCTAACAGAACTCTTCCCATTCCCTATCACATAGTGTATATTACAACACAGAGACTAGAGATTGTTTTCTTTAAGCGGCGCACTTACAAAAATACAGTACCTGCTAATAAGAAGTTCACAGAATTTGTAGTGCCCTTTGTCTGCTGCAATGGTTAAAGCTGTGTCTCTTGAGGAAGGTACTGGAGGAGCATTTACATCCGCACCTTTGTCCAGCAGAACTCTGCCTACTTCTGCATATCCACCAGAAGCAGCTTCCATTAATGGCGTGAGACCAGTCTACGAAAAACACGCAGGAAAATCAAGCAATTCGTGTGAAAGAACTGGGAGGTGGGTTCATTTAAGAACCAGGACTGATTTCTACTTCCAGCAGCGGATTTCAAGTTCTGCCATACAGCCTCTCCTACCTGACCAGTTTTGTAAAAAAAACTACCAATATTTCAAAGGACAGAAAATGTACACCTGCACAGAAAAGGAGGCACAATGCAGTGCATAGGTGTCCTGATGCTGCACAGAGATCAGGAAGGTTCTTTGCCTACTGATGTCACAGCATCTTAGAAATAGCACAGTCAACCTTATACAGTTGACGATCAGCATAAATATTGCTAAAAAGAACACCACACTTTTGTTTTTAATCTTCATGAAGAGATGCTACACAGCATCATCCAGAAAGTGCCTGGCTAGGTGAAGGGGGACACATGAACTTCTGACAGACATCCACAATCCTACACTTCCTTTTGGTTCTCTGTTACCACCATGGATAGAAGCAGTTAGACAAGGAGATCAGACCTTAAGTACAACCTATATCAAGAATGTGACTTTCTAAATTCGTTAAATACTTAATTTTCAGGTGTTTACAAGAACAGTGATCTATTAACTTGAAAAGCAAGTAAAGCTTCAAAATAATTGCTTTTCTTTCAAAGATTCGTATATCTGTATAAATGCTAGCTCCTGAAGTACAACCACTGTTTTTACATTTTCTAGACAGTATCAGAAACTTGAAATTGCTCTGCAGCAGACACCACCCTTGGTCATCCAATTAACTTCCAAGAGACACGTACAGAAGGGCAATAAAACCATCAGATGATAACAAGTCATAACTTGCAAGCATCTCTTTTTTGGAGAGCAATTTGCTTCTTACCTTAGCTCTATGTTCCACATTTGCTTTTCTATCAAGGAGCAGGCTAACCACTTCAGTTCTCCCTTGGAAACAAGCCAGAGTTAGTGCTGTATTCCTATTGGTCTCTATCTGGGCATTTATATCAGAGCCCATGTCCAGTAATAACTTCACAGCAGCAGTGTGGCCATTCATGGCTGCCAACATTAAGGGAGAAATGCCCAATTTGCTACCAGTTCTGAAAGAAGAAACAATAAAGGAGTTGAAGTCATCTCAGAAATGTGATTGCGACTTAAACAAAAACAGAGAAAATAGAGTTTTTAACAAGAATGGAAGTCAGCAACACAGCAACTACAACTGAAACCACAGAAAGTTCTTGCCAGCAATTTTGGACAAGTATTCCTATTTCAAAGCATCGTAGGCATGTTAGATTTTTAACTGCTGTAAATTTAAAGGCAACTCTTACGAGGAACTTCTGCTTTAACTTTTTATTTGACTTGTGCAATGCATATTTGAACTACTCAATGTATGCAAGAGGTGTTACATAGATGAAAACACATAGCAAAATCTTTCATTAAATTACTGGCAGGAAACAAACATGCACACTTTTTTTTTTATTATTTAACCCAGAAGTAATTTCAAACTAGCAGGGCAATTGGAGAAAAAAGAAATACTTTGCTTTTTAAACCTTTAATCAAAGAGGACTGATATAAAATGACGCATGGCAGAAGTTATCTAAACATACATAAGGAGCCGGAAGTTAAGCAAGCACTGAAAAAGCACAGTCAAAAATCTTTCCTTCCTACCTGAAGTCTATGACAAACAAGACAATTACACAGATATGTATTTATTATGTAAGCACAAGCCAACTTGTTCAATTTAGTTGCCCAGAAAGCCTTTTGGAAAAGGGTGAATACCACAAAGAAGTGAAAAGGGAACTTGCCTGGAATTGATTTCTGCCCCAGCATTTAGCAGAATCTTGATAATGTTCACATAGCCACCAGAAGCAGCAAGGCTTAAAGGTGTATAATCCGAAACATTCCTGTGCTCTTTGTTTGCCCCTCGAGCTAGAAGCAACTCCACCACCTGCAGTATTTTAGGAAATAAAATCTGGTTTTCTCTCAAACTTACAAGTCCATCTGATACAAATCTATTCAATGCTTTCAGAACCCTAAACGTACTGTTAACATCTTCCAGTGTAAAGACAGTGATTTTGTTCGTTTCCTTCACTCTACTCTTAGCCTCTGTGAAAGCTGAGACTAAAATTATGACCCTAAAACCTATGTGAAAGTCATTTAATATCAGTTACAACCACTCACTGACATGTCTAAAAGACTTACACCAAACTGCATTACAAATAAATTTATCCCAATTTTCTGGTTATTTCAGCCATTTTTAAGACAACAACAACAAAAAAAAACACACTTAGTTCAAAAGAAGCATACAAAATAGTCTTGCTTTTTGTCTTCCCACTGTCACATTCAGTTCATTATCAAGTTAAAAACTCATCTTCAAACCAAAGCTGAGGAGCAACCAAGAAGTTTCATGCTTTTATCTTTCATTTGCTGTTTACAACACAACATCAGATTGTTGTAGACTGTACACAAGTCTCTCACAGGAGCCAGAGAAATTAACATTTGCATCACATTAACAACAAAAAGTAATTTTTACATGATGCCTTCCTTACAGATTTATTTACAATTCAAGTAATTCCCAGCATTGTATATTGTACATGAAGTTTATTTTCTGCAAGCAAGTTAATGCAGAAGTCTTGTCAGGAAACTGAACTTTGTGCCAAAATGAGTCAAAATGAACACTGAGATGAAAACTCACTGAGTTATCTCCAGAACAGTAATGTCTCATTGGCTCAATTTCAGGCTTCCAAGCACAAAACATATTTAGATTGATCATACACAGCTGAAGCCAAGAGTTTTTCAATTACAACATTCTGCCTTGAAATCACAGGACAAACAAGCTGTCAGAACTAAACTGGAGCAGGAAAGTACACCCTAGTATCTTCACAACTGCCTAAGGCTCAGTTTTTTTCCAATCCTTTTGCAAAAGCCATTCAAAAAAAAACAAAAAAACAGGATGTATTTCCCCAAGAAACACTACTTGAGAGAGACAAATATCTCAAATTTGTAAAAAGATTACTCTAAATTCATCTTTCCTGTATGAGGTAGCTAGCTAGAAGGTCTTCTCTCCTTAATCAAGAACACATAATTGTCACTCGCAGCTATTCCTTTGTATCTGCTGACATTCCTCTGGCCCATTCAACATCTTTTTTAAATCAAACACTGCAATATGTAGCTTCAAGTATGTTAATCTCTAAGTGTGTTTTGTTTTTTTTTTTTAAAACATCATCTGAAACAGCACCGTGTATTAAGTTACTATAACTGTTCTGTAAAATAAAGACAATATACAACCTACAACCTGCTCTTGAAGACTTATAGTTTTACATCACCTCTTGTCTCCCTCCTGAACAAGCCAAGGACAAGGGAGTGTCCTTTGTTCTCTCCGACTGGGCTTCAATATCAGCTCCATTATCAAGTAAGATTTCAACAACACCCACATGGCCAGCTGTAGCAGCCAAAATAAGTGGAGTAAATCCTAGAATGAAAAAGGATGATTTTGAAGAATCCACATTCATAACTTCAAATTAAGCAACTTATGTTAAATCATCAAGAAAGCAAGCTAAAAGCTTCACACAAAAACTATACTCACTGCACATTTATTTACTATGTTAAAGTGGAAGACAAGAGTGGGTCTGTATTGCCATGGTGAGATACCTACCTTTCTTGTCCCTATGTTCAATATTGGCTCCTCTCTCTAGCAGTGTTTGTACTAGCTCTTCATGGCCACCAGCACAAGCAAGCGTCAATGCTGTGTCATGATTACTCTCAGTCTGAAAAAGAAATCATTAGAAATATAAATTCTTCCTTTTTCAAGTACAACTTCTGTCATGTTCACGCTAGCACAAACACAACTGCATCTATAATGAAATAAGAACTATGCAAAACTTAAGCCCTGTTTACTGATCACCTCATTTTTTTTTCAATGTTCAAATTAGAAACAGAATTCTACCTCTAGTTTGCTCTGCTGAGATATTGAAAAAAAGATTCCTCAAGAGCAGATTTCTGTGTGAGCATAGTTTTAGTTTTGCTTTACTCTATTATGATTGAGGGTAGCTGGCAACCAAACTCAGTACTGACACGTATTGCTGTCTACCAGTTAGCAATGAGACACATCAGGTTATGGGAAGAGTTTGATCTGCAGTCACAGCAGAAACCAAGTCAATCTCCATAAGCAGCTGAACTAACTAGAACTGGTTTCCCAGAGATTTCTCTCCCCAGTCCACAATAATCTCCTCTTGCAGTCTACAACAGTTCACACTTACTCATCTCCACACTGCTTGTAACTTAGCCCTATCATCTTGGTTACTTTCTCTATGGTCTAGAACTATGCAAATAGAAATACACAGAATAGAAAATAGAAAGAAGCAGTACACACTTTTTTTTCTTTCCTTTGATGGCTTAATAGCCCCAAATCAACAAACAGCAGTTGCTTTCAAAATGATTTTCAATACAGATATGCCTTTTCATTATTGAGAGGGAGAACTCTTGAAATACATCATTTTTGAAGATGTTTTTGCAATACTTTCATACTTCTGTCAGGCCTGGGAGGAGGCAAGGGGGACAGTGGCCAACAATTCAAAGCACAACTGTGCAAAATAATTGTGCAAGAGATTTTTAGCCTAGTTTTCATTTTCAGAAGTCAGCCTCCAAAATATTTATTTTTTTCTACTCTGTTGCTCATATTCACTCATTGAAGAAATGAGAAATACAAATGTTTAGTGATGCAAGGCTCTTCTCTTTTGTTCAGCTAGAACGCAGAAGAAACTGGGCTGCAACTTTCCCGAGAGTTGTACAGGCTTTCTACAATCAGCTAATCAAGTCTCATTATACAACAGAGCTGTTCCCTATAAATGAATTATTCAGAATACAGAAAGAAAATAGCTTCACATGTGTGCTGCAGTGACAGTGGAAGGCTTACCTGGGCATCAATATCTATAGCAGGGTAAATCGGTAGCATGGCTGAAGGAGAAATGATAGGACTTGGAGTTGGCGTCTGAGGCTGGGAGACAGAAGTTGCAATGCTGTGGGTAGGAGTGTTTGACATTGCAGATGCTCTTCCGCTCACTGCTGTTGAACAGAATAATTACAATCAGTAAAAGCAACAGTGGGTAAGAACTCCTCAAATATTTCAAATATTCAGAAATGTGCATTTTTCCACACATTTAATCCACCTTTTGAACCCTCATAACTATATCAGATTGCCAAATAAATATGTACATATCAGACTGTCATGTTCTCTAAATGCCCACCGAAAAAACAAACAAACAAACAAAAAAAAACCAATTTTTTTTTAAATATCAAAACTTTTCCTGCAAGTCAGTCATTATTTGTACCAGGAATTCCATACCTTCAGAAGCTGGACCGCAGAACAAGTTGAAGCAACAATTATCTGTGCATTTTTTCTTAAAACCATTTAAGGATTCTCATGTAGAAGTCCATCTACTTTCCCCTAGTCCCCCCACAAACATCACAAAGAAGCAGCAGAGCTAGCATCAGGTTGCTCACATAGAAGAATTTGTTGAAATCAGTGAAGAAGCAGCTTAACAGCCATTTTGCAGAGACTTTGGTCAAAGACATTAGGATAAGCAACAGAAGGTAATATCATCTTACAGTTGATGATAGAGTATTGACATGACACAAAGTCACACGTCCCTGAAATTCATTTCATCAGCATAATAGTTACAACTACCAAGTGAACTTGACACTACAACAGCATTTGGGGGAAAGAAACTCCAGTTTTCCTATTTGTTTTTCTTCAAAGTAATCTAATGTTTTTATGTTTTTCCTCCACAATTTTTCTTCCTTTTTTTTTTTTTTTTTTTAACAAGCCTTTATCAAATGTCAACAGCAAAGGAGGAAGTGAAGGGTTATATGTTTTGCCCGTCAAGTTCACAAAAGGACCTTTAGCTGCAAAATGAAAGAAATATGGTTTCCACATTGTCAGCATTCACTGAATACACTCCACTGAGTAATCTTAAGGAATATTGAAATAACATCTCTTTCTCCCCAACTTCTGATGTCACACTTATTGTTCAGATAGGTTTAGTAATCGGTCACATCCCACATTACCAGCCATGCTTATTTAGCCCCTACGTTTAGTTGGGAGGGGTAACTTTTTCAACAGATGCCGTGCAAGTTTTACTGCAACGTGCCAATCTGTGTACTACTTCTCTGCAACGCAGTGGTTTTAGTACATTTTTGCTTTTATTTCTGGACTTCCTATAACAAATATCATTAAAGAAGCCAATAAGTGCCACTGAAAGGAAACAAAAACATCGACTTAGAGCATACGATGTATACTTCACCTACTACTTAAGACTTGATTATGTCACAAGCTGTGCTGATCTTAATATCAGAGCTCTCATCTTACAAGAGTGCTCTCATCTTACAAGAAAAATCACACTAGGTATGAACTAAAAGGAACATGCTGATGCTGAGCCAAAATACTCATGATACAGAAGGTCAAAAACCGCGGCTTAAAGGAGCTCTGCACTGTACAGAACAAGGGACTGTAATCTAATAACTTCCTGTGAAGGTTTACTTTGACCTCATCTCACTCCTTATTCTTGCTGTAGAGATATAACCTAATAACGTAGCAACCAATTTGTTTCATAGACAATGACAAGAATGTGTTAGAACTCCTGCTCCCATCTTCACACACACAGTCATAATGAATAATTTAGGAAAAAATTAGGAAAAAAAAATAGCAAGTTCACCTTCTTTCTCCAACTTCAAGGAGAAAGCTCAATCATAGTAAAACAGTAATGGAATGATGAAAAAAAATAATCGTGATCCTCAGCACTCCCATCTGGTTCAAACTGACCAGAGAAAGATGGTAAAATCAACTGGAAACTAACTGAATTAGCTTAAATCATATAACATAAAAGCATGATAATCAAATAATCCACACATGAAAGAAGTTTACCCTGTTACAGAAGCACGTGGTATTTGCTAAGATTCCTGCAGGAGCCCTGATACTGGGGCTGGGGAACACACACTTTATTACAGCAGTTACTATTAAACGTTCATATTTAAAAACATAAATAAAATAAAAATCAAGCTAACTAGGAAAGTCTCGGAAAGAAGCCATAGGGGAAAGACGTATTTAAAAGCCAACATCTCTTTCCACAAATCATACAAATCATATATAAATGTTTTATGAATGATAACAGAAGAGTCCATCAATATGCCTGGTGACTTATAGTTCTCATGTTAAATCCATCTCGAATGTGCTTCAGCAATAACACGAATAACACTATCCATAACCCTAAAGTACCCACTGAGACAAGACACTACTTTTTATGGATAACAATTTGGATTGTGCTTCTTAGAACATCATCTTTGCAGAGTTCAAATTTTTCATCAATGTGCCAATGACAACGAACTAAATCTTTACTGACAACTTGCTGTATTTGTTTGGACAGTAAGCCAAAAGGTTTTCATACTAGTCTTGAGCAATGAAACACAGCAGCCAACGAGCTTAATCTGCAGTTAATAAACAGCTAAACCATTTCACCTGAAACACCACACTTCAACTTTACACCTTGAGTAACGTGAGTTACTATATGGCTGGGATAGCACATCTTTGCAACTAGGTCGCAGTTACAGTATTTCAAGAGTATCTGTGCTTTAGTTCAGTACAGTACCAGCTACTAGTCTTATTAACACCGTGACACAACTAACAGCTGATGTGATTCCTGTGTGTTAATTTCGGTAGTTATAACTGGCTCAACTCAGAAGGCAGCTTCCAGAAAGTAAAATATCAAGTGTTTCAAGGCTCCTGAATTTTTTTTGGTGAGGTTTTGCTACTGGATATCATAGAATACACGGTTGTTTGAGTTGGGAGGGACCTCTCTAAAGACCATCTAGTCCAATGCCCCTGGCAAAGACAAAGACACCTACAGCTACACCAGCTTGCTCAGAGCCCCATCCAGCCTGGCCCTGAACGTCTCCAGGGGCAGGGCTCATACCATCTCTCTGGGCAACCTGTTCCTGTGATTCAGCTACCTCTTCTTCCTTGCATCCAGTTTAAATCTCCCCTCTTTTAGTTTGAAACCACTTCCCCTTGTACTATCACAAAAGACCCTGTCAAAGAGTCTGTCCCTTTCTCAGCCCTCTGAAAGGCAGCTCTCAGGTCTCCCTGGAGCATTCTCCTGTCCACGCTGAACAGTCCCAGTTCTAAGCCTGTTCTTGTAGGCGGATCATTTTCTGTGGCCCTCTGCTAGATGCACTCCAACAGGTCTATGTCTCTCCAGTAGTGAGGACTCCACATCTGGATGCTCCAGGTGAGATCTCACCTCCCTTGACCTGCTGATCACACTTTTTTTGATGTGGCCCAGGATATGGATGGCACACTGCTGACTCATGTCCAGCTTCCTATTCATCTGTACCATCAAGTCTTTTTCAGCAGGACTGTGCTCTGTCCTTTTGTCCCCCAGCTTGTATTGATAGCAGGCATTGTCACAACCCAGATGCAACACCTTGCACTACACTTCTTGAAAAACAACCATGTACCTTAACAAAAGTTTATCGTTAAAACAAGGAATTATTTTCTTTAATTCTTTGCACATCATTTGCTGCATTTTCATTGAAGAGTTTCCTAACTAACCCTTTTCCATGGTCAATAAATACTTCTATTTGCCAAACTCATTGCAAGCAAATGACTTGTACTGACATCTGAAGTCAAAGAGCAAACCCTTTGCTTGTCATCAGTTCCAGCAGGAGTTGCAATTGAATATTCACTTTTTCAACTTGTCCTGTTTCTTTCTTTCCAAATAAAACAACATAGAACAAAATAAAACAAAAACAAAACAACCCACAAACAACAACAAAAACACTAAAAACATAAAACCACCTCTTAGAACTCTTAAGTCAGTATATTCTGTGTTCCCAGGCTGATCCTGTAGAGCCCTAACAACATCAATGACCTACTCTAGCAACAAGGAATCACACTTCAACATTCTAGAGGTGATCTAACAACTAAGCACTTGACTATTACAGCAACATTATTTTATCCCAGCCTCTAATACCAGCATTTGCATACCTGACTTGCTTTAAACAAGCACTTAAAATTGGATAATTAAGCTAATAATTTGCAAACAAGCACAGAGATGAACACTAGTTACAAGTGTACATCAATCAAGTTTACAATCAGAAGACAGCCTTGCTTTGTAACCAGTGTGAATTCATAGAATCACAGAATTGCTTAGGTTGGAAGAGACCTTAAAGAGTCCATCGAGTCCAACCACAACCTAACTCTAACAACCCTCAGCTAGATCATGTCCCTGAGCACCACATCCAGGCAGTTTTTAAACATATCCAGGGATGGTGACTCAACCACCTCCGTGGGGAGCCTATTCCAGTGCTATTCCTATTCCAGAATTCACCCAGTGCTGCAAACAAGGCTTTGTACCTCCACGAATACTCCACAGGGGTCCCACAGAAGCATTATAGAAGGCTACAGAAAAAATACGTAGCCGCTCCCTAAACATTTTGTGTTACATTGAGCCCATTTCACCTCCACACTAAAATCTGATGTGTGAAATCAAGCTGCTAGAGTTGTACAGCCAGGGCTGTATCTGCTCACTTTAAAATAAGCCATTTGATAGACTCAAGGTGAAACTGCATGTGTACAGCCTCTAACAGACTTACCACAAATACCTGTCAACACAATTTAGAACTGATCCTCAACTGCACGTGTACCTGCACATAGTAAGAACTGTGACTAAAGGGTACAAAAACATTCATTCAAATGTACATTGGAAATATCTGACTTTCAGAAAAAGGCATGAACAAGCATTTGGGTATATGCCACCTGACCTAAAATCAGAGATCCTCAGAATGTTATATGCAGTTAAACACATAGCAAGTGCATTCTAAATGAAAGTCTATGTTACACTTAAAAGAAAGCATATTGCTCACAATCTCCACACATAACCACAAATGGTATTTGTTCTCTCTATGGAATCAAGTAGCTGGTAGTGGTAGGTATCCCAGTACCATCAGTGCACATTATCACAATGCAAGTAGCTTTATCTACCTTCTCATGTCTCCTGTCAGATATTTATTCACTGACAGCTTTCAATCTTTGTACCTAGGCTTAAACTCCAACATTAGGTTTTCCGAAGAGAATCTCTGTAGCTCCCGTAAGTTTTAGTAATCTTTTAGGAGGCTTTGCCTGAACATTGGGTTACTCATTAGAAGTCTAATTTTAGTCACAACTTGAAAAGCATCATTCCAATTATATCAAACAATCACCATGTAGTCTTTTACATAATTACCAAATCCACTATTCACTGCGCACCACACTCCCTCCACTCAGTACACTGCAGTACATGCAGGAATATCTCCACTCCTCTGCACCTTTGAACTAACATGTTCTTAAGAGACCTGTCTATGCTCCAGTTCATATCCCAGCACAGAGCCTTAGCCCTACAGTCTCCTTACAGAGAAGAATTGTCAAGACAGACAGCACTTCTAAAAACAAACATTCATCTGTTTCACAAAAACATCAACAAGTTTTTAATCAGGGGAAATGCTGATGTATTTATTATTTTTTAAATATTCTTTAACAGTCGGTCTGTATTTAGGTAGGTACTCAAAATGAGCATTTCAGCTATTTAACATGAACAGGGGCATCCAACTAAAGCATGCATAAAGAGAATCAACACTAGAAGCTCACGTTCCCTATGGTACTGAAATCCTATTATTTTAAACAACTAATTTTTAAGGCCTTAAAGCACTGACTCAACACATCCAAGGAATCTCCAAAGTAATTCAGAAAAACTTGGCAGGGCTCAATTTGTTTTTAATTGGAGAAGCAGCAATTTTCAGGAATGTACTTAAAAAAAAAAACACACAACAACAAAAAACCACCAACAGCAAACATATATTACAATTACTTTTTTTTTTTCCCCCCCCAAGTAAATGTAAACGTTTCCTAATGGTTTCCTAATGGTTCATTATTCTGGGCCAACCAAGCACCTTTCATTCAGCAGACAGGCCTACATTCACTACAAGTTGTAGGCTTGATGGGATGCTGTAGCTCAAAGCCTGCTCTGAGCGCTCCAAGACAGTTCTCAGTTACTAGCTTAGAGTGCAAACAAACAGTATTGTCATGATGCTGTTCCTAAGCTACAGACTGAAATACAGCTGTTAATCTTTAGCACACCCCTCCCAAACTACAAAATGTTAAAAATGCAACTTCCAACATACCAACCTGACAAAAGGGCACCAGTACAGCACAACAAAAAGAAAGGCAAGGCTGCAAATTGAGAAGTTAAAACTAATTCTGAGATCCTAAACACAGGAAACAGGCTAGTGGTTTTGCTGTAGAGCTAGCAGGAATACATAAACACACACGCACACACAAAAAAAGCTGACATACCCTCAACTGGTTAAGCAAATATTATACCTGCTCATAACAATATAAACCCACCTGCCATGATGTCATCCAGCGTGTCATTGAGCGTCTGAGCAGGGCTGGCTACCATTAACCCTTGCTGTGTTTCTGTCAGTATTCCTTGCCCCAGCCCTGCTAGTTGTGCTTGGCCCAATACTGGCTGTCCAACTATAACACCTTGCAGTTCTGTAAGATTTGCGATGGACCCTGGAGGTAAGGAACCTGCTGCCAGAGGCAAAGCTTGTGGCATCGCCAGAGGCTGAATTGGTGCAAAACCCGTCTGTGCAGCAGCTTGCTGAGGATCATCTTTAAGCAAGACGGGATCCACTTGCTGTAATCGTGCATAGTCTCCCTCTGAGAGTTGTTCTCCTACCCCAACAGGAGTCAGAAGTCCCAGGTGCTGGCAAGACTGTTGCTGCTGCTGCTGCTGGAGCTGAATTCTTTGCGCTTTTACCTCTAGATATTGCTTTTTCAGCTGCTGCTGAGTTTTCAGCTGTAACTCTCGTTCCACTTTCTGCAGTTCCTCCAAAATCTTTTGTTTCTTCTGAATTTGTTCCTCTCTCGTTTTGTTCAGCTCCTCAATCTTCTCTTTGGTGAGCTGGTCAGCGTGTGCCAATTCCAAGGACTGCAGCTGAGCATTCTTCTCTATGGCTTCTTTTATCCTCTGCTCCAGCTCTGTCAACTTGCCCTGAGCCTCTTCTACAATGCTCTCTGGAGACTGATTGGTGATGTAACCCTGTACATCCTGGTTGTTTGCTGGCAAATGACTGCTGGACTTTTGTTTAGAAGCAGCTGTGTGAAAAAGAAACCCCCTCAGAACCAATGGAAGTGCATATGAATGGCATCCTCATTATAGAGCTACTGTTGGGATGCTAAATGCACTGAGACACAGCACCCACAGAAGGTCAGAAAGTACTCGTACAGTCCTCAATGGAAACTGTATCTTTCACTATCAACTTTAACACAGCAGTCAGATCGCAAATTAACAGTACAGATTACTGCACATACATTCCAAATAACCCCTATGCTATGCTGACATATTTAATCCAACTACCGTTACACTTTTGCCAAATGAAGTGATTGCCTCAAGAGCCGCTGTTATCAAGTGGTGCTACGAGATAAATGAAAACAAAAGGGTAGAACATGCTGTCTCTTCACTTGATCTTTTGGAATTGGTATCGTGTTAAGACAAATGTACCGTTACATCCCTGAAGCACAGCAAAAGTGATGCAAAAACATCTTTTTTTCTAGGCTACCAGTTTTTTGAGCAGTGTGGTACATTTTAGGAAGTATTATACTTTCTAGGAACACTGAATCCTTTCGCTACAGGTATCCAGCTTTGCCCAGTTGACAAACAGTGCTAGAACCTAGGATAGTCATTTATATTTAACATGACCTAACAGGGTATGTTTAGCAACTGCATGTTATCCATAGCAGACACGATTTTGCACGTGTCAAAACTCAGCTCTGCGCCCAGGCAAGGCAAATAATTCAGCCTTCCTGTAAGAACGAGCGATGGACTAATCCAATACATCTTTTATGAAGAAGTCCACGGTAATACAGCTGACATGGTCTGCCATACCAGTTGAAGAAAGAACAATCTGTTAATTTTGAAGGGTGAAAGGCAAATGAAAACTCAGGATTTGAGCCAGTGGTGGTGCCCAGTTTCTTCCAGAGATCCTTGCTGTATTTCCAGAACAATACAAGTGTACACACAGTATTAATTTTATAACATGCACGCCTGTATTTGCACTATTGCTGATCCTTGATTTAAAAAAAAAAAACAAAAAAAAAAAAACTGTTTTGGAAGAGACTTCTGAAGTACAGAAAGTGTATATTCTCAAAATGGTGATCCTCAAAATAGATGCAAATTTAGTCCTAGAAGGACTGAGCCATATCAGACTAAGTATTTTATAGCATAAGAAATTCCGCCTTCAGTCACATTAGTCCAACCCACTCCAAGACTACTATCTTAAGAAAACACAAGTTACCCAATCAACTACAATATGGAGCTTAACAATGTCTACGAATTAGATTAGAAAATTTACAGAGCTTTCTGGGTGACATTCTGTTTCAGTCCGGTATGCCAGATTAATATATGCTTTAATGTTTTTACTTAGGCAGATTTCTTGACACTTTGTGGTAAGGGTTAGATGACTGAGTTGATACTTAGCATATAAGCAATCCTAAAAAAAAATTTTTTAAAAAGTCAAGGAGAAAAAGTTTCTCCTTGACTGAATCCATTAACACTTTTCATAGGAACTACTTGGCTATAAGTGCAACCTAAATCTTCTATTCAGAAAATAAGCTCCAGAACTAAAACTGACCTTTATTTCTGATGGGAAGGGTTGTGGCGACATTAGCAGGGGGTTTGTCAGGCTCCTGGGGTGGGACGACCATGGGCAGCGCCTGCACTGGTACACGAGGAGCCTAAAATGTTGGATACTAATAGATTATTTTTCTCATACTCCAATCTAGTGACAGTTCAATAGAAGGTAAACAAAACCTGTTAGAAAAGCAGATGTTTGTGGTAACTAACAACATTTAAGACAGTTTAAATATGCTGAGTTCAACAGTTAACAAAATCATCTAGCTTCTACATGCTTCAAATTCATAACCCAGGAAATAACTTGGGTAAGAATACTCATCTCTATATGCTACACTCCAATAAAGCAAATACAAGCCACAGCAGACTACAAATAACAGCCTCACTAAAGCTGATTTCAGTTGCTGTTTTTTTGTTTTTTTTTGTTTTTTTTTTTTAATTTTATTTTATTTTTATTTAAATAAGAACAGAAGGACTACAGAGGAATGCTTAGAGAACCCTCATCTTCACAACAGCTCAGATTTTCAATGTGTTCCCTACAGTTCAGTAGTGTAGAAGTGACACACCTGACTCTTTCAAATGTTTCAACTTTGACTAAGTTGCAAGAAGAAATACGAAGTCCCACAAATCAAACCACTAGTCCTTAATTCTTACCCTATTTAAATCGTGGGATGGCGGGGTCAGCTGAGTAGCATCAGGTGGAGGAGCAGAAAGTAAGTTGTTTGGGTAGTCTAGAAGGTAACAAACCACACTGGTATGACCACCCTTCGCTGCCTCTATTAACATAGTTGATCCATCCTGAAGAGGCAAAGATCACAGTGTTAGAAAAGAGTATGAGAACATGACAATGTTGAAATGTTTTGACAGACCCAACAAAATACATAAAAACTTAAATATTCCAACTGCAGTAAGTCCACAACTAAACTTAAAAACTCTACAAAAAATACCCAATAATAATAATTTAAAGAAAAATATCAGTATTTTAGTTTTCATTCAACTACAACCTCACAACTGTGTTATGATTTAAAGCAGCAGGCAGTTAAGCATCACACAAGCTGTTCACTCACTCAGAATAAAATAAAGCAGTGGAGTGACAAACCTTCAATCTGTGTGTAGGATCAGCACCATGAGCTAGCAGTAACTCTACAACCGCCAGATGACCTCCAGCACAGGCCAGTGATAACACTGTATGATCATTGTTAGCAGTGGTCCTGTTCACATTTGCTCCTTGAAAAAGAGAGCACAAAGATTATTTAAGGAATGGGGGAAAATAAAAAAATAAAAAAAACCCACAAAATGAAAAATGCTTTCTCTTTGGCTGTGGTCTTGAAACTGATACACTAAAACTGAGCCAGACTTTGATCAGAAGTCCATTTAAATTGACAGTCACTGAATTAACATCTCATTAGGTAACAGCTTCAGAATTTGACCCTTACTACAGGTACTTCCAAGAACAACAGCAAAACTACCTGCAATTAGCACTCAAACTCATTGTTCTGATACATTCACATGTATTAAACTTTACACAGTAGGAGAACCTGCTGGCTTTTAAGCGTGTCAGCAGTTTTTTTCCAGTGATGCCTCTTTTTACAAATGACTTGATGCATTACTTTAACTAGTCATCAGAAAGCAGACTAGTTGCATCTCTGCTTCTTTCTGTACTGGAAGCCTTAGGTCTCCAACACCAGGTATGAGGAAAAACTGGTGCTGAGAAAGAAAACAGCAGTTCTGAGGTCTGTACCAATTTTACGCATTCAACAGTAACATAAGGCTGCAGCTGACAGCTGTGACAACATAGAGCAAGTGATAACTGAAATGTTGAAACAAGCAAGGACTTGAAATTTAACTTCTGAAAAAATATGGTGCTCAAAAGCTGCACCAGGAGCAGCTTTTTTTTTTAACCCACTGCTGTGTTATTAGGAATTAGACAATGGAATGCAACTATTTTTAAGAGTTTGCTGAATTTCCACTCATCTCACCAGAAACCAGAGGAGATTACTATGTGAGAATCACTGAAATATGTACAGTATTTGAATCAAATCCATGGTACTAGCACTGACATATGCCCTTAAGTTAGGGCAGCTCTGTTAACCTTCACACAATACTTACCTTTGCTAATCAAGAACTGAACAGTGCAAACATGACCTGCCCTTGCAGCTTTCATGAGAGGAGTTCTTCCACCTTCTGATTCATGCTCCTAGAGCAAATTAACAAACACTTGGTATTCAAAATTCAGAAGCATGACACACAGAAGTATATAATTAAATTTTGCTTTTTGAATTGGAAAACACTAGGTATGGAAGATTTCTGTTTAGTATTTGACAGCCTACAGGCGCTAAATTTTTTAACAATACTGCAACATGGTATATCTTCTAGACAGAGGAGAATACCTACCCACGATTGCACAGGTCTAAGACTCCTGGATAAGAAGCTTTCAAGCACAGAATGGTTACTATAAATTAAGAAAATGTGTTTTGTCATGCTTAATTTTACTTTTCGATAACCTACTGGTGTACAAGCTGGCCCAACTGCAAAAAAATGAACTGACAGTACACCAAATAGATCTCACTAGAAGAAGAAAACTGTCAACTGTCTACTGCTTAGGGAACAGAATAAATTTCAAATGTAAGTATTAAAGCATAACCAGCTCGGCAACTCTAAGTTACACTGCACATGACAAAAAGAAAAGGATCTCCTGGTTTCCTGCACATGCAACTGCCAGGGTTTGAAAATGCTTTAGACAACTGCCAAAGTTCTCCTTGTGACCTAAGCATTCCCAGATAACAGAACAGACTAACAGCTATCAGAATGCCATCCCTAGTTTTTACTTAGTTAAAAGAAGGTTTAAAAGTTGTTTTAAAAGCAGTGAACATGAAATTAAACACATTAATCACTGTATTTCCTTTATATAATTTTAAGAAGGAAATTACTTACCAGATCTGCACCTGCCTGAAGTAAGACATCTGCTACGTCAGTATGGCCGTTTTCACACGCATATGTCAGTGCTGTATCACCTGTTGCTGTTGTTGCATGCACATTAGCCCCTAAAGCAGTATTAACAAGCATGTAAGCTTTGTGGAGTTCGTTACAGAAGATATGCAATTCTCTTTATAATCTTTTATGAGATCAGGTAACAAACCTAACTTCTTCCCCTGAATTACAACAGCTTTGAAATTACTTAATGACTTAGCCATACGCTAGGGTAATTAAAAGGAAAAAACCTAGGACTTCAATTCCAAGGAAAGGTACACCAACCAAGTCTTTTAAAACTAAATTAAGTTCCAATCAGTACGTTATTTAAGGTTAAGCCTTTGCAACCAACTTAATAAAGCTGCTAATCAAAAGCGTAATGAATGTGAAAACAGATTTTTTTTTTTCCTATAAGGATACACTGAGTCTATAAAAATAGTTAACAGAATTATTCCATACCTGCAGCTAATAAATATTTAACCAACTCCAAGTGACCCTCTTGAGCAGCCTCCATCAAAGGTGTTGAACAACCAAGCTCTATATCTGCCCCTGCTTTAATAAGAAAATCAGCAACCTCCAAAAAACCTCCACAGCAAGCCAGAGTTAGAGCAGTTTCTTGTGTTTCTTCTGTTTGAGCATTGATGTTCGCTCCTTCAAAAACAAACCAAAAAATACCAACACTAGTTACTGCAAACAGTATCAGCAGACTAATACGTTTCTTGATGCACAAGGCATTTGCTTATTGCATCTTGTTTCTACAACAGCCAAAGAATTCCTCTAAAATCATGGTATACCAAATCTGGTTTTGCTTGTTTTGTTACTGAAAAGCTGTGAAGATGCATCAAGGACATCCTGCAGAGTGCAAGTTATTCATATCAACTGTTCAGTACAGCACATCTGGGGGGTTGGCCTTGATGATCTCTGGAGGTCCCTTCCAACCCCTACAATTCTGTGATTCTGTGATCTGTTTTAAAAATTCAAAGCTGTTGTAAAGACCAATTCAGAATGGCCACTTAACAAGATAACACAAAATATTTCGCTAAACTGACAATTTATTTAAATGGGGGTGATGGCTTGTTCAGAAATTGTTCAAGGAACAAAAATAACCAAAGTTTAGTAATAATTTGAAGAAAAAAAGATACACAGATGCTTGTTGAATTGCAGCCCATGGAAAACATCCCAATACCTACCTTGGCCAAGCAGTAGTGCCACCATCTCTTCATGGCCTTCTCTAGCTGCTTCCATTAGCGGTGTGTATCCTTCATCGTTTACCTCTTCCAAGTTAGCTCCACGTTCAATCAACAAAGCTGCCAGTTCAACGTGCCCTCCACAAGCTGCCAAAGTCAATGGAGACTCAAAGGAATCAGCAGGCATGTTCACCTGAGCCCCACTGTCAAGCAGCAATCTTGCCACTTCCACATGGCCATCCTAAGAATTAAAAAAAAATAATAATAAATAAAAATTAAAAAATAAAAAATAAAAAAAATCAGAGGTCAAGAAATCAAGACACAAAAAAACCCACCAAGCTGCTCTTTTCCAAACCTTAAAGAACTCACCAACTCAAATTCCATCAGAAGTAACAGAAGAGGAACAAGCAAGGAAGTCCAGAAATACAACAAAACTTTGAGTTTTCTCAAATATTTCAATAAAAACTAAAAGTCTATTAAACAGGCAGTAGAAGAACTTGGTTTTAATGAATATGCCCTTTCCAAAAAAAAAAAAAAAAAAAAAAAATCTAAAGACAAAACAGCAATATTGTGAACCACATAAACTTCTCTGCTTGTGGCACAGCAAACTTGTGAACTTCATAGAAGACTCAAATTCAATTCAGTTTAGCTGGAGGAAAAAACAGCAACAAAGAAACACAAGCTGAGACAAAGCCTGATGTTATTTTGAAAGCTTGCCTCCTCCACAAGTTGGAATCCAACTGTAACCCTGAAATTCTCAGTATTCATCTTTATTGAACAATTCAGACAGAACTGAGGACTGTCAAACTTATCTAAGGATGAAAAATCTTAGGAAAAAAAGCCAACAAAGCCTTTTATGTTCTTTCAATAAATTTATTATTAACAATACAGTGCCATATTAGATAAAGGAGGGGAGATTTAGGTTGGATGTCAGGGGGAAGTTCTTTACTATGAGAGTGGTGAGGTGCTGGAACAGGCTGCCCAAAGAGGTTGTGGATGCCCTGTCCTTGGAGGTGTTCAAGGCCAGATTGGATGGGGCCCTGGGCAGCCTGGTCTGGTATTAAATGGGGAGGTTGGTGGCCCTGCATGTGCTGGTGGTGGGGATTCTGTGATAAAGAAGTACTGAAAGAATTCCAATCAAAACACTTCTTACTTGGACATGAGAACAAGTTGCAACACTCTTCTGGAAGACTACAAAGCCTTAACACTGCTAAGAAGTCACTCCATGTCAAGACTCCACAATTAGCAAAGAAGCAAATTCTAAGATTCAACACGCATTTACATTATTTGTTACATAATAAGTATTTACATTACAAAAATGAGGAATAGTTTGCCTTTACCTCCATGAGGACTGCTAGCATCTCAGAGTATTTACTTCACGGGTTCCCAGCTAAAGCTCAGAAACTGTTTAAGTTAAACAATTTTGCTTCCTTACTGTCTTACATAGCTGTGCAGAACTATACTGCTTGTCTCTTGGCTCCCATAGAACTACTGCACTTACTGCTCTGTTTTACACCACAGTCAGGACTTGCTTTCTCCCTTCCAAGTGAAATCAAATCAATTTGTCAGAGGTTTCCCATAAATCACAATAGTGACCTCAACTATAACTATCCACAGGCAAAGATTTCTAGATGCTGCTATGCTGTCAAACTCCCAAAATGTACTCTCAACATTCGGGTTTTTTTTTGTTTTGTTTTGGTTTTTTTATTATTATTTTTTTATTTTTTTTTACTTTGCAAACCATTTGAGCGTATAGTCTTTGTCATATTCTCTGTATGCCATAGATTGAAGAACCTGCTGAAATAGCTTTTCAGCTGTAGGTTTGCTCTGGAGTCCTCACAGTGGCATATCAACAAAAATAGATTCGAATGGCAGTTTGATAACAGAGCAAGATCAGCTTGGTCACAACAGCAACACAAACTCTCCAAGCTGGCTTTCTTCAAGAGGCCCATAAATGGGGATCATTCAAACTTGGAGCAGCTACGGAGGGAAAAGTCTGACAAACAACAGGAGGTGACATCGGAAAAGCAGCAGCTTACCAAGAACACAAAGCTCTCTCAAGATTCTTGTTCAACAAGTTAAGTATATCTTGATCTCAGATTAATTAATAAGAGACAGCAACTTGAAGCCATCGCTGTCTGCACCAAGGGATAGCAAACCGCAGCCAGTGTCATCCTCATCAAACTGCAAACCACAACCTTAAGAGCTCTTTCTCAGACTAAATGCATCATTGCATCTGACATCTTCAAACTTCATAGTCTGAACCTCACCATTTCTGGGGAGCATGTAGGACTTTCTCTCAGAAGAAGATCTAGGACACAAACTAGGACTCACTTTTCTACATGAAATGACAACACCATTTTAGGGAAAACCTCCAAGACTCCGTAAAGAATCTTTCCTCAGGGAAATACTGAGATGTGCCTTAACCATCAGGCTCAGGCAAAACAGCTCACTAATCATTCCCAACTGATTTAGCTAAAGTACAGCTAACAGCAGCATAAGGATACGCTTCAAAGTTTCTTATGTAGGCCAGGCAGCCTTAAAAATAACTACTGGTGATTAATCACTCAAGGAAATTTTAGCTGTGTTCTACCAAACGTGGCAATGGGAAGGTGCTGTTCAGTTCTTCTGAAATATCTGAAAAATACCCTATAACTGCTATTTCATCACAAAAGGTTGTCTGATCAATCTGCACAAGTACACCAGGCATGTTCTAAAGACCAACTGGTGCAGGCAGTCAGTACTCAGTAATACAGCATTTTCCAGTGAGTGCTAAGTGCCAAGTAAACAAACCTGCTTTTTGCTCCCACGAGACAATTCATGTTGCTCAGCAACTCATTTGCATTAAAAAATTACCTGTGTCTGCAAAAAAACAAATTCTGTTGAACAAAAGTCTTCCTGAATGCCTTGTATGACAAGGTCCATGCAGTTTCATGGCTTGTAACATAAGCACTATGCCACAGGTAACTCTCTAACATATACTGAACTTCAGTGTCATCCTAGAGAGGGTAGCTTTCTTCTGTTATTGAAAAGCAGTGTTTTTGCCTCCTGTATGAGAAGCTTCTGCTATATTTCAAACTGCCACGTTTTTTAAGAACTGCCACAGAAAGTTGCTCCCTCTCTTAAAAATAAGCGAAGGTCCTGATAACATCAATCACCTCTCAGTCAATTATCAGAAGTGTTTGCTGCAGAAATAAGGGAGATCAAGGCTTTTTCCCCACTGCCATAATTAAATGGCAAGCCTATTAATATCTTGGGGTAAGAAGAAACAGAAGACTTGGTAATCTGTGTGCCTTTCTTTCTAATGACCTCTAGAGAACTATCACTGTTAGTTAATGATCACCCTATTTGAAGCCATTATCTTCCTGAAACAGGCATAGCTGTGGGTGAATTTAGACTCATAAGTGCTGTAATTTCAGGAAAAGGAAAACTAAGTAAAGTTTAAAGAAGTGTTTGTGGCACTCTTCCATAGGCACAGTCACGAAAGTACACAAAGTTCACAAGAAAAACATGTTAGAAATCCAGTTATTCAGCTTACTTGTAGCTCACACAAACACACATTAAGACACTGATATAGAATTTTTTTCTCTACCACAAAAGCTTGGAATCATTTTAAACTGGGCATCAATTATGACATTTCAGCACCAAAATGTACCAAAATGTAATCTCTAATGGTGATAATTTCACAAGCACGTGTGTTGTACTATAACAAATTAGCTAAAAATCTGATTTTCTGTCAAGAGTCTTCAAGATTAATAAAAAGACAATTGTAAAATAGAGCAGAAAATAGATTGCTTCAGATTAATAGACACAGAAGTACTCTTATTAATCAAGGTTTTTAATAGTTTCCTTTTCTGTTTTACTAGCTGCTCCCCAAAAAGCCTCTGATCCTGTTTTCAGGAAGCAAGGGGCTGGTGAACCATACAGAATTGGGTCAGACACCTAAACTTAACCATCAGTATGGGAAGACAAGAACTTTGCTTACAAACTCCTTAAACACGGCATAATTATGTTAAATGCTTCCAAACAGCCAGGTTTTTTTTATTATTATTATTAATTTCTTATGTTTAGTGCATATTGTAACAGCATTTCAACAGCCAATACAAATCTGCTTTACGTTACTTCATTTGGAGATCACTGTAGAAAGGATTACCCCATTATAAACTGCAAGTTGCTCTCTGAGAAGCTGATAGAATTAAAAAAAAAAAAGGGGGGGGGTTTAAAATAAATAACAAGTATTTACATACAGCCACACTTGAATTATGAGTTTTTCTAAATTGAGCTTCACAAAACTCTCTTCATCAAACCATGTTTCCATAATTACCAGTCAAAAGTAAATGATGTAACAACAGAAGATGTAGTTCATATGAAGCTGCTCTAGGACAATGAGCACAGCACAGCCTTACTTGTTGACTTCTGTTACTTCTGAAAAAATTAAACTGCAGTTGGACATAATGTAAACTTCATAATTGAAACCATGAATTCGTAACCATCTCCCACTGTCTCAGAAATGAAACTACTTCATTAGTTTTCAAAACAAGAAGTTTCATTTTACTATCTTAGTAAGTACCATATTTCAACCAGTTACCTCCCCCTTTATCATCTGCTAAAGGATCAATATGTCCAGAGAACCAGAACACAAAGTTAGGTTCTATACCTCAAAAAGGCCAGAAAGAATCGCTCCGTTCACCTCCTGGAAGTAAAAAACAACAGACCTGCCTCACCAATAAACGCATGCATCTCTTACCATGCAAGCCTCCATGAGAGCAGTGTGCATTTCATCTGTCTTGTGTTCCTGGTCTGCACCAGCTTCCAGCAAGAATCTCACCATTTCTAGATGACCTGTACAGAGAAGTTACTTAACAGATAGAAACGACTTTTGTCAAGTACATTTTGTAACCTACCACAAAAATGTACCAGAATAATATAAGTAAGGCAACAAAAGGCCACGCTACAGATACATATACATACATATATATATAGATAGATAGATACATATAGATATGTTCGTATCTATACATTCAAAGTCCACATAAACCTAGTAACAATTTTTATAAATATCATCTGATTCACTTCATGACTAAAATGATGCATCTACAACATGCATTCCTTGAAGTCATAGAGCTGAGCAGTGCAAACATCAGATTAACAAGAGTAGTTCATTATGTCTTAACAGTTTCCAACTTCTTCAACTAAAGAACATCAGGATGTTTTGTTTGGCTTGGAGGGAGTTTTCTTCTTCTCAGTCAACACTAAGAATTTAGGGTTACTGTGCTTATAAATTACATTGTGAATGGTCCCTGAGGTCACACCAAGCCTTAGGGAATAAAATATACAAGACGGATGGACCTTCACACATAGCATTTGAAGAATCTATCTGAATATTTCTACCATAAAAAAATTTTAACACAGTTTGCAAGTATTTACGATCTACGACTCCATTAATTCACAACTATCACTTTCCAAGTCCTGTAGGTATGTCAAGCCCACTTAACTCTGCCACACAGCCATGACTGACCCAAGAAGTAAGCACACAGAATCAAGTCAGGAAAAAAAAAAAAACACCTGCTTTATAACTGAACAAACGTAGGATAGTGCCCACTATGAGGCTACACTGACTTTTCACCCTTCCCCCTTTACTTGGAAGAAGACTGTGACATCCTTGGTTCTAAGCACGGCACGTCATACTACAAGAAGCAAGCAACGTCAGAAAACAAGAAAAAATAAGGATATCTTCACTTCCTAAAAATGACATTTAGAGCAACACAGAAATTCATGGGATACAGACAAGATGTACGGATGAGAAGAACATAAAACCTTGAACATCTTCACTTCTTTTCTGTTTGGTGTAACACAAAAGTGATTTTAACAATTAAAAAAAAAAAAAAAAAAACAACTGCTCTCCAAGATGGCTCATGAATGAGAGCTCAGATACACTATTTTCAGGCAGGAGATGGTTTGAAGTCCCCTCCTCTCTTTCAAACAAAGCCTCTGTTCTGAGAATTACCACAGAAATAAACTACCATGGCTTATGAAGGTGTTTGGTAATAATGCACAAGGATTTTATCAAAGCAGAAGAAAACAAATGTAAATGAACAATTACAATTATCTTCCATGGAGATGCTACAGCAAGTACCTCTAGGATTCCAAGAGCCATTCTAATAGTTATAATAAAATGTACCTTAAGTGACGATTGCAGCAACTACTCTGGCTACTTGAAAACATTTGGTCTTAAAACAACTTCAGCTCTCCCCAAGGAGATGCAAGATAGCTACTTAATACTCCAAAGGAGGCAAGGAAGTCCCACTGCCTAAGCACTGACAGATAAAAGGCAAAGTCCTAGTGTATGGGAACTGCTGAGTCACGGCCTGAACCTCTGATTAATCACCTGAGGTGAGCCATGAGTCAGCCAGAGGAGCACAGGTGAAGGCAATTCACCTGTGCTGCCAGAAGGGGTGGAGCCAGGCTCCACCCCTCCTAGACCTATTTAAGAGCTGGCTACCAGTGGGGAAGGATCTCTTCTGGAGATCCCCTCTTTTGGTATCTTCTGGTGAGCTCAACCCAAAGGTAAGCTCTTCCACTTATTCTCTTTTGTGATCCTTGTTTGCTTTGCCTTACTCTCTTGATTATATTGCGATTATAACATTTTGATATCTATTGATTATACACAATTATATTGTGATTATAACATCTTAGTTATACACCTAGATACCGTACACATTTTAAAGTGCAAAGTCCTTTGAACTATTTGACATTTCCATACCTAAGCAGAGTATCTTGCAAAATAAGTTACATTACAGAAAGTTTATTGTACTAATTCTGTGATAAAGTATATCCTCTTGCTTCACAATTCATTTAATTGAGAAAAAAAATTAACTATCGTAAGGACTCAGAAAAAGTTTTGTATCTTAAATACTTATTCTATATATGAACCATCATCTTATGGTACATACATGCTGTGCAGCACTACAACCAATATAAAAACATATCAAAGCGTATATTTATAGCCTTAAAATAAATTTCATAATATACAGCAAGGCAGAGTAAATACACATTTGAAGAGACTTTCCACACTTCAGTAAAGGCCTTGGTACCATACCTTTGTAACAAGCCAGGGTAAGTGCGCTCTCCTTAAACTCATTGGAATGTGTGTTTATGCCAGCGCCATTTTCTAACAGCACTCTGGCCACTTCCACATGACCAGCACTTCCTGCTTCCATTAGAGGAGTGTGACCATTTTCATTATGGTCCTCAATACTAGCGCCCGATTCCAGCAGTACTTTCACAACATCAACGTAGCCTCCAGCACAGGCATAGGTAAGAGCTGTATTGCCTAGAACCAGAGGAGAAAGATTTTAAAGATAGAACTCTAAATCTGACAGAACTTCTACATTGGAAACCTTGTATCTCAATCATCTGATCACATTTATAGGGCTAACTACCTTCCAGAACAAGTTTGTTGCTTTTTTTTTTTTTTTAAAAAAAGGTTTCAAACCAAGAGACTGTTTGAAAGGATGAAGGGAAAACAAGCAAGTAACTACTCAAAGTAACTCAGTGTTGACAAACTGAAGATTTAAATGTACCTGGTGACTGAAAATTCTCTCCCCATTTCTCTTTCTTGGTTAATCCCAACTTGCACGACAAAACCTCAGCACCTTTCTTGTTAAATCAGCAGGGATGTACTATGATGGCTAAAAGAAAAGCTCAAAGCAAGGAGCAACATAAACTACTGCTTTCTAAACCAGATCTAGAACACCTGTGAAGGGCTAGTTCACAAGGTCCACAGGCTTCACAAAGAGATGAAAAGAATCCCCATGAAAAAAAAAATTGAAAAAAAAAAAACTATCTGAACAAAACAGTCCATGAATCCACCCTTATGAAAGGTTTCTCAAAAAAAAAGCCAGAGCAGTATTACAAACTTGGGACTGCTTAATTAAAAAAACCTCCACACACCTGTCATCTCACACCCTAATTTTCCTCATTATTTAGGCTTAGTAATCAGTTATTCTGTCTGCTTCAAGGAGGCACAACAAGGATTTCCAAAAGACAGGCTACTAAAACACAACCTGCCAAGAAGGTGGCACTAAAAAAGGCCCTCTTCTCATGTTCACTGTATTCTCAGTTAACCAGACCTTCTGTCAGATAATTTTGAGTATATCAACTTCCAAACGGTGCTTAAAATACTGTGCCACAACAATTCACAAATCCCACATATCTAAAAGTCACTAATTTGATCCAATTACTTATGTCCAAAACCAACTTGTATTTTAAAACTACCCAAAAGAGGATAAGTAGAGTAAGTTGTAAAACATTAAGGAAGAATTCTGTTCATAAAAGTTGGCTCTCAACTGAGTGTGTCTTACAATTTTTTCAAATCAAGTTCTAGTATGCAGCAAATCTCAGCCTTCCAGTTGTTTTCAACAAGCTTCAACACCTATTTACCTGTTGATGACTGCGCATTCACATCAGCACCATGAGCTAGCAGCAACTTGACAATTTTGACATGTCCGCCATTAGCAGCAGCCATTAAAGGTGTTATGTCTCCTTTAATACCTCGGTCCTCTACATTAGCATGCATTGCCAGAAGAACCTGTGAACAGAAGGACGATCAACAGCCTTGGGAAGTGACAAGGCTGAGTGTCAAGATGGTTACAACGTTACACAACCCCCACACCTTCACAAAGAATTTCATGCTAGAAAATTTGAAAAATAAGCACAAAATGCACCAGCAACATGCAGCTGCGTGCAAGTCTTCACCTGTCAGTTTACTAATGTTTTCCACTATCTTAACACTACCTTCAAGTACATAAGAAAAAAGCATTAATTTTAACACCTACATGTTTTTGTATAAGATGCACAAAACAGTTAAAAAAGGACCAACCTGTGCAAGCTCATAATATCCTGCTGAGCAGGCTAAACAAAGGAGGCTTTCCCCTTCTTCTGTGTGCTCGTTCACACTTCGTCCTTCAATTAGCAACTTCCGCACAGCATTTACATCTCCTTCTGAACAAGCCTCTGCCAAGCTGCGGCTAGTAAGATAGAAAGCATTGGGAAGTGAAAACAGACCGCACTTGAAACGCTTTCTCTACGCGCAGAATAACAAGTCTAACATGCCAAAAGGATGCAGTTAACTAAAAAGAAAGCACAATCTAAAAAGCGTCAACTGTTAATTAAAGATGGCATTAATCATGTTATTATTTTCCAATCTTATAACTTAACATGCAGTGCAGAATGACACTTTGCTTACCAAGTTCTGCAACACAGGAAAAGCAGAGAACATGCTCAGAGAGGACACGACCGTGGGCCTGATCTGCCCTCAGCACATGCACTCAGTGTGACATTGTATCAGAGTATGAAGCCTTTTTTGCAATCACTTTTCCTTCTGAAAGGCTACTCCTACAATCCTAGAAACAAATCACTGCTCATTTGTACTACTAATCACTACATACCATAAGTCTCTGTATATTCCCGTTTCGTACCACCAGTTTGAAAAGGTTTTGTTCTACTTATTTTCTAATGTAAGGTTCAAAGACGTGATTTGAACAATAGTTCAATAAAATAATACCCAACTGAGTACTATTTTTTAGTATTCCATTCCAAATCTACAAGCACTCAAAGTCGCATCTTTTATTCCAGGTGCTTGAGGACAGAGAAATCACCAGCCTTATTCACACTTTTTCCCAGCACTGTAACTATTGAACTAAAACAAATCACCCTTAAGAAAATGGCTTCACTTCTGCCACATAGCATAGGACAGAAGTTATGGAATTTTATAACAATTCAATGGTTTGGTTATGGCTCTAATTCCACCCAGCAAGAATTGGCAATGTTCTCCTGGTTTGGTAAACCCTAAGAGAACTTCTGGTTCTCACATCACTTCTTTGCTGCTATCACTAATTCTGTTTCAGTCAAAAAAGGGTTTACTGAATGCATATTTTCAATTACTCTGAAACGATGTATATAATGCATTTATTCTTACAAAACAGAAACTTTCACAGTAGAAACTCAAGCCTGACATTTTCTTTCTCTTCTCCATCTAACTGTATCAGTAATAACAAATTCAAGTCTTTTTAATTTGGGTTACTTCATTTCAGCCACCATCCTTTCACCTCCTATCCATTTAACGAGTGCTATCAAAACAAAATTAACCATAAAGGGAATGAAAAAATAAGGTATTTCACTGAATATTTTTGCAAGCCTCACTATTCAACATTAACAATTCTTAGAACACACAAGATCTGAAATGGTTACTCGTTCAGCATGGACCAAATTATAACTGCTTCTCATAACCAGGACTCCTGTATCATCTGTGCCACCAGACCAAGTTTTTGCATATATAAAAATATTTCTTAAAAATATACTGCTCAACATATTTTCCATATTTTCTTCTACTTCCCATATCCCCTGTCTTAGCAACTTTGGTAACAGGGGCATGCAAAGAAGAGCATCAGACAAAACAGCAAATTATTCTGCTCTTCTTTAAATGTCCTGGTCAGCGTACTGTTTCCTTCAGAGTCACTTGGTATACAAAGAATAAACTGTCAACTAGAGAAAGGGAATTCAGTAATTCCTACTAACAGTCTGATCCTTTTGTACCGAAACACAAATAGAGCCTAGAAGAGAGTCATCTTTTACTTCTCCCTCCAATGTTCAGCAACCCAGAATCTACTGAGTACCAGAGAGCCTCCCAAAAAGCAGAGGCTTGGCCACACCTCTGTTCAAGGTCTTACCCAGCTGACAACTCGACACAAGTTCCACTTGGAGTTTCATCATTTTGCAGCCAGGAATACACAAGGAAAAGCCCCACCATTAAGCAGCACACAACTACAGTATAAAGCATGGCTTACTTGTCCGTCTGCCCTGCATTTGCTGTGCTTTCTGCTCTCATCCGGGTTAGTGCAGCAGCAGCTTCATCCAACGCGCAACTGACCGAAGAAGTCAGTCTGCGGAGCACCTCAGGATCTGCGAATGCTTTACCATCAGCAGTCGATAGTTTACCTATTCCTTCCATGATGCCAATTTGCAACAAGTTGGTATGCGTGCCAGGAAAGGAGGAAATGAAAAGAAGTTGAAACTGAGCCTACAAGATTCCTTGACAGAAGCATTCCAAACATAATGAACTACAGCTTCCAAAACAGAAGGGATTAGCTGTTTACAGCATTAAATTATAAGCTGCACTCAGACATGATGCACACGAATTAAACCCTCTAACCATCTAAAACACTGTGTTTCAACTAGCCATTATATGCAACTAATGTTTTTCATACATCCGTATTACAGAACAAAGGCTCACTGAACAGTGTAGTTTTTGAGACAAGGCTGCAAGTCTAAGGCTGGGTGTTAATTTTTTTCTGAGGTATCTATAAATCTGAATTCAGAAGAAACCTATTAGAAGCACAACATTCACATGAAGTTAATTTTCAAAAATTCACAACATTTTAATGAGTTGCTCAGTCACCCCTGACTTACACAACATTGCCACATTCACACTGCTTTGCATTCTGCATCTGTACCATCCACATATGGATTAGACTTATGAAAGCAGTTCCAGTATAGGCTCATGTGTTAGTGCATTGGGATTAAACCTGCATGGGACACGAGTACTTACCTGCAGCTTCAAGTAAAGCTTCTAATCTTGCCTGGGTTTCTGGATCTACGGTCCTCAGGTCAGCACCATCAGCAGTACTTGACAAAAGCAATTTGGAAGCTGTTTCCAACATAGGGTTTTCAAGATCATCCTGATCCAGGATAAATGATTCCACCTGAAAAATAACAGGTCTAATCTGAGAAGAATGTAACTGATAAACTTTTAATTAATACATCAAAAAATGTAACTGCAATGCAGCAGGGTTTTTTTTTTTAAATACTTTATTTACCAAACCACCCTCAGATGAGTCAAAAGGGTATTATTTCTCCATTGGAAGCAATGAGGTTTTTGAAAATCATATACAAGTTCCTCTAAGAGATCCATAAACACACTATGAAGTTTATGAACTAGCAACAGAGCCGTTCATTAGATTACCAAGCTCATACTGAAACACCATTCCTCCCCAAAGCTCTATACCGTCTCAAAAATCCACTTCTTCCACAATCAGATAATCTACCTAGATATAAGACTGTCCAGCAAATAAACCACACATCAACTACCCATGGTTCATTAAAGACTCCAAACTTACAGTAAAAGCAGCTACCATCTGTAACACAGCAGTAATATATTTCCATATGGAGTACAGTTTATCAAGATAAAGTACAAATTATTTTATTCTTGAGAAAGATTTACGTCTGTCCCTAAAGTTTACAAGCAGTCTCATGAGCATCACGAGTTCAGATTCCTGCAGATAAATGCCCTACGAACCTAAGTGCAGACAAACCAGAAGAACAACCAACTCATCTTAGGACTCCTGAAAGGTCTCCTCCTCTTCCCATCTCTTCTTGCATACAAGCACAGAGCTTACATCACAGCTTTTCCTTCTAAAACTTGTCTTCACTTCCCCAGCACATTCAAAACTTTGTAGGAATGCTATTAGAATTTAGCTTGAAGACAGACACCTTGTTTGTTTAGGAAGCTAGGCTGAGAACTACTTACAAAAATTCCCTTATCATCTAATGGATACCATTAATAAATACTCACACACGGTACAGCATTCTAACTTGCAAACTGAAGGCAACCTCTAGTTTTCTCCCCAGCCTCTGGCAGCCTTGGCAGGTCCCCTACCTGCTCACTGCCAGCTGCACTCCACACATCCACTTGACCATTTTTAGACCAGTTCATCTGCAGACTTACTATTTATCTTCTTCCTAAAGACTAAGCCTGCTGCAGCAAGAGAAAGGAACTACTCCACCATTCAGGAGGAAAGAGACAGATTGCACTGCTGGAAATGCAGGTTACCGAGCAGCTGAAAGGCTTCTTGGCTCTCTCAACATCAGAAATGGAAATCAAAACCACCCCTGCATCAACTAACTGATAAACCTCACCTGAGCAAAGTATTTAGCAGGTCATGGTTCTTCCTAACATGATACAAGTACTTGCTAAGCAGTAAGTCAAAATACAAAAACATTCTCATGAAACTCACATCTCTTCCCCTGACATTGGGTTTTTTGTGCAGTTCGTTTCAAATGGAAAAATCTTCCCATTTTCCTTCTCCCTAATAACGTGAGCACTGTGATAAAAACAAGTAGCCTCACCTAAAGCATACTAGGAAAAAGGTGAGAAAAAGCAATCTACCTACAAACAACACAGTACCATTAAAACCACAAGTCACCAGGAGAAAATGTATTCCGTAAAACATTTTGGATAAGAGTCATATAATGTGCTCTCACTTAAACACTGTTTCAGAGTAATGCCTCAAGGAATGAAATGTATTAACAGCTTATTTTAGACTATTTCACAACATTAAATATAGCTGGATATTCTTTTCTAACAGATTCATCTTCAACCTAAGAGCTGCAGAACTTTCCAGCAGGCTAGCAGTTACACTTCTCTAATTGCCCTTCCTCTTAAGAGAGTTTCATTGGCTCTACAATTTTGTTTCTCAGTCTGTTCTACATGACACCACATCCAATGCACGACGACAAAGTGGTAAAGATTATTTTAATAGTGGTGAATAAATCTGCATTTTGGTAGGTGAAAACTGTTTTTGGTGTTTTTTTTTTTCCCCAGAAAATACCACCTTCTCTGCAGATGGAAGAGACTAAAGAAAGCATTTCCATTTACCAGCCCGAGTAAACAGACACTTCCTTTAACAGTCTCCAGATGTATATTATTTCCCTTAAGTACAAATGTGTGGAAGAGTACACGCATGCTCCACCTCACATATCAGAACAATCAGTCTGGGCTCAGTCGGCACTTCTCTGATCACACAATACTCTGACATAATCCAATTGTTCGGACAGCCCCCAGCACAAAGCCTTTTACAAGATTTCTCCTCTCTCACCCAGCAGTAAAACCCCATGTTCTGTACTTGTTTATCTCCGCTTTGCCCAGAATGACTTCTAGGGAAGTTGATGCTAATACCAATCAAAAAAGATGCTGGGGGGGAGGCAGTGGAAATCACCAAGTTTTGACTGCTTCTTTACTAAACAGACTCATTTTGATGCATTAAATACAAAACGAAATTTTAAAAGCGCCCAAGTTAGCTGGTATATTAATCCAAACCTCAAAGAAGTTCCACACTACAAGTAGCCCAGCACATGTTCCAACTATTATTTTTGTAAGCAGAAAGCAATCCTTAGTATTCCAAGTATTGAGATACTAGACTCAACTGCAACTTTCAACACTGTGCTTTTATCATCTCTACCTCCAGGTGATGAAGCTTCACAATATCAAAGCTGAGGGCTGCCCACACACTCCCAAGCCTCCTTCACAAGCCCTCATCTCTGTGTACAGTTGGGCACTTCTGTTTTCCAAAACACAGACTCCAAATTCTATCTACTCATTCATCCTCTAGTTTTGGAATGACGGTTAGCAAGGAAAACAAAAAGGTACTAAGTAGGAAAGATAGCACAGGATTTCTTTGTTACCAGTCTATAATCAAGAGGTGTACATTTCTACAGAAAGTGTATTTTATGAGCAGGGAAACAGCTTAGCTTTCATAAAAAAAACAGCATTTTTAGTACTGTTCTACTATCTGACACATACAGATATCTCAACTACACAAAAGCCGATCCACAGGACTCTTGTGCACGTATGCTCAAGAAAGCTGTGAAGTATTTCAGCAATTCCATATTTTGACTGCAAACTGCCAGATGCTGAACATGGATTTCACTGTGCAATAGCAGATCCTCTGGAGGCATGATTCAGTTCCTCACCATCTCTCCTGTGCAAATAATACATATGTAGAGCAGCTATGGATACACAGCATTGATACCCCATCTTGTTTCCCCTATGTGAGTATCTTCAGAGTCAAGACATGCCTCCATATGGCCTCATACAGCTGCAACAAAGATGACAAATTTATCCTGCAGCTTCCCTCCAAACAGAGCTTTTTACAAAAAAATTGACCAGCAGCCAAGACTCATTTTAACACCTTCCTAATTTCATGACAAGCCAGGTAGAAAGGAGGATGGAATACCAATCTCACCTATGTCACTCATTGCCCATGCTGCCGAGAGAAATCCAGTACTCAACAACAAACCAAGTTCTCAAAAACTACATCAACTAAATAGAAAGCTGATGGTCTTACCTTACCACCAAAGTCAATACGTTATATCCAAACTAACACTATAAGCCTAAGGTGACAGCAACTTCAAACTTACTTTCAGCAGAAGTGCCTGCCACACGTGGCTAACTTGGTATGAGAATTCTTCATGTAAATAAACACATAGAAACCAGTATCACACATTCAAGTACAGCACCGTTGAAATCTGATCAGAATGAACAACTTCACTGCCAAGAAATTTTGATCTTGCTCGATGCATTGCAATGAAAGACCCACAAGATCAGAGCTAAGCCTTTTTGTTACACTAGTGGCCTTGGTACATTCAAAGGGTCTCTTACACATCTGTCTCCATGCACCTCTAACACCTGCAGTATTCTAACTTCCAACCCATAATGCCACTACCTCTAAGCTGGGATGCTCTATGGTGAACTTATAACAGTAGACATCAAAAGAGATTCTTGAAATTTTGTTTATGAACTGTGGTAGAAAACAGCTCAACAAGCACCACCTATTAAAATCCTTAGCACTGAATATCAAAAGACTATTATTTATCCATCTGATCACTACACGGCTGCCATGAATAGCTCTGCTCAGTAGTCTATAGAGCATCTCTTGCATTTATCACTGTTTTACAGACTTTCCCCTCGATCACAGCTGTCTCAAGGACAACCCAGAAGAATCAAAATAGTTCTAACCAGTCACTTTCTCAGCCCTACATCATGTTACGCAGCTATGAGCCTTTAAGGGCCCAAGAAGTGCATTTTGCAGATTCCATTCCACTGCCCTTCTCTCTAAGGACACCCTTAAGTACTGCTTTCCAGCATTTTGAAAGAAATTAACACAAGCATTTAAAACACTATTCTCCACATAAATTACAAAAACCAGCATCACGCTACTGTAACATTTGCAATCCAAAAGCTGATGCAGATAGAAGGCAGCAAGCAGTTGCTACAGCCTGCATGCATTTAGGCACACAGTTATCAACCCAGTCAAAACACTAAAAAGCATGAAGCCGTGCTTAGGCCAAACATTAGAACCATCACGTTGGAAAAAAATGCACACTCCTAGACGTTTTTTCAGACAGCACTAACAGTCCAAAACCACACAATACAATATTCCCCTATGTTACATGCAGACACGCTCAAAATAGTAGTAAACATTTTATACAAAAACATGTTTCAAGTAGCAGAGTGAAATCCAGTTTCACTGTCTAGCAGTCAGGGTGCTAGCAACAGACTTAGAAAGCTGTGAACGAGCAAGCTGCAGTCATTAACATAATAGGATGAAACGTTTTTAAGCTTCAGTATTCAAGCTTCATAAATAACATCAACTGAAACCTGTTTTGGATGAACCCAACTAGCCCAGACAAGTATTTCTAGAGGCCTCAAAACACCTTGTCTGACAAAATATTCACTTTGTGGGCATTTTACTTCTCCTTGGGGGAGGAAGGTAGCCCCTATTTTCTAGAGCCTTACAATTTAAAAGCCAACTTACTTTGCAACTGCTGACAGATCACTCCTACGCTTTTTGTCTTCTATTAGGCATGGATTCCTGATTTGGTATTTGCTAAATTTTTGCCTTGGCAGTGGAGCCTTTGGTGTTTGACATGCAGAGGCTCTATGGCTCCTCAGAGAACAAGGAGTACGAAGGCTCTCTGGAGAACGTGGCACACAAAGAACAGCCAGCTGCTACTGCCATGCAGCAAACCTCAGCACCTGAAACTGACCTGAACTGAGAGGTTGTTTTTATTATTTCTTAGTTACCTAAGGGCTAACTGCCAATTTCCAAGAGCTGCAAAAATTGATCTTTCACAGCTCTAAAATTTTTGGAGAGCAGTACGAAGGTTTTAGAGATAACATGACATTTAACACAGATTTACAGGCCCACAAGGTATTGCAATGCCACCTTCAGACTGAAACTACAATCATTGCCAGCTCTGTCAGTAGAATTTTGTCTCACTTTGAGAAGTTACCAGTAAGGAAATTTCAGAATCTTTATGCTCTTAGCTAAAGTGATGCTCCTTCAATGCATGGCCCTGATTCACATGAGGAACACCCAGCAAAACAGCAGAGCTTAACCCACCAGCTTCCCACTGCACTCCAGCAACTCAGATCCAAGTTAATCTCAGCTTTCGCTACAGAACAGTTTTGGCTCCCACACCTCCAACAGTGGCGAGCTAATTATTTCTATCCCTGTCCTTCACCTTTCTAAGACCACAGATTGTTTTTAACAGCCACTGACATTTACTCAGTCAGAGCTGGACCCACAGCCTTTCCCTTCTGCAAGTTCGACAAGCAGGGCTGGCCAAGCAGAAAGGGGCACACACGGCTAGTATGAAGACACTTTCCTCAAGATGACAAGCTTACACAATTCTGCAGTCCAGGATCAGGAGCCCTGCCAGGATCTTCTCTGCCTGTGCTTTTATCAAAAACGGCTCCTTAGTATTTTTAGCTGCTGAACAGCTCCACTGAGCACCTGTTGATCACTTCCCACAGCCTTGGGGATTACTGTCAAATCATTCAAAGTTATTGCATAGGAAAAAAAAATAAACACGTTCACACACATCCACATGTGTCCTTCATACCACTTTAGCAAGTATGCCTTTAAAATCAGAAATACTTTCTATCACTCACTTATGAATATGCCCTACAAATTTGTCTTATGCAGACCAGCACCTTCAACAGTATCACCTTACAGCTGATATGAGTGAGAGGAATTGAAACAATACTCTTAATGCAACAATGAAGACCAATTTTGATTAATAATTCGTGACGTTTTATTTGCACATTACTCCTAGGTGTTTTTGACATGTTTTGCATCTTAGGCATTCAGTGGTCAAAGGATTCATAAGGGAGAAAGGTGAATGAATATACATGTACTGCATAGCAATATACAACTAAGACCTGGCAAAATCCAGCCATCTACCTGTAGCATTAATTTCTTACTTAGACATCCAAAATCTACCACGCAAACAAACAATCCAAGAACTCTGCTAGATATGATTCAGAATTCCATTCTCTTTTTAACTTCAATGGGCTATCCAAACCTTTACACCCAGCTTTCAATTAAGCATGTGAAGAAATACCCTGGAGTTTTATCAGCAGAAACTCATTATTCCTAATGTATTCCATAATGCCCACACACTGTCCACACTGCACTTTTTGTGCATCTTAGTTGCAAACTCAGTGAAAGCTTAGAAGTTTTCTTCAGATCCTCACGTGGCCCATGGCAAAGCAGTAACTGCACACACCTCCTCCCCCTCACCCTGCTGCCCTTCAGCCCTCAGAACATGGCTTACACTCTCAACATGCATTAAACCATCCCAACTGAAAGGAAACTTACTGAAAAGACCTACGCTGGTTTGAAACCCTAAGGCAAAGCAATCTACTTAGCATACCCCCCAAAATGAAATTGTGGCCATGGATTTTGACTTGATAAAACTAAACATTAAGGCATTGTGTTATCTTTTCAGCTCAGGCCATGTTTTCAGGTGTAATTACTGCTTAGGCCTGAAGCCATTTGAAAATAAAACGCTCTTACGCTATCAATACTGCATCACACTACAAAAGCTCCAATTATAACTTAAGAACAAGCATTTGACAGAGGCTGTCATTTTGTCAAAACAAATCACCACCACTTAACACGGATGACACAGCTCTGAGGTAGAAGTGATGATCTACTGGGTATTTACAAGAGATACTATTTTTCTTAGATAAAAATCGAAGTGCTTGTTACTGAAAAGGCCAAGTGAAACAGACTACCCTGACCACTTGATTTCCATCTCAAGGTTTTTGTGCTTTTCTTCATACCTATCCTGAACCAGAAGCATGTCGTATGATCCTTCCTTAGCCTACCCTACTACTACAGCAGCACTGCCAGCCTTAGAGCAGCATTTCTTTCCTGGGAAATGAGGACTGCTTCCCTTTATCTGGGATGGATGATTAGATCTCCTGTCTAACATGCCACAACCCTCCTGAAATCAAAGCACCTTCTTCAGCAGAAATCTGAAGTCTAGCAGCTGGAATGTCTCTTCATTATCTTCTTTTACGTTTCTATCAACTGTACACTCCAGTCCTCTCGCCGCTGCTGTATAGGGGCAGGGGGAGGGAATGACAAGATTAACAGCCCATGGTGCTGAAATGGCATAACATTGTCCTCATGACTGGCACCAGAGTTTCTGCTGCAGGGACACCTGCATTATTACTGCAGTGTTTCTGATGACGAGACAGGTGCTGATGTATTCGCAGAACTCCCTCCCCTCCTCTGTAGCTGATCCTCAGACAAACAACAATAAAGAGAGACGCAGACTGGAACACACAGCTACAAGAAAGCTGTTACTGTGGAACTACCAAGAAAAAGAGACCTTTAGTTTAATATTTTATTTTCCATTTCAGTTCTTTCCAAACATTTGGCACGCTTCCACATTAAGCAAATTTATATGTTAACTGCTGCTCAGCTGCAATTCTGCATACAAGACAGAATTCATGCCAACAGAAAACACCACCACCTCAACTCATCATCTTAGTAAATCCACTGCTACAGTTAAATTATTTGGGGGTGGGGAGAGGGGAAAGGCCACAAGGACTGCAAGTTAAGCCTCTGGCATGATTTCATAGCATTAGAAAACATCTGCAAAAAACTTCCTCTAAAACTGCCTGCCATCATACTTCTGGAAACCTGGCTTCAAAGAAAACTCACCTAAATGCAGTACAAAGCTGACAAGCTCCTTCTCCATTTGAACACAGGTATACACATCCAATCCCTCCTCCTGTCCTGAACCCCACAAAGCTGAACATAAAAATTTAATATCAACCGCCTCCTTTGGCCTGTGCTGGTGAAGAACTCACCAAGCAAAGCTTCCCTAACAGCACACGAGCAAAATTCACTTAACAGACTGCTCGTATCTGCAGAACAAACCAGAAACATTGTAGCCTAAAACAGAAGGACTGACATAAATACGTCTGCAACAAAGGCTGCTCCCCTACTGTTGCAAAACCACCATAGAACCTGTTTTCTGCAAAACATCCCTATCAACAGAGAAATACTACAACAGAGAGCTTGACCAGAGTCAGTTTTTGTGGCCCATAGCAAGTAACCTATCACATCTCCCCAAGCTATAAACTATCAATCCGAAACAAAGAAGGGGGTGCACATAACCACAAAGTGAGGAGATAAACAACCAAACCTATCACACAGAATGGCCAGGATTGGAAGGGAGCTCAAGGATCATGAATCTCCAACCCCCCTACCCCAGGCAGGACCACCAGCCTCCCCATTTAATACTAGACCAGGCTGCCCAGGGCCCCATCCACTCTGGCCTTGAACACCTCCAGGGACGGGGCATCCACAACCTCTCTGGGCAGCCTGTTCCAGCACCTCACCACTCTCTCTGTAAAGAACTGCCCCCTGACATCCAACCTAAGTCTTCCCTCCCTCAACTTCAAACCATTTCCCCTTGTCCTGCAGTTATCAGCCCTTTCAAAGAGTTGACTCCCCTCCTGTTTGTAGGCTCCCTTTAGGCACCGAAAGGCTGCAATGAGGTCACCCTGCAGCCTTCTTTTCTCCAGGCTGAACAAGCCCAGCTCCCTCAGCCTGTCTTCGTAGGGGAGGTGCTCCAGTCCCACGATCATCTTCATGGCTCTCCTTTGGATCCTCTCCAACAGCTCCCTGTCTTTTTTGTACTGGGGGCTCCAGACATGGACACAGTACTCCAGATGGGGCCTCACAAGAGCAGAGTAGAGGGGGACAATCACCTCCCTGTCCCTGCTGGCCACCCCTCTTCTGATGGAGCCCAGGATACTGTTTCCAAGCAAATGATATCCTGTGCTTACAGTAGCAACCCTCTCCAATTGTTGCTCCAAAGCCTGATGCCATAGTTTGACAACTACAGCCCCTAAGACTCTCTCTCAAATGTAAGCATCACTTAAGCTACTTAACAAGTTACTTATAGGGCTGCACAACCCCAAGCCTAGCCATTATAGCTGTAGAAAGCTCAGAGGACGTGTTTACACTGCCTCTGACCACCCAGCCATTTCTGCAGGCAGGCAGGCTGTGTCACAGGCAGTGTAAAAGAAGCCTTCTGCAGCACATAATCAGCCTGCTGGAGCTCTCACTGTGCCAAAGGACAGCTCAAGGTCTCCACCTCCACAGATCAGCCTGTGCTTCCAGCACGCCCTCACCACCGTGGACTCAGACTGACCCACAATCCTGACACAGCAAGCTCTGATCTATCAGTCAGTCAAACACACACAGAGAACATAAGTAGCACAGAACAACTTAGCTGCGTGAAAGTGTTTTCAGTTTTGTCATTCATTATATAAAAATTGCCAATACATTAAGATGGCTCTGCTCTGAAGAGAATTTGGACGTCTACCTGAAGAGCACCTCAATTCATAGTGACACATCTCCAAACAGCTGCCTTACTGACAAAGGCCTAGGCAGCTCTGCAGTATGCTGCTACATCCCATTCCTTGCCACCTGATTTTCAAGGCACTTATTTTCAAGAAAATTATTATTTTCTTAAGCCTTGCTTAAGGAAGGGGAGCTTGCAAGAAACAGAAAATCCCGTGGGAAAGGCTGGTCATTTCTTTTCCACTGGACTCACCTTTTGCCTTAATTGCACACCACAAGGCTAGATTTAATGGATGCCTTCTCAACACAAGCATTTATTTCCAACCCCAAAACAAATCTCCCTGCTACACAGATCAGACCACCACTCATTTGTAACCTTCACACATCTTCTTTTAAAATGATACCTGAGGAAGAGGAGAAAACAAAAACTGTAAGCTACCAGAAGCATAAATGCATTGTTTCGGTTCCGTTACCTCTGTCAGAGCCAACCTTGAAATCTCAAACGCCATTTATTATTATCACCAGTTAACTTCAGGGGGCTCACCTGCATGTTTGTCACCTGCATGTCTGTCACCTGCATGTCTTCAAGGAGAAGCATCTTGAGCTTGCTTTTCACAGCTTGGTAAGCAGCCATTTCTCTATCACTCTCTCAGGCTTAGTTAAAACAGATCAGACCTTTAACTAATCCTCTGAGAAGGGAGTTTAGAGCAGCTTACCACAACAAAAGGTGGCCCAGCTTCTCACAAGTGCTTTTACTGGCCCAAAGCTCTCTGCTGTGGTTTCAGTCCAGAACTGTGCACACCCATTCATTTCCAACTGAAGAAGTTGTTTTTCTAAGGATTTTAGATCAGCACAGCTGAACAATGGAAGCACGACATTATAACTTTTATGTAGACAAAGCCAGCAGAAATGAAGCTGTATGTAGGAACAGCACTGCGGGGCCTCGCCTTCACCCAGATTTCCTAACAGCATAGTTTAAAGCCAAGAGCACTTCCCTCAGATTTGAGCACACACTTATTTCTTGCAACGAGGCCTCAGATGACCCAAAACAGCTCCTCTGCAGTCTATGCCAAGGAAGCTGCTGAACTTCGCAAATTATCCAGATTCAGAGGAGAAAGAGGACAGGCATTTATTCATATCAATCATAGACGAGACCACTCTCGATACACAATTTTAACAATATAATCTTACGTCCATTCAAAACAGCTTCCAGAAAGCAAGCCTCCACTAACACATCTACCTGCTGAGTTTTCACTGCCAGGAAACCACACTCACAAGGTTCAGAAGAGGGAGAACACCGGCTTCCCCAGCCTCCGCGATGAAATGCTGTAGATGTGCTGTGCTAAATCTGCCAGAAAGCGTTTCTCAGTCGGCACAACTTTCTACAATTAGCCTCGTCAGCTTGCCTTCTCTCCTTCCTGCATGTGAGAGCAACTACACGGGTGTTGTACAGTTCCCTCCAGGAGCTACTCCTTCTGTTCCTTAACTGTTGTCAAGTAATTTGCTTCTTGCTTATTTCTTGATTCTGATCATAAGGCAAAACAGAGGGCAGTTCACATGATCATTTATGCCACAGTACCTCCAAACATAACACCAACAATTCTGCAGTGTGGGCCGAAGTGTACAATGCAGAAACACCTCCATTCCCTGAAATTCCTGATGCGCAAATAAGCCATTAAGGCAACAGCATTTTGCCTCGACAAAATGAGAACGCAAGTGACCTGTGCTTGTCCACATACTTTCCTCTCCACACACACACACATACTGAGACATAGACTGATCAGATCACAGAACAAGAGAAACTACAAGAGCAGAAATTAAGCAGTTCTTACTATGTCACAGTAAGTCATAGTTACCCTTAGGACTAAATCTCAGAATTCCTGTTGCCTAATGTACTGCTCTACTAAATGCTACATCCCTACAAAACTCCCTCCCAACATTAAGCATCCCATGCAGCGACTCCATGTTGTGCAATGACAGCCTCTGACAGCTGCAGAAATGCGTGGCCGAGGCTGTACATATCCACACACCCAGGCTCCCTGCTACAACGACAATGGATAGATACAAAAGGTTCCTCACACGGGAAAAGGAACTTGTTTTGGGAAACCAGAGGTCTATCAGAGTGCACATTCCAACAACTGTACTTCAGGCACTGGGCCCACAGACACAAAAAGGTCACAGAAGTTGATTCTATCCCTCACTGTGGCTACTGAACATAACACACCGTGAACAAGTGAACTGCCTAACACCAGTTGTTTCTGTTTCAGAAACAGTTTTCTCAAACAAAATTGGCAAGAAATCATTGCCATCCAGAAGTACTTTCCACTGGTTATTCTTCAGATTAGCACTCTGCAAAGCTGAAGCAGCAGCAGGGAACAAGGGCATGTGGAAGAGGAACAGAAGTGCATAAACAGCTCTTCTGTCTCTGTCAAACTCAGAATTCCCTTTGGCATGAGTGAAACTCATGCATGCATGTGCTTACCCACAGCAACAGAATGTCCTGGGTTGAAAAGGATCACAATGATCATCTAGTTTCAACCCCCTGCTATGTGCAGGGTCGCGAACCACCAGACCAGGTTGCCCAGAGCCACATCCAGCCTGGTCTTGAATGCCCAGGGATGGGGCATCCACAACCTCCTTGGGCAACCTGTTCCAGTGCTTCACCACCCTCTGTATGAAAAACTTCCTCCTAATATCTAACCTAAACCTCCACTGTCTCAGTTAAAACCATCCCCCCTTCTCCTGTCACCATCCACCCACGTAAACAGCCCTCCTGTTTATATGCTGCTTTCAAGTACTGGAAGGCATGGATCTAAAAGTGTAAAAGAACACCAGAACAATTTTCTTCAAGCAATGTAACATGTAGCCTACCTTAACCACAGCTTTTCTTTAGCATGACTGAAGTGATTAAAGCAGTTATGGTGCACTGCATAAGTACAAGACACCTACAAAACTTCTCCTTGCAGTCTCTATCCCTTTAAGTAAAAACAATAACAAACTGCATATATGCTCCACAAACCATGCTTCCTCATGATAGATGGCAGCCTCTTAAATGAAAGCTGCCTTACATTGAATTAGTAATACAAGACAACACATACTCAGGAATAAGAAAAAGCGCATCTGAAGGAAGACACTGGAAGGACAAATCTCTCAAACATATCTCTATTCATAAAAAGATTACGGCATAACCAATAGTTGCATTTTGTTTCCAGCACCTCAGTGTTAAAGCACAAATGCTACTCCATGTGCACCTGCAGGCTCAGGTACCATTTCCTTCCATCAACTTCCAAGCTAGAGAACAGTCAAGAGATAAACCAGGCTGCTATTGCTTAAAAACTGCACCATCACAGCAACGCTGAAAATAGTTCTACAGAATGGCCCCTTAAAGAACAGGATTTCAGCTGAGATTAGTGAAAAGGGCTCATCCTAAGCAATTTAAATAATGTATAATCAAGCTACACCAATTATTTTCCTGCAAAAATGACAATAACAAACTTGCTGGCGTGCACTGCCTCAAGAAATTGGGTGGTCCACATCCTATTTAATACACCACCTTCAGGGATAAGAAACCATACAGCAGAGTTCCATTGAAGACATCTACTTTTCTGCCTGGACTTAACCTGAAGTCTCCATCCTACATCTCATATGAGGAAGGGCAGCCACAAACTATCACATAAAGAATTTTATGAAAATAACCAAACATATTTTGGGAAGATAGAACTCACGACATCAAGAGCTTTGACATTACTTCAGGTTGCTCCAGTTTTGTTAGTTGGTATGCATTTTTGTCTTATAAATAGAGGAAAAGCAGTGCAGCTGTCCTGAAACAACTGACTGCATTGCAAGACAAAAATGCAGACCAAAAAACCCCCCAGTGCATCAAATGCCAATGCTGATTTCTTTTACTTTACTTCCCATTGGTTAAAAAAAGAAAAAAAAAAAAAAAGCCACTTTTCTGCATTTACAATTGAGCCTTCTGTTCAAAAATGGAGTTGGTATGGCCTTATTTGCCACTCTTCTCTTCTGGTGAGATGCAAGAGGATAAAGTTACAATAGGAAACCATCGAGTCCAATGTCTGATCATAATTCTTATGGTTACCACCTGGGGAACTGAGCATAGCAGAAATTATTTTGAGTAATTTCAACTCATCTGATTAAAATTCTCTCTCACAGGCTTGATAGCCACTGATTTTTCCCCCCCACAGCACAAGGCATTATTAAGCATATCTAACAAACAGAGGACAGCTTGGTTTGCTGTATTTAGCACACCCAACTGAAAGCCTCACCACACTGAACAGATCTGAACAGGGTTGGTTTTTTTTGTTTGTTTTACATTTGGTAAATTAATCAACTTGCAAAGGAGCACAACAGAAGCATAACTACTTGACCAAATCCAAATATGTCAGGTTTTTTTTTTCTTCTTCTGAAAAAGAGATGGTCTAAAAATTGAGGCTTAAGAGTAGAACAAGGACTGTAACTTTCAGGGGAGCTCCTTCTTCCCACCGTTTCCTCCAGCACCCCAGACAGAAAAGTCACACGTGAAATTCCCTCAAGTCACTATTGCCATTTTGATTTCTACTCTTTTTGCTTCTGACCACATCTGTTCTAATTGCACATGAAGACATTTTAGCTTATTTTTCCTATGTTAATACGAATACAGTTCCAACAACAGCTTCTCAGTAGGACATGCTGCAACATGAATCAAGTTTCTTCTCCTTCTTTTCATCACTTTCAGCTATATTCATATCACAAATAAAACTGCCAGTACAAAGTTGCTTTTCAGATTACAAACCTGTCCACAGTGGGGGACAGGAACAACATCTTTATTCCTAAAACAGCATTTCAGAAGTTTAAGTCTGTCACCTAGTAACATGAATGTTGCTATTAAGAGAATTGACAGACAAAACTCTGCAAGAACCGTGCAGCATAGAAAGTAACAGCCACTAACTGATAGAAATCAATGTTTATACAAGTCACACTTCTCAAATGATTTTGATGCTGAGGCAGTGTAACAGGTTGTTTTGAGTGTGAGTTACAGCTTTGGTGCATGTGACTTCCTGTCAGCCAACGGAGCTAACAAATTCCAGCACAGCGAAGAACTGAAGAGACTTTATATGTGCGCAGGAAAAAAAGGGAAAAGTACCTTAGTCAGGAGAAAAACTGGTGTGTTTCTACAAAGGTCTAAAGATGGGACTCAAGAAAAAAAAAAAACACAACCAACACAAATAAATTCACCTAGAACACCTCAGTTTTCTTCTTGCTTTGGATCAAATATCCAGTTTCAAGTAAGCGATTAGCAAAAAACAGCTGGGTTTAAAAGAGACTTTTGCAGACCAATTCCACCTTCTAGTCAAGTCGAGGCCTCCAGTGAAGCTCTCAATTAGCAGCCTGCTCACTGGCAGACACAGGACTTAACAACGCTGACCTTTTCAACAGCAGCTGTCCAGGTACGAAGTCATCTACTGCCTTAAAGCCTCACACGTAATAACTGTGTTTTCATATTACTGTACAAAGAACAAGCCGTTACTGGAAGATGGTAAAACAATAAAACAGAGAAACAATCGCTTTCAATTGCACCATCAGGCTTGTAATCTCTTCCTACAAGCCGAGCAGAAACAGCTGAAAATTCAACAAAAAAACATCCACCAGCTTTTCTTTCTTGCTTCCAATAAAAACAACCCAGCTCAAGCCACTGAAAGCACCTTGCCCTGCTACCCAGTCTTACTAAACTAATGGTATGGGGGAAAAGTAACACAAGGCAAGACTTCCAAAACACAGCTGTTTTGAGTCTCAAACAATAGACAAATGCTCAGATGAGGCAGTATTTGGGAGAAAGTAGTTCCAAGGGAAAGGATTGCTGCTTTGCTTGAAAGCACAAGACAACACTACAGAAAGAGCTCCAAAGGAATCAGCTAGGCAGCTTCACTGCAGTTTGCACTCACCTCCATGAAGCTGCAAGCACAAGGGCTAGCAGGGCCTAGGTGGTTGCCATCACTTCTGTTCTGTCAGACTGACACCATTCTGTCAGCTCCATGGAAACATGAGAAGGCAGCAGCACAAGGGGTTTTTCACTACACAACTCACTGATCTTCTGTGTACCTATTTCTCTAAGCAATTTGGCCAGCAAGCCCACTATGACTCCAGGACCACTCTTTTCCAGCAGATTCAAGAGAAGGGCAGTAAGTTATTTCTCCATTAATATTTCCCTAATCTTCCACGATTCTCCTAGCTATACAATGGCATGGTGCAAGTTCTAGCACCCTGCTGCACAAACCTCACATTAAGATCGTTCCTACTCATCCTGCCCTATAGGGCATTTGGGGGAACTAACACCACCTGATTATAAGATGGCCGAACAACTCAGCCTTGCTGTTACCAGGTGCAGCTTGACTTCAGGCTAATCCTCCTCCATGAAAAATACCTCAAATGAGCCATTTTTAGCTTCCTTCTGAACTCGTTCACTTGGCACGACTTCTCCTGGAACAAGGCAGTCCCATACCCTGAAACACAACCAATCTGCTTTTCTTAAACTGTAGGTGAACTACAGCACGAACAACTAAATCCTGATTGACAAAAGGTGACTAACAAAACAAGGTCATACTGATTCTGCAGCAGATGCATCCCAACACAAAATTCAACCCTACCTCAAGGCGTGACACAACAGCACATCTTCACTGCACTATAGCAGGCAAAAGTCCATCTCTTCCAATACTTAATGCTGCATAGCTACATTCTTGGTGCCTTGCCATGATATTCCACTCAACTTATAAACCCATATGTGTGTACATGTGTGTGAGAGAGACTGGGACATCACAGCATTTAAGCAGGGGCTCTCTTGCTTTCACAAGTTCAAAGATTTTCAAAAGACTGACCCTTAGAGGAACCATCACCTTGGATCCAGGCAGGAACATAATCTTTCAACATTCATCGCCTGTGGCCAAACTTAGTTATGCTGCTTTAAAAAGCAAAACAAGACTACAGGAATGTTACAACTCTCTTGAAAGCGCAACAAAATAGTTGCTCTGACAGAAAATGCATGAAAAATGCAGTGAATAACGTGCAGTTATTAATAGCCAAGGTTGACTTCACATAGGAAAACTTTTTAAAAGAAAGGGAAGACATAAATGAAGTTAAACAGGCAAGATGACAGAAACTAAAAGAAACAGAACAAGAATACTAGCCTAAGAGCTGGAAAGATTCCAGTTAATGCCCCAAACAACAGCACTGGAGTATAATCCCAACCTAATTTTCAGACAGAAGACTGCAAGGCTTATAAATATCAAAACCTAGACCTGTTAAAAATTGCATTGCAGAGCCCCCTGATCTCTGGATGTGCATGAGACGTTATTCTTGTATTTAATGGTTAACGATTTGCTTTTCCTCCTGTCACTACTCCATCGAGCACCTATGTACTCAAGCAGAGTTGCCTCCGCTTATGTCAAGCTTCTGGTCACTACTGAAGCCATGGCTCCACTACCTGCACTACAGCTGTACTAGCTGTGATGGGGATGATCGTTTTACATTATCTCGCCCCTCACCAACATGACTACCATATCAGCCACGTGTAAAGCAACCAAAGTAAGATCTTCAGAGCTGGAAAACCAAAAACAAAATACCCTTCATCACTGCTCTAGTAGAAAGGGAAAAGTCTTCTGAAGGTAGAAAAGACTCTCCATGTCACACTAAGAAATTATGTTTTGATCATAATCAGTTTTAGTTTCAAACCAATGAAGGTGACAAATATTTACCTTACACAAATAAGCTAAAGGATTTTTTTTGTTGTTCTAAATGCACTTAATTAAGGACATTAATAATGAACTGTCAAGTGGGCTGGCACTGCACATCCATCCATTTCTGTTAAGTCAAGTGCCGAAACTTTTAAAGAATCTGAAGGTCAGAATATATGGCACCTTCCCTTGACAAATATTAAAATATCACAGGAAACAAAAATTCACCCCTCCACTTTCATAAGCTTCCAACATGCTTTTCTGCACACTACAATGCAGACTGTATCTTCGTCTGTCAGGAAGAAACTTATCTTCTTTTCACCCAACAAAGAAAATGCTTCTGTTGAATAACTCAAAGTGACAAAAGAGCAATTCTTGCTTTATGCTTCTATTTGAATTCCACATTTAGGTCTCCCGTAGCATAGTCATTCCTCCACTAGCACAAACAAGCTAAAACCTGAAATGTTATACTGACACACACACACACACAAAAAAAAAAAAGCTTTGTCATCAGCTAAGTCACACGTTAACAGGGAAGTATTGCCAAGATGCACGTATCAGAAGAACCAAAGAAACAAATCCAACTGCAGATGAACCCCATGGCATTTAAATTTTATTCAGCTGCATTCCTTTACAGTACTTTCAATACCAAACACAAGTAATGCAGCCAGGACACTGACCATCTTCAGCAGAGCAGGAAAGCCTGCCCAAGGTCTGCAGTGAATGCAACCTTCACTGAAGGTGGCACGAGTGCGGCAGCCAAAACACTAAGTGACATTCTCTGGGCTAAAGATCGTTTCTGTCCCCAGATGCATTAAACTCACTGAAGAACTGTTTTAGTTAAGCTGTAACCAATCTAGAGGTGAGAAAATTATTGAACATCTTGTAAAAAAGGAAAGCTCCCTTCAAATTTAACTAAGTAAAACTCTGTCCAATAAATGAGATGTGACTTAGATTTTGCTAAGCAACAGCAGTTCTTTCCACCTTCACGCTGTAGTCTTTGAATGAGTATCAGTAATTGCTCCACAGGAGAAAGTAAAGCACTAAAAAGAAAAATAAAGCAAACAGCCTAAACACGCTTTTAGAAGTTTCAGCAGTAGTAAGTTTGGGGACAACTGCATTTCATCCGCTGATGCACTAAGAAATTAAGAAACAGCCTCTATGGCATTACTGAGATTCACAAACAGCCATGCAGACAGTTAATGCTCATCTGGAGTCACACAAACTCAATAGTGACTTGATTCTTAACGATATTCTCCCAAAATACAGTTTGCCTCATGACATGGAAATGAGTCATAAAATCCTATCATAGAATGGCCTGAGTTGACCAACAAAAGAACATGTGAAATGAATGTGTGATGCAGTTACCAGAAGTCACCAAATCCATCTTATTCCAAGAAGCACACGTTCGATTCACATACACAAACCTAAACTACAACTATACACAATTAATTTGCTAATTGCTTTTCCAGAAAAAGAAAAGGAAGAAACCCAAGCGTTTTTATTAACTTGACATATGATGGAGCTGCACATGACAATTTAGAGTTCAAAAGAAAAAAGAAAAAGCTTTCCACATCCATTAAGGCAAATGAAATACTGACATGTTTGTCTGATGGCAGAGAGCCCAGTTCACTTTTGGTCTCACCACAGAAACCCAGCCACACAGACAGATACTGGTACAAGTGTCTCATCCAGGCATTGGTAACAATTTCTTAAGCACGTGCCGAGCATTTGCGTTAACATTCTGGATGTAATTGTGTTTAACTTCCACATGAGCATTAAGACTGTTAACACCACACTAGGCGTTTCTACTGCCATAAAATTGTAGGCCAAAGAGCATGTGGCCATTCGGGATAAACCTACCAGACAAGCATCGCTGAAAGCACTGCTTTGTTGAAATTTTGGCAGCAGCTAAAACAAGCAAAGAGCTTCCCATGACTGTAAAGACTACATGCATATATTTTGGAAAGTTAGCTGGCAATGAAATCGTGCCTTTGTTGGTAAAACCAGAAACACCAAGACAAAAAAGAAACTTCCTTGAACTGTGACAGCTCCTTGCTGATATGAGGCGGAACAAGGAGCCATGTCACTCGGAACAGCCACGTTGCTTTAGGTCATCTGGGCCAGGCTCTGTTCCTGTGACTGAAATCACATTTTGAAGTTTCAGTCTCAAGAAGCAGAGATGTCATTCATTTCACAACACAACACCTACAGGGGACATTAAAAGCAGCCCATCTCAAGAAGACTGGAAATGCGGGAACCACACAGGCCCAGTGTACAGATGATGCAGGAGGAGCGATGCGGGCTGCAGGTGAGGATGTGACACCTGCGGTCCCGGAGCCGCAGTACTGCAGGGAGCCGGCGAGCCCCGCGAACGACAGCAGGGCCGTGCAGGAGGCCCGGCTGCAGCGCCCGTGCCGCCTGCCCCGAGGACCGAGGTGGCGCCACGGAAGGCCGCGGGGCTCCACGCCTGGTCCCGGTCCCGGCCCCGGCCGCCGGCCCGCCCCATCACCCCGGGTGTTCCCCGGGGCTCGCGCGCCGCCACCCCTTTGTTCTGCGGCCCTCTCCCGGCCCTACCTCCAGGATGTCCTCCAGCACGTAGGCCTCCATCGCGCGGCCCGCCGCCTCTGTCCGCCCTCAGAGCCCGGCCATGCCCCGCCGCCCGCCGCCGCCACCCCCCGCGCTGACAGACACGGAGGGGCCGCCGGCCGCCCGGCAGCAGCACGCTCGCTTCCCCCCTCCCCCCCCGCTGTCAGCGCGGAAAAGGAAATGGAGCGTTCCACCCTGCGCGGGGCGGGCGCCTACCACACGAGCGCGGGGGGGAGAGGGCGGCCCGGGGCCCTCCGGCTCATCCCCGGCACCTCAATGGGCGCACGGATGCGCCGGGAGGGCTCGGAGAAGAAATCCGCGCCGAACCAACCGCTTTCCTCGGGTTTTCTAACGAATCTCAACGTCCTGCGACAGAGCGGGGCGGCTCGCGTTCCTCCCATCGGCTCTGCAACCCTCAGGACAAGTACAATGGGCCCACAAAAGTCATAAAAATACACTTAACTGACCTTCCCAGCACTCCCAAGGCCTCGACCGACAGGCCCAGCCCAAGCGACGGGCAGCAGCAGCTCCGCTCCCGCTGCACCGAGCACGGCTACACGTTAGGAGGAACTTCCTCACTCAGAGGGCGGTGAGGCGCTGGCACAGCTGCCCGGAGCTGTGGTGCCCCATCCTGCAGGGCCCAAGACCAGGCTGGATGGGGCCCTGGGCAGCTGTGCTGCTGGGGACAACCAGCTCATGGCACGGGGTTGAGTGAGTGGGCTTTGAGGTCCCCTCCGACCCAAGCCACTCTATGGCTCTATGATTCTATCCAGTATCTTACTGAATGCTTGCTCACACTTTTGCCTTTTCAGCTAAATTTCTATTCAGAAGTACTACACTAGAAGAGGTAAGCCACAAGTCCGGTTCATTAGCGTTCAGCCTGCTGTTCAGCCAGCCACCAACACAAAAGATGTAGTCACATTAAATGACAACTCCCTTAGAAATCTCACTCTGAGGAAAACAAGTTTACCAACATTTTTTGTGAGCTCCAGCACAATTAATTTTGCAGCCAAAACTGTCCTTCATACCAACCTCCTAAATGTGGTTGGGCACAAGCACGTGTAACAGCAAAAACTCAGCTTAGATAGCCAAGAAGATTAATGCAAGTGAGCTGCTTCAAAGGCACGAAACACACAGACATGCACCTATCCCATTCTCCTTTCCATAGGAAACTCTTGTCCACACCAAGAATCATGGGATGAAATTCCATGGCTCCTCTCTAGTGCTCTTCAGTCAGCATCTGAGTGCCTCAGCAGCCCCTGCAACCAGTCCTGAGGACGGGCATCCCATCAGTTGTGCATAACATTACATGGATCACAAAGCTAGCCCCTCCAACTTGAAGTATTCCTTTACAAAACTAAAACAAGAGCCCCACAAGCCTCCCACATAACAACAGTTATGTCTCAAAAGAACAGTTAGTCATTTTCCAAGCACTGGAAAGAACGAACAGACACCTTATATCACACACAGAAAAAAAAAAAAAAACACAGAACAGCATAGTGCTAAAATCAAGATATTATGCATATCACAATGCTGAAAACATTTTTGAATGGAAAGAGAGCAGCAGAGAACAAAAAAAGGTGTCCGTTCTCCACAAGAGATGGAAAAGCAGTACCTTCCCCACTTTTTATACAATGAGTGCAAGATTTTCCAAGAGAAACAACTTCACCTCAAGAGATGAGCCACTTCCAGCCCACTTGGAGACAACAGTTATCTGCAACAACAGAACTTCATTTACAAAAACATAAGCAGAATAGCTCAAAGCTTCCCAAGTTGTTACACTGTAAGAAACAAACAGCACCAGCTCTACTGGGAACAACAAAGACAGCAAACTCACCAGCAGACTTTCCACTGAAAGCAAGTTATGTTGATCATTTATTTGCTTTCACACCCTGAATGCCAATATGGGAAAGTACTCCTGCTCCCACACCCTCTCCTCTCTCCAGGCCAAGCACTGTACCCATCACCTGCAAGAAGCCTGCTTTTATTAAATGGCAGCCTCCACATCACATAGTACATCAAACTTGTTTACAGTGTGGAATACCAAATTCCAGAAAACTATATATTCCCAATATTATGTAATACTATGTACTGTATGGATATATGTATGCACACACACAAAACTGCATACTCTCAGTACTTGAAACTTTGCAGCACGAAGAGATCCTCAGTAAAACCAAGGCTTTGATACAGCCTTCCACTCTGTTCTTGCAGGAAAGATATGAGAGGCGGAGGTGGGGAAGTTATTTACATATGTGAATTATTTTTTCTTCTGTTGAAAATCCAAAATCACATAATTCACAGGTCAGGAAACATATCTTCAAGTTATGCAAAGGTGAACACAGATCCATTTCTTCTTCACTTTCAAATCCAGCTCTATCAATCACTCCAGCCTGGTGTTTTTAGGAAAGGAGAGTGTAAAACATCTCAGCTTCTGTTAAAAATGTAACATCTTTACTTTCTTCTGGTAGGAGAGAATGATCTAGTCAGTACCCTCGCCTATTCTCATCTATTGCTAAAAAAGAAATCTTTCTTCCCCAGAAGTGGTACCTTAACGGTGCTGTCCAAGTCACACACATCTATCATGCTGTCTTATTACAGTTCCTCCCACTCTGTAAGTCTAAACCAGAGAAAAGTCCTTATGTTCCCCTACGCAGACGGTGGAAGAGTAAACATTGGAAGCACAGCTTGAGCAGACAAGTTTATCATAGCATTGCTTAAAAAAAAAAATAAATTGGGAAAGAAATCCTATTTCAAGCTGTGCTCAAGTGCAGAAGATCAAAATGAGTCTTGAGATAGCAATGCACAGTGAAACCAAAGGCTGGGACAAATACAAAACAATGTTGGCTTACTCTACGCTATGTTCCCCCTACAGCACTGGTAACTAAAACTAAGGGTAAAGCACATAATTTGACCTAGAGGAGAGTACAAGCATTTGAAGGAACACTAAGTTCACATGCAGTGAAGTACAAAGTGAAACTACAAATACTAAAGAACTGGTGTACAACTTTCAAGAAGAAAAATTTGTCTCCCTCCTATCACGCATGCCACCACTAATTTTTAAGTGGCAACAGTCAGATTATGTCATGCTGAAATACAAGCATTTGAACAATTGATCCGAGACAGATTCTGGCACACAGAAATGTAAGCATTTAAACAATCGATCAGACAATTCCCACTCTTATATCACAAAAGCACATTGTTATCTCTTTACAGCTGATCAAGCGGTACTGGTCACCAACTGTCCCAAAGCATATAAACACCATTTTTGTGCATTTTCAGACTCGGAGCTCAAAGTTGGTTGTGTAAACTGCATCTCTCACAGATGCTTACATCTTATTCAGTAGAAACACAAGTTGCATTCATTACTGGAAAACAAATAAAGAAAAAAAAAAAATCACAATTTTGAACAGAGGGGGAGAGACAAATAGCCTACCTTAATTGGAAGACCTCCTAACGAATAAACTAGTTTGAGACACTACAGTTACCCACCACCTAATGTACAGTCTCCTCCTCTTGCAATCACCATCTTCCAATTTTATCCGTTTCTTACTTTTAGTTGAGTGATCCTATTCCTATCCATGTTCACTTTGCTGGATTGTGCCAAGCTGCTCTAATAGGAGAAATACTTTTTCAAAACCCTCTACAAATAAGTGAGAAACAGACCCTCATGAGTGTATACACCACACCACACAAGCTCACTACCTGATGAAGTTGCACTAATATTTATCCACCTTCAGCAACTCAATCCCCACCCATGCACATACCTTCCATTATTCCATCATATTATTGTTAGACAGCCACAAAGACACTAACAGTGTTCTTCACCGCTGCTACTTCCGAGTGTGCCAAAGAAGCATGACTTTCTTTACAGTAGTTTGCATTGATAATCCCTTGGTGCATTTTTCAGGCCTCTCATTCCCGCGCACACACACCAAAAAAAAAATTAAACCTACTTTAAACATTTGTCTCTCTAGATGGATTCACCAAACTCCTACTCTTGATCCTCAGGGCTTAGTGATTATATGAAGTTATGTCAGTTCAAACCCAAACTTCAGGAACCTTCTGAAGACACCTTCTGAATAATCTCACCTGCTTTTTCTCTTTTTTCATAGTATATTGTTGCCTTTCTCCCCTTCACCAACATCCTTCAGGTGAGCGCTTTAGCAATTTCAACCTAAGATCAACCCTCCTTTAAGTTTTGTTTGGGAGGAAGAATATTGATATAATCTACATTTTTGTTTCCTATTTATTCCCCATTGTTATAATTCAGTGTTTCTCTCTAAGAATTTCAGCCCCTTCTGCTCAAAACTGTGGCAAAACATTCATTTAGTTTTACTACCACAAGATGATCTTCACTGCTCATCCTCATCTGCCATAATTCAGCCCTGCTAACTCTCACAGCAGAACCACTTATTTTGGCTTCTGGAACAACCATACAATCACCTTTTTTGACTATCCAATATTCTTTAGGGCTTAAACACTAAGCTTTCTCCCCAGACAGACTTTATTTTCTATGCAGTATATTCTTTACTTCATCTAGGATGATATCCAAGGCCTTAATTTCAAACCTCACGTTTTCTGCACATTTAGCTTTACTCTTTTTGGTAAGCATAAAGAGCCAGAAAAGATCAAGTCCTATTCTTTAAAGGTCTTAATGACCTTAATGACCTCCTGAGACCTAACTTTCCCACATCTCCGAAGAAACTAGTATCTTTGAAAGATGCCTGTACTCAACTACCTTTCAGAGTACAGATAAACATCCCCCCCTTATGTCAAATTAAAAGACTGCATACAAGAAAAAATGTTTACAAGTTTGACGGATGACAATAAATTAAGATGTTTATGATGTGTCTGATGGAGTAAAGCTGCTCCACTTCCTTCAGACACTCCTGCTCCTCAGATCTCATCTCCTTTAGAAGCAGCAGCAAGTTAGCAAAATATACTTGGCAGCTGGCATAAACTATAAGATCTGATGTGATCAGGGACCATGGTGACCCCGTATGCAGAGAACCTTTCTGAAATAGGTATTACTGTCTCCTCTAAGGAACTATTGAGGAATTTCAGTATTCATATTGCAGTACAATTACATACAAGATATCTCATTCAAGAGTCAGTGGCAATCATTGCCACCAACTAAAAAAGTTTGTTTTCCTCGCACTCCTGGCATTGTCTGCACTATCAGGATTGACCAACAGCACATACAAGCTCCAAGCAAAAGCTCAGAGCACTTCTTCCAGGAACTTTAAGACAAGGGATGCCAGCAGCTAGTCTGCCTAAAGTAAAATTGCAGTGCTCAAGTCAAGGCACATAAGTTAATACTTTCAAATTCTATCAGCAGCTTCTGAAAGAAAGTAGCTGCACCCTGTGAAAAATATTTCTGAAAGCAGCCTTTGTCCCTGCCTAAATCAAATCCACGTCTGATGGAGTTTTACATTCTAGTAAGTAAGCAGCATACTGCACTGCAGACAGTGATGCAAATCCTTCTGACCAGCTGAGAACCTTCTTCCCCAGTAAGTGCTTACATCAGCCCTATTACTTTGGATTTCAATTCTGCAATGCAAATCTAAACATGGAAGAAGGATAAAAAACCCTCTATTAATACTTAGTATTGCCTTGACAAACCAAGTCAGAACTTAAAAAGCAATTGTGTCAAGACATATTCTTGCAGCTTTATCTTCCTTTATATTTGTCCAGTGAGCTTTTCCTCTCCTAAGAATGAAGCCTGCAATTTTGCTACAGAGGAAATGCCCAATACAAGTTAAAATTGCATTGACACAAAGCTATGAAACCAGGAGAAAATTACACATTTAAAAGTGCATTTTGTGTTTTCCATCAGTAGTGTAACATTACTGACAGAAATGTTTGTCTAATGGGAGTCTTCTGCAGAACTTCCTCTCAAGTTCTCCCCTCCAAGCAGTCCAACTTTTTACCAGGTAATAATACTGTTACAAGTCTTTAGTCCAAGAACCTTCAACTCACCTATGAAGCCTGCTTTTGGGCTAAACACAACTAAGACAGCAAATGTGTTCAAAAAAGACACCCATTTGCAACAGGACAGATTCTTCAAATTATATTTCCTTTCCCATTTGTCATGGCAGTAGGGAAGCTATGCTCAATTTCAATGGCATTTGTAGAGCCTCTAAGCAAAGAAAATTTCTCACATAATAGAACAATCTAACAACATTAGTACTAGTGCCTCTTCAATGCTAAGTACTAACTCCAGATATCTCAACATCAGTATATGAAAGATCAGAGCGCAATGATCCTCTTTTAACATACTCCATGTCTGTGCAATCCATTTCATATACACATAGGAGAATGTCTGCTTTAGAAGTTGGTTCATACTCAGACAAGGCCCCAAACACAGAGGCTCTCTTATAATTGCTGTGACATGATACATTTTGACCTTGACAAACTATAATGTAGAACTCAATAACCATGAACACGACCGAACACAACATGCAGCAGACTAGTTCCTTATTTCCAGTTCTTTAATCATTAAACTTCACGGAAACACATCAGTACTTGGTTGATGTTGTCAATTAGTCTTGTCTCATTCCCCCCAGCACCACCACCACCAAAAAAAAAAAGACATAAAAATATAAAGTAGTTTTTACAGATAACAGTGGTCAGCCACTGGAATTTTCTTAAGAGTTCAAGCACAAACACAGACAGTTAGCAAACCTTCACACAAAACAATCTACTTTCAATGCCAGTTTTCCCCTCATTTCTAAGCAGGCAAGGCCATGATTTTTCCTGGAGTATAATCATCTAAGTAACTCATCACTGACATGCTTCACCAAAAAATTCAAATTCAAGATCCACTGGATCAGAATCTTCCTGTCTCCATTTTCTCAGCTGTAAACCAAAGAAATTTTCTAACAGTTCCACATTTAGACAAGGTTCAACTTCCTTTATCGTATTCCCACACTCCACCTAACTTAGGAAAATGAGCAGAACCCATAATATTGTACTTAGTTTCTTTCTTTTGGAAAGCTCCTGAAGGGCAGTTGCTTGGCTGGCATCTTCAAGTTCAGATATTGAACTGAGTTTATCAAGTGGAACATCAAGCCTGAAATTTAACAGCAGACTGGTTTAAAAAAAAAAAAAAAAAAAAAAAAAAAGCTGAAGGAGTGCAAAAACTGAATAAAAACAATGAGAAACTCCTATGCTAACTATAATGCAGCTGCTCACTTATTTCACCTGAAGCGGCTCGAAAAGTCAAGAAATCCTGAGAACCTCACAGCAGAACCTCAGTGCATTTGCCATCAGCACAGTCAAACTGGCTGCCAGGTTAAAATCCTTCTAGCTGAATGTTACTTGCTCATTCGACTTCAGAGCCCCCTGACAACCATTTCTCAAGTCTTTAGAAGACAAAAAACCATTCAGTTTATCTCAGATCAGTGAAAGAAATGCAGGACAATGAAGTCACAAACACCTGCCTTTCTCAATACAAGGTGAACTGATAATTAAGAGCCTAATTTCAGCTGAAGACTAACTCTGAAGGTTTTTAAAAGTACAAAAAATGAAAAACCTTCAGGTTTTAACTCAGCTAGAAACATTCACTGCACAATGAAGTCCCCTTTCAACCCATCAGAAACAGGCTCTCTTGCACAGATCTCACTCTCCCCCCACATTCAAACTGAATCATTCACACAGAATCTAATGGAAACGTCTTACTGGGACCTCATTGAATCAAGTGCTGTAGAAGTTATTGGAGGTAAACAGAACATCCACTGCCTGCTATCACAAATGCTAAAGAAAACACTCTAAATACTTCCCAGACTGTGCTTACGCTGCACCACACATTTCTCAAGTTATTCCTACTAATAGCATATTCCTATGGCTTGGAAAGACTGTGCACCCATCTCTCTGGATTACAATGAAAACCACCACTAAGAACATTTGCAAAATGTTTTTGTTTCACATGTAGGAATAGTTTAAATACAGTTTTTTGAGAGTACTACTGCTCGTATTTCACGCCTAATTCACTCGAGCAAGTGTCTGCAAGATGGTACTGCTCCACGTGCATCTTCAAAGCCAGTAACACCGATCAAGTTAGTGAAGGCAAAGATACCTGCCAGTAAACTGAGGGTTAGGTCATAAACTCACTTAACTAAGCAGAGCTGGGACAGAGCAGCATGCAGTGTCCCAAAATACAAAAGGAATTAGCATCTCTATTAACTTGCAGAACAAACTTGTCATTCAGCAGAGCTGTTGCAACAACATGCAGCTGGAAAGGATAAATCTAACCCCACAAACAGGAGTGAGGCAGGTCCTGAGCTGACAGAACAGCTTGGTTCTAGACTCCAAAGGAAAAGCAACCAGAACTCCTCACAGCTATTTCCCCTTTTCCCTTCATACCCTCAGTAGCACGTTTTGGACAGACTGCAGGCCAGTGATTGGCTGCAATGAGAGCTGGCAAAACTGAAGCCATTTAAATGTACAGTTGGTTATAGGTCAGAGAAAGAGGTAAGATGTTAGATCAACTCATCCCATTATGCCGTATTATGTCATAAAGGTGTCTGAGAACCCAACTTTACATATATACACATACTCAAAAAGACCATCTCAAAGACACAAGTAGAGTTAGAGTGATTTTATACACAAGTTGAGAAGCAAAGCCGCTTCCCACACATGCAGGGTTCAGAAAAGCCCTGTGCGATGTTTATCCGCTTAAACTATGTGCTAAACTTTGCTACCGTATTTATCACTGCACTCTTTCATCGAGTTGATGCTTCACAAAAATACCAGCGTGCTGCTATGCTTTCACTTCTGTTAGTAACTGAGATGGACAGAAGGCGTATGTTCATCTATCTAGCAGACTGCTAAGTTAAAAGTAAGCGCTCTTTCTTAAAATTAGGCTGGTTATTTGTAGCACAGTTACCATACCCATCCCAGTCCTGCTTTGCGTCCACCTTACGCTGGTTGGCGTACAAAGCGCCTCCTTCCTGCATTCCGCTGAGCGATACAAAAGCAGCAGTGGTTACACTTAAAACACGCAGCAATGTTCTAACGCAACACTACTTCAATCCTCTCTTTTTGATCTACCCTTAACACACTGCTTTAAAGAACTGGAAGGAACACCAGAGAATAAAAATATGTCAGTGCTGATTTTATCTCAAGCTTTTAAGTTTCAAAGCTGGAAGAAAAAAAAAAAAGATTTTATGCCATTTATCTTTCCAGGACTCTGCCAGCCACTTTCAAACACCAAATCCAAAGGAACCGTGAAGAGGATTGCTTTGCCCTTTAATACCAGAATTCTCACAGATCTGTAGCATTCTCAACAGCTCCACTCCTCAAAGACAATGCAAGTGTTTCTTTGACAGGCATTTAAATAAATAGTTTTGCCAGAAGAGGCAGTCCTCAGCCCTCCTCCCCATCCAAGTTCCTGGCTCTTCCTTTCGGGCTCCTCGCTGTGTCAGCACAAGCTCCTGAGCCTCTGCCTGACAAACTGGATTGAGGACCCATCAGCTGTGAGCGTGCTTTTTCTGCCGCTCAGGTTTTTAAATAAGATCGTTTCCCAAGCTGCTGTGAGAAGCAATGGCTGCTTTTGTTTCTTCCTCCCCAGCAGCTGGCTCACTGCAATCTTCCCACAAACCTGACTCCCCTGACTTCAGTGGGATGAGTGCCCACGCTGACACACAGCGCTTCAGAAAGAAGCTAAGTCGTGCCATGAGTTCACATTTTCAACTTCATTAAAGCATTGTTCACCATTCCGTGGAGGAGAACAGTTCACACCTGCAGAACCAGCTGAGGAGGAATATTCTGCTGGCAAAACACTTCAGGACAAGATGAACGAAAGGGAAAAACTGCCTGAAGTTTATATATGGCAAAGCTCAGGTATGGGAAAACATGTGACTCACTGAATACATTACAGACACCAGAAGTACTGCGGACCTCCAGCTTCTCACTAAATGAGTTGTTTCGTTCTATTCTTTTGTATGGGAAAAACTGGGAGGACAGAAATGACCTTCCTCCTCTTATCTCTGAGTCACTCCCCGCCACAGAGAGGATTCAGATGTTCTCCGCCTGCTGAAGCGGACTCCACAAAGCTGTCCTTGCAAAGGCTCAGGAGCTTTGGGATTTGGGGGAGAGGGGAAATGCAAGCCCAAATCCAAGGCAACCTCTCTGGAACGTGAAGTTTTGTTACTGTGTAAAATGCCTTTAATTTGAACCAAAGCAAAATAATCAGGACGTGAACTTAACACATAGGCACTTAACTTTTTGACTCTTACAAGTTGAACTCAAGGAGAACGGACGCCAAAACTACAAACATTTCATCATACTAAACACTCCAAATGTCTTGCAAGCTCTGTGTTTTAGCATCTTAACAGCTGCATACTTGGACACGCTACCCACTCTGATGATTAACACTACAACCAACTCAAGCTAAGAGACTGGAATGAAGCAGGAAAAAAAAGCCAAGGTTAATTTCAGCTCATTTTCTAGAATATGCCAATCTACTTTTAGGACTTGAGGGTCTAGTTAAAATACTGTAGAGTAGAAGAACCTGCGCATAAAACAGTAATTTATATTTGTCAAAAGTACCTTCGAGTAATGCATACATAATCATTGTGCTTACAACACCTGACCTAGAAGAAAACAGTGCAAGCACCAACTAAGATATATTTAGGGCATGCTTGGTCTCATGCCTGATTTTCAGTCTGGTATACACTGGTTGCTTAATATGAAAATAAGGTGCCAGGACAGTTAAACACCTGTACATGGCTTCAGCCTTCACACAACTATGAGTATTTGATTACATACAGGGTAGAAAGACATGGCTGACGAACATTCAGAGTAGCAAGACAAACTCTCCAGCTGACTGCTTAGTGAAAACTGAATAGAAATGCTGCCTTATGATGGTAAATCATATACACGTTTTTTTTTCCCTTCACATATTTCTGTCAATATAACACAAAGACTATACTAGGCTCACAAGAAGTCACACCTCAACACCAACACCTATACATTCATCAGTGAGGCCGTGTTAAGCATCCTTACCCAAACCATCTGCTAGCATTAAATCTTTCCCTACCCAAACATTCATTTTTCTTTTAAAATATCAAAGCTTTTTTTGAGGATAAAAATATTGCCAAGAAAAAGCTGCAGAAACTCTACGGATGCAGCACACCTTCAAGAACATGTGTCAGCACAGTCACCTGAAGTGCCGTAGCATCCCAGAACCAGAAGCACATCATCACTTTGGAACAAACAAGCTGCCTACCAACGCAACCAGGGGTCCTGCCTCAAGTGCCTTAAAACAAAAAATATGCAAACTGTAGACTTTTTTCTACTTTATTCAAAGTTGTGAGGACTTATTTCCTTAACACTGGAAAAGAGAACCTCCTTACCTATCTAGGATCTGCAGCATTGATTTCCCAATACCAAAATAAAGCTTCCAAATAAACTTCATTTTAAATAGGTACTGACAGTTTTGTTTCCAAAACAGAGATGAAGAAAATAAAGGCATCTAATCTAGTTGGACTTCAGAGTTGACAGATAAGGAGGAGATCCGCTCTCATCCACACAAACCATTCTCTAAGAACTAAACTGTTAACACATTTGGATCCAGTCAGCAGACAGGAGTTCTGTTTCCCATAGAAGTATTGGAGGGAATAAACAAACTCACCTGGTGCCACCATCATCTAACTCCACCTCCTGCAGTGCTCATTTTTACACACAGAGCTTTTTTATTTTTTTCAACCCAGATTGTCACTAACAATTTAGACAGAAGTCCCTTAAAGATGTATTTAAATATGCACTAGCCCTAACCAGACATCATTCATTAACTCAGCACACCTAGAACCTTTCCCAGGCATACAGAAGCACCACTAGACCTTGCTTGTGACCTTAGCCTGGAACAGTGCTCTCATCCCCTTCACAAGCACATGAGATCTACCAGCTTTACTCCTTTGACAAGGGGCATATCCCACACACCTTCTGCACAGTGAGGTCAGTAACAGCTGAAAGTTGCTTGGCAAGGAACGGCAACACCAACCAACACACAATTCCCATTTTTCAGACTGATTTTAGTGGAACCTACACTGTCACACAGTATGGAAGGGACGGTTAACTACTCCTTCCTGGGATTACTTACAGCAGATTGCACTACTCTGAGACTCTACTGTGGGATTCAGCCACCGACAGCTCTACCAGCCCTGATACTTCAGGGATTTTTGAGTAAAATCTACTCTCAGGAATCCCTCATTCTACTCATCTTCAGAGTAACAGTGGTACAGAGAATACAACCAATAGCAGTCAAGTCAGACATAGTGGCTCTTCTGCATCCCTGCAGAAGCCAAAAGCCTCTCATTCCAGGAGTCGTATTAAAACAGTCAGGATAAAGATTAAGGAAATAAATGTTATGCTTGAAATAAACAGCTTACTCTGACACTTCGATGTACTGTAACTGTGTGTCTGTGACAATCTTGAAGGCACATTAATAAGCTCAAATTTTCAGATCAGCACTTCGTATCTGAAGCTAAAATAAGCAATTTGGAGAAGCTTCCTTTGCATGAAGGAACTGCAGCAAACTGGGGTGTTTCGTTGTTTTATTTACTTCTTACTAGTTCAATTACTAATTCAATTGCAGCTGAGAAAACAAGAGTGAGCTTATATTTACAGAAGCTACAAGGCCATGGTAAAAACAAGAAAGCTCCATAAACAGCTGAGAATTCTAAAAAACATCCTTTGTGTAGGGCAGCGCTTTCAGACATACCCAATATTACTGAAGGTGGTGTTTAAGAAAGTAGATTTGTAGAAGCCATCCAAGAATGCTGTATCAAACTAGACCTATTGCTGGGGGGTGGAAAAGGGAAGGAAATAACCACACACAACTCCAAAATCGATCTGCATCTGCTTATCATGAGATTCTTCGATCAAAGGGAAGGCTGAACTGACACCCTTGCAAAATGGGTATGATATTAAAGAAAGAAATGACCAAGGTCAGGCTGGATGTGGCTTTGGGCAGCCTACTCTAGTGGTTGGTGACCCTGCACGTAGCAGGGGGGTTGAAACCAGATGATCTTTGAGGTCCTTTTCAACCCAGGCCATTTTATGATTCTATGAACTTCAGTGTCAGCAGGAACAAAGATCCTGCATAACTTCAAAGGCAAAAATCAACGTATGTACTAACTTTATATCACACAATTAAACTTTGGTTTAGTAAGTGATGTCCTAATGCATTTTACTATTTACTAAAGACAAATGTTTAGCAAAACTGGTACATAAGTGAGAACTTTGACAATGCCTGCCTGCATATTTACCCGTTTTACCTGAAACCTGAGTTCAGACGAACTGCTAAACTGTGTTTTTATTTCAAAAGGTAACAAATACAGAAGTTCTCAACCAATCTTAATATTCAAACTCCTTACCACGTGTGTCAGCCTTCACTCACCTGGTTTGTCCCCTCCCCCATTATTTTTAGACTCATATCCTTAAAATCTAACAGCAGCTCAGAAGACAGACCTTGGACTTGGTCCAAAGCACATGAAACGAGATGAGCATTTTTCTATGTGTGTTTCATGTATTCACATATCAGCAACAGATTATGTTAAATAGGGAAGGGGAAACTATACTGAGCCAAGTCAGGATGTAATGTTTGGCTTAAGAGTACAGTCTTCTGTGATACTCCTCACATAATTCTGACTCCAGAGACGTTCCTTCATCTCACTATTAAACACTTAAAAACATCCAGCCATGACATTTTCCACATGTAACTGCATCTGTGCAAATTCTGCCCGACTGCACAGACCTGTTGGGAGTTTTCACCCAATCAAGGAGTCACTACAGTCCTATTTAACATTACAGCTCCTTAAACAAGCCTGTGAGGCTACTTCTCTGAAGACAGAATCATTTTGCTTGCTGTACACGTGATCACTCATCGAGTGAGGGCAGAATTCTGCCAGGAAGCATGCAAGTTGACCTCCTCTGCTGCGTCACTTCTCCTGTTACTTTCCTCTCATCTTAAGACTTCTCTTCCTGCACGCTGAAAAGAGCTGACGCTCTTTATAAACCAGAGGACAGGGAAAAGGCAACTTGCCACTTACAGACAATACTGGACCGTGCTACATAAAGTGTTTTTTTTGACAAACGCCACTTTGCTGTAATTTCAGAAAGCAAGCTTAGAGGTTGCCACCATCACTGTAATAGGACTTCATTAAGCTGGTGGTATGAAATCTCAACTTTTCCCAGAGCTACATCCAGCCCCTATGCTTCCACACTGAGATCTGAGTTTAGAAACAGACTGAGATGAAAACATCTGATTGTAACTTTTTATTCCATCCCATTAGCACAGCAACAACTGAGCCAAAACAATGTCTTTCCACTCATGGGGTTTTTGTGATTTAGAGTCTGCCAGGTTTCCAGTTATACCTCCTTTGACTTGTTGCTACTGTACTCCTCATTTTCCAAACCCATCTCATTAACAGTGAAACCAACAAGTAATTTAGCTCAGAGATTAGAGAAGCCTTAACGTATTAGCAACGGGAACAGCAGGAAAAAAAAAAAAAAAAGCCTAAGAAACTGCCCCAAGTTCACACAGTTAATGAACAGAATGGTTGAGAGGGAACACCAAGAAATGCAGTGCTTCCACAATAGTTTCCATTTACAGCAAACCCATAAACTGATTTGGTTTCACTTCATGTGCCTTCCAGACTGCCAGCAGTCAGAAGACAGCAGTCCTACTGCTGAAAGCCACACCAACTACGTGCACCAATTTAAGCCTGAACTGAAATAAACACATAAAATGAAAAGCCTCCTACCAAAAAATTCTAAGAACCAAAAGAAAAAAAAAAAAAAAGAAAGCTATTAAAAGTCAAAATTAAACATCAAGGTGGTTTCAGACAAGGAAAACTCCCGTTTGCTGAAAACACATTTCCTCCCCAGCAGCTGCTGGGAAGTACTTTGAAGCTAGATCCTCTGCTCCATTATCCAGGCCACCCTCGTGCTCACGTACCTAAAAACTGTTTTTGGCTGTGCATATTCTATGCTACCTCACTCCATCCTGAAGTCAGTGGAGGAAAAAAAAAAAAAAAAACCAACCAGAACAGGCTTTGGTTGTTGTTGTTTGTTTGTTTTTTTTTTAATCTGAATGATCAAGAATTAATATTAATTAAGCAGATGCCATACAGCTCCTCATGGGACCTGGACTTAAATGCTCTGCTTGTTTATTAGCCTTTGCTTAGTATTTAAAGCCAAGCCACCCAGCCTGGGAAAGTCTTCATTTACTTACATACCATGACTAGGATGAAACAATCAGGGAAGCTTCCAGACGCCAAACCTACTTCCCAGCTATTGGTACCTACAAAGTCTGCAAGTTACATTAAAAAAAAAAAAAAAGTACTGTTCTGCTGCCTCATGATACTTTAACGATCATTTCCTTTTATCATCTCTGCACACCACCCTGACCCATATTAAACAGGTACTCTGGCTACATAAGGCACAGCATGCAAGCAAACGCTCACGTCAGCTACGACTACACTACTACTACTACTTCTGTTCTCTTCACCTTTCTTGCCATGCCATCCACGATGACTCTGGAAAGCCATCTGTGTAAGAAGCCACTTCAGTGAATGGCTACAAATACAAATCAAACCCACAGTTTTGTCAGTAAGTTTCATTTTACACAAACTCTTGAACGCTGCTGTCCCATACAGCTGATCTCAATGCTGAGCAATCAGCCAACACATCTCCTGTGGCACCAGATACCCACACTTCATACAAAACCCAACAGACCCTGTCAAAGAGCAGCCAAACATCTTAAGGACTGCTGGATCTCAGTGCAATACTTCTGTACATGATTACAGCTGCCAATCTCCCATTTCAAAAGCTTTGACCAACTTGATGCTCACTTTCCTAAAAACAGATACTAAAAAAAACAAAAAAACAAAAAAAAAAAACAACCAAATAAACACTGAACCTCATCAGTTGTTAACTGAGCCTGAACTGCAGGCAGTGGGGGCCTTCTGCTACTAATGGGATGAAATGTTTTCTCATATCAACTTCTATGGGAAAAAAGTACTTTTTTTTCTCCTAGACAAAGCCATCACTAGCATAGCCAAGTCCTTCTTTAGTCCTATCAGACGCTTGCATCCCTTTCTTCTTGCTCATTTTAAATCTTAAGTCAAAGGAAGAAAACACCATTAAAAAAAAAAAAAAAACCAGAAAAACCTTAGAAATAAACGTTCAAAGAAAAACTTGAAAAACGTGGGGCTGCTTGGAAGATGCTAACAAAAGAAGGATGTTAAACAAAAGAACAGCACCACTAAAGCAACCGTTCAGTTGAAACGTTACAGAATCAAAGCTGCTCAGCCCAGCGGCTCTGCGTGACCACCGATGCAAATGGCAGAGAGGCTCAGGTCCTCGTTCGCCTCTTCCAGCGATACCTACCTGAAACGACCACATTAAGCGACAGCGAGTTGTCAGCGCTTCCTCGAGCTCCTTTCAGCGTTACATTTACACGGCGACGGCTTCGGAGAATCCTCCGGACGGGAGCGAGATGCCCAGGGCTCTCGAGCAGCCTTCGCCCCGGCCGCGAACCCACCCGCACGCCTTCAGGCCGATCCATCCCCGGGCCCCCTCGCCGCCCGCCCCCCCGATGCCCCGGTTCCCCCCGTCCACTCGGACGGCGCGAACACAAAGCGTAGCGCCGCGGGGCCCCCCTCTCCCCCCACCCCGCACACGCCGGGCCGCCCCCGCGCCTTTCCCCGGCGCGAGTGGAGCCGTGCCGCCGCTCCAGCCCGCCACGAGGCCGGCGCGGTGCTGCCCCCTTCCCGCCCTCGCGGCGGGGCCCCGCGGGAGCCGTTATGAAAGCGGAGCTACGGGGCCGGCCGCGCGCCCTTCTCCCCGCCCGCCGTACCTCGGAGACCTCTTCTTCTTCCTCTTCCTCCTCATCCTCCTCCTCCTCCTCCTCCTCGCTGCCGTTGTTGCTGCTCTCGCTACCGCCGCCGCCGCTCTCGCTGCTGCTGGCCGGCCGGCCCGCCCGCCCGCCGCGCTTCGCCTTGCCCGGCGCCTTCTTCTTCAGCAGCAGGTCGCATACCCGCACCAGCCCCCGCGGCGCTGCCGCCGCCGCCTCGGCCGAGCAGGACGGCGGCGAGGAGCCGGCCCCGCCGTTCGGCCCCTCCGGGGGACCAGGCCCCGCCGTGGCGCTCCCAGCGTCGCCGCCGCCGCCACCGCCTCCCTCCGCCGTCTTCTCCATGGCCGCCCACGCCGATCCGCGCCGGTGAGGAAGGAGGAGGCACCCGGGGCCGCCGCCGCCTCGGTCACCTCTAGCGCCGGCGCCGCGCCACCTCTCGCGATACTTGTCGCCGCCGGCCGCCCGCCCGCTCCCGGCGCCGCAACGTCCGCGCCCGCCCGCCCCCCGTCGGCCGCCGCTTCAGCCTCGGCCGCCGCCCGGCTCGCGCGGCCTCGCGCCGCGCCGCTCTCCCCCCCGCGCCCGCCCCGTCGCGGAACCCTCCTGGCCGCGACCCCTTCCGTGCGCGCCGCGCTCACCGCCCCGGCTCCGGAAGAGCTTCAAACGTCATCACCGGCGCCGGCCGGCCGTTTCCGCCCTTTCGCCTCGACTCGCGGCCGCGCTCGCCCCGCCCTCCCGCCGGCGCGGCGGTCTCGCTCCTCGATCCTTCCGTTGGCGGCTACCGTTGGTGCGCGAGGCGGCCCGGCGGTCCCGCTCGCGTTCCCGTCGCCTTTTGCCCTCGGTAGTTTCCCCACGCGTACTTCAAACGACGAGCGAGCTGCAGCGCGCGGTACGCGCGAGCTGGACGCTGTGCGTTCCGAGGCGGCCTCTCCGGTTCTGCCGTGCAGCGAAGCCCGCAGCGTCACTAACAAAACAGGCAACGCCGCGGTGCCGCTTTTACCGTGCGCTTAGGGCCGTGTGCTTTCGGCTGTACCACCGCGCCGTGCTGCCAGGCCCCTACCCGTCCCCGACGTGCACGTGGGACGTGAATTCGAGTACTCTGTTTTCTTGTTTCCTCTGGAAAACATGGTAGCTTCCGCTGCGTGGTGCAGGTTAATCCCAGCATTAACAAAAGTCTTGTGGCCCCCGAATGCAGGCCACCGGTCCTTAAAACAATGGGGATCTGCTACTCAATATTTTTTAAGACTTGATGGAAATCAGCAAGGAAAGTGTTTTTTAACCACAGGAGCACGTGAGTGTGTGCACTGACAATGGCTGGTAAACCAGCGAAGTTTTGGGCTTAGTTCTATTTTCCTAACGCCCAGCCTGAACTTCCTCTGGCACAACTTAAGGCCGTTCCCTTTTGTCCCCTCCCTGTTATCTGGGAGAAGAGGCCAACGCTTTACAGGAGCTTGTATTTCATTTCCTTCATCTTAAGTGCTGTCCTTTGTCTTATTTGGATAAAGTTAGAGCCAGCTGTGTCTGCAGCACTTCTGAAATGAGCATTTGTTCTACAGAATTCTCAAATAACTGATGTTTAGCATAAAAGCACACCTGCAGAGCTTCCCCCAGGCCACAGCCCACCAATATCTATGCTCTTAATAACAAGACTGCATGCATGCATTCCGCAGCACTATGAAGTTACGGCATTATCTGCAAGTCACCCTGCTCCAGATGTCACTCCTAATTTTCAGATGTGAGACCCAGAGTTAACGCAGGTTTATAAATAGCTCTGTAGATGGCAGTTTGGGGATGATCCAGGAGAAAGAAGCAGACTGATGTACCCACCTCACTCCTACCTCCTGCTGTGACTGTACAAAAATCACAAAAACAAAACACACTGGCAGATCTGTCAGAATAACAGTTCTGTCCTCTCGTGTGGAACCTGTGGATTTTTACTGTTGTGTCGTGGAACACAGGCACAAGTTAAGGATTCTGTTTTGTCGTAGTCACAACAGAAAGAATTGTAGGCTAATACAAGTAAACTCAGTCCTATCTCCTGACGTTACTGTTGTATGTGTGAAAAACGCAGTGCTTATTTTTAAGAGACCTGACTGGGTCTTTATAGTTCGATCTAAGAAGCAACTGATTTCTTTAACAGAAGATTTTACACAAGAAAAGCACATCTTAAATCTCTTTGGCTGTCTGAGCACCTGGCAGATGGTCCAAGTGCACCAAGATCTGAGCTGTTAGCAGGGAGCTGCCCTCCCTGCCTCTCAGCACTGCAGTGTGAGGTCAGGAAGTGGCACTGAGGGATGCGTCCTCTGCTGAGCTGGTCTCAGTCAAACAGGGCTGCAGCAGTGCTCAGTTTGGTTCTGTTACAAACCTGCATTTTAGTTCATATATTATTCCAAAGTAATCATTTAAAATGGTAAGCTTGATGGCTCAAGCCTAGTTTCTTGCTAATGGAGGCAACCGTGTAATTTTATCAGTCAGTATTGTATTATTGAGCCCTGGATAAGGTTGAATAATTACAAAGCGCTGCTCTTCCTGGCACAAACAGCATGGCCTATCGGAGGCTATTTGTTCAGTTTCTTTTATGATAGCAACCTCTGCTCTGATCAAAGAGTTGCTCCTAATCTTGCAGAGTAGAACAAATTGTTTTCCTCCATTTTTATAAAACTGAGTTTCTACCTCCTCTCCCTGCTAGTTTGAGCCTTGTATGACTGCAGCAGCAGTAAAAGCACTTGTAGCCTTTGGAGAAGCCTAGTGTTAGATTCATCATGCTGGTAACCTGTTGGTTTGTTGTTTGTTTTTTTTTTGTTATGGGGAGAAGCTGCTCACAAAAGTCAGGCATGAATCATAGTGGATTAAACAAGAGAACATTTTGGGAAGGCGTGAAATTTCAATCAGTTACATAATAGCATTTTATATTTCAGAACCCCCAAATAAAACATTCTTTTAGATACCATAATAATCATCAAGACTTGTTTATGAGGAAGGACAAAATAGTTAAGGTATTTTTTCTTGTCTCCCAGTTCCCACGTGAGTGCATAACCCAACGGTGTGTTTGCCATTCACTGGGCTTTGAGGCAATGGCTTACAATAGATCTAACAGGATCTAATCAGGAAAGTAATGCCCAACAAACACATTTCCTTTTCTGAGAGTGCGAGTTTGAGTAACTTCAGACATTTGTTTTTGTTGCTAGCATAGAGCTGCAGAAAATCTTTAGAAAAATAATCATCCTTTGTTATCCCTTTCATTTGTGACCTCTACTTCAGTATTCAAATCTCTTTCAGTTAGTGGCCTCTAATATCAAAAGTCAATAGCAGGAAAACCCAAGGTTTGCATTCAGTGAATGCTTTCAAGGACTGTCTTGTGTGGGAGAGATTCTTTAAAAAGTTCCGTGGGACAGCTCATGTGCCTAAACCTACTGTGTGGTGTAAGCATCAGCATGGAGGTGCTTTCAGTTTTGTTTATAACTACTGAAAGATGTATTATTGTTAAAATCAGGAAGCAGAGATACTGCTTTGCAGTTATAACTGATGCAAGAACTGGACAAAGTTAGTACTGGTTTTAGAGTCTTGGTAACCCTGACAACACGTGCAAGTACATAGTATGCATAGCTTCAGACTGTACATCTGGTTTTTGCCTCTACCTCCCCTTCTGCATTGATTTTAAGTATGCACCCTTTTCTTCCTGGTTCATACATGGGTCTCCTAATTCAGCCCACTGTGCTGTGCATTCCAGCACTCCTAAACACGGTCTGTACGCACTCATCTCCTACTTCTTATGTATTTTTCCCCTCCAGGGGGGTTTAAATGGTGATCAGAATGTCTGACATTAAATCATATAAGGGGAAAAAAGGTGAAAGAAAGCATCTCATTCTTAATGCACTCCAATTAAAAAATGAATATTGTCTTCAACTTTGATAACTTTTTTGATAGTGCACTGAATTGACATTTCTGAGTTACTGAAATGCTTTTCTTTCTGGCAGAGGTTAATTTTTTTTTCTCTAGTTTTGTTAAGACTTTCCAAATGTTTAACCCCCACTCAGAACTACTGCAGTTGCCACAAAGCTACATTTTCCTCATGTCTCTCTCCAGCCAGTTTCAGTAGCAGCTTTTCTATTCTTGTGAATACAACTGCTTTGGTCGATTTTCTGTAAGTGCTAAAGAACAACAACTTTTTAAAGAAGCTGAATGCGGTCAGCCTAACACCAACCCTCCTCATTTTTATCACTTCATCTCAAATACCTCTGGTTTTAATATTTGTGAGAGGAGGAGGAACATGGGAGGAGCACAGAAGTTATACATCTCCAGATGAGATGATTATTCAAATGAGATACTAAAAAACTCAAATCATGCCATTTTCATTAGTTATAGAATTGGTGAATTCGTGTCATTGGATGTCTCTAATGCTCACAGCTTTAATGGGATGAAACTGTTGTAACTTCTGTGTGTGTTGCAGCATTTTTATTCATGTCTTTCTGGGAACTGCAAACCCCAAATTGCTGTATTTCTTCAACATATGTACCAAAAAGACAAGGTTGCTGCACCTCCTTGGTGCATAGCATTGTAGAATAGAATCATAGAATCACCAAGGTTGGAAAAGACCTTCAAGATCATCCAGTCCAACCGTTCACCTATTCCCAGTAGCTCCCACTAAACCATGTCCCTCAACACGACATCCAGTCTTTCCTTGAACACCCCCAGGCTCGGTGACTCCACCACCTCCCTGGGCAGTCCATTCCAGTGCCTGACCACCCTTTCTGGAAAGTAATACTTCCTCATGTCCAGCCTGAATCTCCCCTGCCGTAGCTTGAAACCATTTCCCCTGGTCCTATCACTAATGACACGAGAGAAGAGGCCAACCCCCAGCTCACTGCAACCTCCCTTCAGGAAGTTATAGAGAGCAATAAGGTCTCCCCTGAGCCTCCTCTTCTCCAGGCTGAACATTCCCAGCTCCTTCAGCCTCTCCTCATAAGCCCTGTGTTCCAGACCCCTCACCAGCTTTGTTGTCCTCCTTTGAACACGTTCCAGGGCCTCAATATCTTTCTTGCAGTGAGGGGCCCAAAACTGGACTCAGTACTCGAGGTGCGGCCTCAAAAAAGAAAAAAAAAAGAAAAAAGGAAAAAAGATTAGACCATGCATGCTTAATTATTTTAAACCACAAAATTGAGTTTGTTCAGCAATGATGCAATTACTGCTATTCAAGTCAGAGGAAGAAAGGAAGAAGGAGAAGATGACAAATGTCTCCATATTGAGATAATTCCTTTTTCTGTGGTATATATTTTCAGATTGTTTAAAACTCAGTTTTAACAGTAGTATGTTATTCATGGAAAAGAAAGATTATGAACTATTTTTATGCAGCCATGGCAATTACTTTAACTTTTTTCAATATCTGTGTTTCTCCATTCCAGAATGCTTTCTGCGAGCTTCTCAGCTGGTGTGACTTTATGAGTAAAGAAAGTCTAGGCAGATTCTGACTTACACAAGTTCAGCGTTAGCCTGAAAGAACTGCTGAGAGACACAGCAGTAATGTTCATCAAGGGACTGCACCTCTCTACATGCACAAGGTAAAGCACCAACATCAATGCTAACACTCAAATGCACCCAATACAAAGGCCCGTTCAGTAGTGACTTCTGCCTTCACTTGTCATGGTAAGCCAGATGATTTTGCTGTTTGCCATGCTTATCTACATCAGTGTCCATTTTAAGTATACATACATACATACATACATACATATATATATATATATATATATATATATATATATATATATATATATCCTGCTTTGGTGTCTTGAAAGTTATTCATCTTCCATCTCACATCCTGATACTAACATTCTGCTTGTTGCCATTAACACTTAGTACAACACTGTGCTAGTTTTGTCTCTTTCCACTTGTTTTTAATTGAGAAATTTAAAACAAGCCCAGAGAGCAAAACCTCCAGTGAATCAATCTTTCACTTAATGCTTGAACTTCAGTGTTTTTCACACTGACTTTTACAGACTCATCACCAATTCATACCCTGCTATGGACTGTCCCAGTATTACTAGTCTGTAACAGTGTGTTAAACTTTAAATTCTAAAGGGTTGATTAGGTAGTAATTGCTCTGAAGCATGAAGCAAGGACATTCATTATGTAATATATTTAGTCATTTCTGAGTCTTTATCTTTAAGAAATTGCTTAACCTGTTGGGACCTCAAAATTTATTACTAGCTTGTGAAACTTAATTTTTGTTAAAAAGATAAATCATTTTTGAAAGTAGATTTCTGGTTTCTGATTTGCTTCACATGTTTTCAAATGTGAGTATAAAATGGAAAAATCCCACGGCAAATTTGGGCAAGTTTTATCTGATGAGCTTCTGGATCTCTTTCGGATTCTCTTCAACTGCTATAAAAAATAAAAACCAACAGGTTGGGTTACCAGTGCTTAACCTAGAAGCCTAATCTCTATATGGTCAGTGCAGAAAAAGGCTTTTTGGGGGGGAATGCTTAGGTAGATCAACCTCTAATATGCTTTTCTGTATTAAACACTCTATGATATAGAGTGGTATAAATTTCCCCAAGTATTTGAATTGAAAAGGGTTCTGAACTGAAGCGACAGAACATGAGATCTACCCACAGTATAAATATAACCCTACTATTCATGTTCCTCTTAGCCATCAAAACACCTTTTCTGTATCATAACTCACTTACAGCTTCTTTCCTTTGGTTCTTTTTCTGAACTAGTCCTTGCTTTTTTTTTCTAGTGATTGAAATCTATCAGGAAATTCACCTTATGCGAGTTTGTTTTAGTTGTTGGGGCAAGAGAGAGAGTTGTGTATAGATAAATGTTCAAATGAATTTGGGAACTTTTTGTACAGTCACCAGAAATTGCCAAATATTAGTATGCTGGTTTTTTTTCACAAGCAGTAACTGAACAGCTGGAATATTTACTAGGATTGCACGAGTGGATCATTGCCATTCAGTGGCACAGCTGTATTCACCCAGTGTACTCTGCAGTTTTGTATTATGGGTTTGTAACCTCAAGGTATGAGTGAGAGTTTTCAAGCCAATGCCAGCTGTATGTATGAACAAGTAATGTGGGTGGGTTTTTTTATTATTACAATCATTTTAGCTAGTGCAGTGTATGGACTACACAAGAATTAGTGAGGAGGTTAAATATTTCTTCTTACATTTTGTGTTTTACTTTGAGTCTTGCCAGTCCTTAATGATAATTTCTACAGTAACCACTTTTTAAGTAAACAATTGATTAGTTCTGAAATTAGTCCTTGAAATGGCTTCTCTTTGTGCAGCTCAGGAAATCTTAACGGAAACAGCCTTCAGCTGGAATGCAGAACAACAAGGTTCAAGCTGTTACTTTTCTATCTTCATATAAAATATTTGTACTACTAGGCTAGCTTATCTCTGGACAAGAAAGGAGGTAACAATCTCTGTGCCTGAGTTTCCGTGAAAACTTTAGTAGGTCTTTGTTTCAATGAAGGCAGCCCTAGAAACCCCTTCGCTACCTCAGAAAGTTACTTTAGATGGAATAAAAGCTATTTTTTTTCCCCCAGAGTTCTAGCGATAACCACAAAAATAGTCTAAAAGCCCCCGATTGTCCCAAAGCGTCCAGCTACCTAGGATACTGTGGAGCCTCCTTTTTCTTTTTCCAAAACAATTTTTTCCATACCTTATTTATTTTGCACTATTGCCTCCTGCTATCTGCCATTTTGTATTTGTATCAGTTCATTTCCTTTCAACAATTTATTGCTGATTTCTGTTCTCCTATTGTAGGGAGAGATTTGGATACACGTTTTAAAATGATAGTTTTTAGAAGAGGAAAGATCAAGCTTCCTGTCATTTTAGTTTGCTACAGTAGGTGGAGCTAGAATATGGTTAATTCATCTACACCTAAAACTAGTTGGACTCGAGGGCCACTATTGACAAATTCTTACTGTTCCCACCAGCTGAGAAAAGAAAATTTATTAAAGCATTTCATTCTGTAGCATATACATTTTAATTTTGTTTCTCTAACCATCAGAATATATAAAGCAGATGCTTTTTTGTTTCATTTATTTACAGCAGGTAAAAACACAGATATTTTGTGTGTGTGTGTGTATGAAACACATTTACAATGCCATTGCCTTTCATGCAAACTAGTTACAAGAGTAAGTATTGCCTTGAATAGCTTTGTGTTCCTGAATTAGCATTCATTTTAATGAAGATTTCACATTCATGGGAGGAAAAATACTAATGAGGTAAATTTTCATTTTGTCACCTGTAATTCTATTGTTTTCTTACTCAGCTACATTAGTTTAGTTATATTGCTAACTGAGGAAGTGTCACTAGAAATGAAGTACTTGAAAGTACTTGAAAAGAGGACTGCAGCAAATTATGATACACATTCACCTACTGATGCAATGAGCAGACTGCATGTGTGCTGAAAGGTAAATGTGGATTATTAATTCTCAGTCATGAATTTGGATACACAGACTCAGCCTCAAGTATCTGGTTTGTTTTCTCAGTTGTGTAATTTTCAACTATGCACAAGGTACTATTTCTTAGTAAATAACATTGCATTCCAGAAGTATGTTTGAACACAAATTCATAAACTTAACTTCAAACACTGCTACGGTCTATCCACGTTTAGCAAAGCTCCTAAATTCCATTTAAGTTCAGTAAGATTTAAAACATCTGCTTCAGCCTATTTGCATTCATCAAATCACTTGTATGTAAGTTCTACATATCCCAATTCCAACTCCTGCACACCACTCTGTTGGCAGCTGATTGTTACTAGCTGGAAAAATCTATTCATAATTTTTAAAGAGCTGCACCTTATCAGTGTTGCCTACTATCTTAAAGAGCTTTTCACATTCTTTATTTAAAGTGCCTTTCTTTAATTTAAAAAGATATATGTAAGATCAATGGAAAACTTTTCTGATAGAAGTATTTTCAAAAGTGTTACACAAATACTTTCCAACAAGAACACCAAATAAATGGCACACTCTTATTAATCAGCAAGTCTAGTTTACTGCTGTTAAAGCAGCAACCGTTAGTCTCTTTGTTAAACTGCTCATATAGCAATTCTCTACAATTGCCAATTGTTTTTTTAAGCTGTTTTGACATCTTCACATTCAGAGAACTCTAAGCACAAGGAAGAAGTCTGAGCCCCAAATTGCAACTCTTTAAAAAGAAAATTTCTCCTCATGGCTGGAAGAAAGACATACTGAGAAATCAAATTCAGAGATAGACCATAACTTGATAGCTGAATGCTTGGCCTTTTCCCTGTCCTGACACAGCAGCTTACACTGCAGATTTTGTACCCAAATTAATATCTGAACTTATGGCTATTATGATTCAATCTTCAGAAGCATTACTCTTAGTACAATAGTAAAGATAAGGTCATCCCAGATTTGTGTAAGAAGAAACGTGCTTATAACTATAAAAGTCAGCATACAGAGTAATTGTCCTAAAATACCAGCTTCTGTGGTTTTCTTTTTGTTTGTTTGTTTTCAGAAAGCTTGCCTTAACAATACAGTCTTGCATTGAAATCTCTTATTTCATCATTTGAGAGTGGTACCTCATATTTTTGTGCTTCACCTCAGGAAGGATCTTTCTCAGAGCTGCACATATGTGGGTCTGTAAAAACTTACTTTAAGTGTTTGGGTTTGAAAAAATGGAAAGCTTTGGACTGTCAAGAAAATTAAAAGTTTTCATTTACAGATGTGAGGAGAGGCAAGAAAATTTGGATAAGTACTTCATATGTGCTGAACTTAAATGTCTCAAAATAGCTATCTCCAAAGAGAGGGAAGATAAATAAGAAGTAGGAATGCTTTCAGGAACTTTACATGCTTTTCATGTCAATTCACAGAAGGAATTAATTTAAGTTTCTTTATATTGCAGCTACTTCTCAGGAGATGTATTGGAAAAGGCTTCCATAAACCTTCCCAAGTGTCCCTCTCAGATGGTTAATATGGTATGAAATCGCCTCAGTGAAATGTGTGCAATCTCAGAAATTATACTGCACATCACTGAGGAAGTCTAAATCATCAATTCAAAGAACTCACTATTTGCTGAACAAACCAAGGGTATTATTTGCTTAGCTTTATACCAACAAGCACTTGTCAGACTGTTTTTTGAGAGGTATTCATGCATCTCAGTTGCTCTGATGACTTGCCAGTCTCACAGTCTCCTCAACATCCAAGCTCTGCACTGCATCTCTATTTCAGAATTAGTTTTGGGGTGGAAAAAGACAACTCTGTAACAAACTCTTAGCTTTCAATCACAGCAGTAACAGCACTTACAGTTTGATCTCATACACCCTGGCTTTTTTGGAGAAGCTCCTGGCGTGTTATGTGATGAGCTGCTTTCCATAGAGCATTGCCCTAGCACCCTGGAAGCCAACAGGAGAGGAAATATGATGTTATAAAAACAATGCAGTTTAAGCAAAGTAATTGAATATTTGATGTCTTTCTTTCTCTGAACTGTGTTTATAACAGAACAGATTGACTGCCAGCCTTTTCCATGGGAGATGAGTGTAAGTGTAAGACAACCCCAGCTGCTTGAAACCTCCATTCCCAGCACAAGGAATTAGTTCAAAAATATCAGAATACTTAAAAAGAAAAAAAAAAAGAAAAAAAAAAAAGAAAAAAAAAAAGCAAACCTAGTGATAGGATTATGTGAAGGGCACTTACTTTTGTGAGAAGGCTCATGTTGTGGACTCATGCTAGCACACCCTGCAGTAATCTAAATGGAAAAGTATCCTTAGCTTGCATCAGGAAGACTTCAGACTGCCATTGGATACCTCTGCATTTCCCTCAGCACTACTCTTGGGGAGCAGGGAGCTGAATTTTCTCAAATTGACTTACTTGTGATAAAGAGCCAGATGGCCTCAAAGCAGGTGTGAAGGAATTCTGCTGGTGGCCATGCAGAGAGCCAAGGATCTCTCTGGTGCCCCATTTACCGCTTACACTGGAACCATCATCCTCAGCAACTGAGCCCTGCACCATCCACAACTCACAGCACTTTCCCCAGCATCGTTGTTGAAGGTTCATTCTCACAGGTGTTGCCTCATTAGATAATTAAGACGAGAATTAGGTGAAAACAGGCAGCCTGAGCAGGCTCATTAATTTGCAACAGAACTGTCATGGTCTATGAAGTGCAATCTGCCACTAAGTGTGGAAAAACATTCACTCCTGCAACTTTAAATATGTGATAAGGTGAGAGATGTAGGTGGTACATGCTTTCTGTAGTCACGGACTACCAGGAGTGCTTCACCTCTCTCTGCAGACCTTCTGTGTCTGCTAGGTTGCTCCTCCACATCACTGCCGAGGTGCAGGATGCTTTGGGTGTGTGAGTGTTACGTTTTTCTCATTATTGAGGGTTCACAGCTTTTGTGCAAGAGTTCTGTTGCCAATAGGTGGCATACTTCTCCTGACTCTGGGTCTGAAAAGGCTTGCTGCGTGTCTGAACTCGAGCTTATCAAATGCTGATAGCCGTTCAGCTCAGCACGCAGTGACTTTCTCTGTTAGAGCTCTCTTTTATGATACGATTAGGCTCAATCCAGTTTTAGAATAAGCTTAATATAATCTGAGACAGACTTGATTATTACTGTCCATATTTTTGCTTTCCCCATTTTTGCCAGAGCTTTTCATCCACTAGTGTTGATCATTTGTGCAAGTCTTCCACTGCAGTTTCAGATAGGTTGCTTGGCCTTATATGCAGGAGGTAATTAATTAGTTTTCTGATGTGTGACTTGGACATTTCCTGCTGTTCTGCTAACTTGACAAAGAGCGTGGAATAAGTCCTCAAAGTGCTGCAGAGACTAACCAAAGTCCATATAGAAATATCCAGGTTATTTATCTCACAGCACTTTTGTAAATTAAACGTTTTGGTATGAAGGACAGCATCCCACTTGCAATAAAATAAACAGTTTCTAAGAAACCCACGTTAACCAAGGTCTCTGCTGGAACTTATCCTTGAATATATTGTTGTCTTCAGTGGAGCTGTACGCAGAGCACACAGTTAAGCATATCTGCAATTCCAGACTTTGAAAATTCACTGATACAAAGTCGTAACTGCACAGACATGTTGGCAGGATAATAATTCCAGTTTTGACCTGAAAACTGTGATTTTAGCTGTTAGTTTTCTCAGGAAAAAAAGAAAAAAGAAAAAGAAAAAAAAAAGATTGCTTATTGTTTCATTATTCAGCAGATCTCCACCTTGTCTTTTCAGCAGTCTGTTTCTTTGGTCTGGAATAAATAAGCAGAGCACTTTTCAGAAACATACTATTTTATCTAACTTTGTTTCCAGTGATGGGAGGTGAATTTTAGCACTGACTTCACCATAACCAGAATTAAGCTAACGCTGAATATATTCCAAAATCCAGCTGAGGACCTGCTAACATTACTGAGTTCTCAGGTAGCTACTGAGGCAATAGCAGTGCCCAACAGACAATATTCGCTGATTTCTGTCATTTAAGTCCGTCCTTGCCCAAGTGATTTTCCTTTCAGAAGTCAAAGCAGACAGATTGCCTACAAATGAAATAAATTGAGTTTCCTATCCTTTGGAGAAAAAAAAAAAAAGAAAAAAAGATTAACAGAAATACATTACATAGAAATTCAGTTGGAAGCCTATTCTAAATTTCAGCTTCTCCACACAATTTTAGTTCCAGCGTTATATTGTTTTTTGTTGAATTCTATAACCAGCTTGATTATGAAGTTTTCTCTTTATGGGTGGTAAGTTAAAATAACTTGAGTCAATGTCAGTGGAATTTCAGTTTGTCACCCCATGGTACAAAAACGTTGTGTTTTTTCCAAAGAACAGAAAATTCAGTTCAAAGTTTCATGAATAAATGCCATGGAAGCTGATAAAAACACATCTTATCAGTAAAACAGTGAAGGTTACTAGCCAGCAGCTTCCAACTTTATAGTTCTAAAATCATGGCATCTACAAATCTTTTTTAGAGTCTGTGTCTGTAGATCTTAAAGAAGTAAAAAATTTTTTAATTTCCTTTAGAACAATGCCTTACTTTTTGAGGCAAATATATTGACAAGCTGGTATCTTTTTGTTCTCCTGATTTTATACTGGGTTCAAGTAATCACGTTTTTAATGGAGGCTCTTTTTCAGCAACTCTTCTAGTTCACATCTAACTACTGCATGAAAGTAGTTCGGTCTTGCAGGTCTGATTCATGTTACTTTAGTCTAGATTGACTCCATTTCATGCATTTGTCACTGTTAGACAAAATGGGACCTGCAGAATCAGAAACTGACTTAATTTTGCATTAATGGGAATAACACTGAACATCCTAAATATTCATGATGACTAGGAGCAAAAGCACCACTGATAATGACGCATCCTGTATTTTCCACATGCAGGACTTTCACCTAAGCTCTGCTTCCTCACGTGTATCCACCTTCTGTTCATACTGTTTTCCTTTTTTCACACATTTTCTCACAGACAATGCAAGGAACACAAGGGTTGGTCTTTTTAACACACACTGAACTCTGTACATTTGCCAATAATGTAAGGAATGATTAGTGACACTTTCAATCTTTTCAAGTTTCTAGATTTAAGTTTGTTTCATATATTTGAGAGGTTAAATTAAGTGTCTGCCCCTCCATTTCCTTTTGTGAGGTGCTGTAGGCATCCATGAGGTCTCACCCAGTGTCCTCTTCTCTGGGCTGAACAAACCCAAACAAAGGGGCATGCAGGAAGGCAGGGCCTGGGCTTGTAGGATTTCTAGCTATGGAGCATCCAGCCAAGTGAGCCATGAGCATCAATGTTCTGGAACGAACAGCCACAACAAAGTATGCAGGTTCCCTTGAAGAAGGCTGGGAACACTGAAGATCTTTCTGTGCTGACAACGAGCATACAATGCTTGATCCTGCAGCAGGACATTGGAGGTTATAAAACTCAAGTTTTTGTTAGGCTCTCAACATTCTCAGGCTTGCTGTTCTTACACCAGGAGCTGAGTCCTAGGCCTTGTCTCATCACTTGGCTCTCCACTCTGCCAATAGGATTTGTGAGAAATTTGTTTCAACACAGAATTTGCAAAGCTTCCAAGTTCCTTACCCAGGGAGCCAGGAATCTGGCAGCGAAGGCTGGCATGGAAAATACTTTTTTAGACATAGGAGGCGATATAACACATAAATTAGGCAATTTGACTAACTGTTTATAAGCAAGGGCCAGGGAATCACCTTATTGCCATCAGGGACACAAGATAGGATTCTTTCAGATAAAAAGTCATGAGTCTCTTTGTAGTCAGATTAGCTAAGGTGCCTTGAGACACCCAAAGCTTGGCAAGATGGATCTTATTTTGTTTGCAGTTCCCACACTCACGGAGATAAGTCAGAAACATAAGTTCACTTTATCTGGCTTGGAAGCCAGATAATTTAATTATAAATTAATTCTTATACTTCGATCTCATGAAATATTTTGAGACCCGTAGATAGATTATAAATATGCTTGATCAGCAATATTGAAGTACTGTTGATAGTAGCCATTTGAACAGAAAGCAAATGTCAAGGACTCAGCATGGGGCTGGAGGGCAGCGTAGAGGAATGGCCTAGCGAGTATAGCCGCTGGCTAATTGATCCAAAGACAACACTAAAAGCTTCATGTGCAAAGAGTTTGTTAATATTTCTTATCAGAACTTGAGAAGGATTCTCAGGTTAGCATTCGAATTTGACAAACAAAACCAGCCAGCTATTCAGCCTTTGCAAAGCAGATATATCTGTTACCTCTTTTTAATTCTTCCACATCAGTATCTGGACCAATCCATCTGCTACTTTTTTAAGAGAACCATGTGAACCATACAGATCTATGTTCAGCTTAATCACATTTTTTTTTAATCTCAGATGACATTCTTTGACTTTTGGAATGTAGTGATGCACCTCTCTTTTAAAATCATGCCTTCCTAAAGTCTCTCAAATTAAGTACTCCATATCACCATCTTTCTGTTTTGAAAACTTTTAGCCAGAGTTTGCAAGCATTACTGTAGAGAAAACAAACAAAAAAAGAACCATTCTCTTCTAAGAGATCATTATGTGCTGGTGATATCCGTGAGGGTTTAATTCACATTTAATACAGTACTGGACCTGGAACTGCAAGCTGGAGATCACCTAGTAAGTGTGGTCTGTTTGAATGCTGCTTCAGAAGTTTTCAGCTGTTGAAAGTGATTGATTTTTTGAAATACAGAAATACGAAATACACATGCTCAGGTTTGGCTGATTGAACTTTGCTTCTAGGGCTAAGACAAAAATGTTGAAATATTTTGCTGTTTTTGGACTAACCTGTGGGGACACAAAGCTTCATGTCAAGTTTGTGATGATGGATGAATTTATTATAACAGAATAATTCATATCCAGGAACAGATTATCTTCTTATATCAGTGAGTAGATGAAAACATCAGCTTTCAAAATGTTTTAACCACACTACTTGAAAAAATCGAACAACCCTAGTGCTAACTGTAGCAGGCTTGCTTGGCAGGCTGCAGAGCTCCAGACCCTGTTTCTTCCTGTTCATCTTCACCTTTTGTTCTCAGAACTTCAGAGTTCCCTGCTGATATGTCAGGGAGTGAGCCCTACCTCTATGCAGATACTGGCTTTGAGGAAATTGAAAACTTGCATTCTGATACGAGTGCTGAAAAAAGCAATGTCCTCAGTTACAACTGTTGTAGAGTTTGGTTTAGCACATATGGGACAGAAAGGATCCTTTTCTGCAAATCCATTTGTCTCCTGTGGGCAGTAATTCCTCCAATGGAGAGGACCTACAAAGGGTTCTGTAAATTTCTATTATCCTGTTGAAGTACTTGTTGTTCAGGCCCTGACTCTTAGCTGAAGACATTGCTAAGGCAATAGGGGGTACCTGAGGAGGAAATTGCCATTGCTCCTCCAATGCTTCTTTTAAAATATCTTTTTTTTCAGTTTTCAATGTTGTTACATTTAGGAATTGCTTACTAGGAAACAGAGGAGAGAATAAGAATGCTTACAATTCATCTCAAAGAGATAAAATTATAACTTCCCAAGGAACAGGTAAACACTTAAATTCCAGAGACCCTAACAGAAAAATAAACAGCACAAGTTCAGAGAACAATGGCAGCACTAAGACAAATTTCTATGGAAATGGACACGAAAGAGAAAACGTTTATCAGCTCTGCAGTTTTTAAGGCCAAAATGGGAAAACTGTAAGTTTACTGTGAAATTAAAAAAAAAAAGAAAAGGAAAAAGTCAGAATGTTTGCACTGCTGAAGGGCAAAGGCACTCAGTGGTGCAGGAACTCAGGAATTTGGGTATGTCAGCTGCAGACTTGGGCAGTCCTCATACAAGCACAGAAATTTGGCAGTTCAACAGCTCCTTAGACATGAAGTATTTTTTTTCAAGTCTTCAAGAGTTTGAAGTTGGGAGCAAAGACAGTGGCTTCCAGAATCATTCGTTCATTTTGAAAATGCTTTTCTTCTGATTTTATAAAATACGTCTGTTTAAACTTACCAAAAAAAAAAAAAAATCTGTGCAGCCACAAATTTTATAAATTGGAAGTCACAGATAAACACTTTAAATGAATTCTAAACAAAAACACCCCAAACATTTCCTGCCATTTCTCAGAGGTTTTCAGTATCACTTTCATTGCCAAACCTGAAATACACCAATAATAGAGAAGAAATACTAACAATCACTTGCCAAACAAAAGCTTTCAGCTTTGGCTCTCTACTGAACTGCATTCACTGAATGGTTCTATACCACGAAAGACCATCGCTCACTGTAGTTAACTGCATTTGGACTTTTCCAGGCACAGTGCCATCAACAACTTCCTTGAGATGGAATGGAATTTTTTCACTATTGGAAACAAGAACAGCCACAACAGAGACAGACTGCTGAAAAGGATGAACCACAGAGGCTCAAGTACGAACTTTCAGAGTAAGTAGAGCACATCTGTTGGGATCATTAGTGAAGTGAAGTGAAGTGAAGTGAAGTGAAGTGAAGTGAAGTGAAGTGAAGTGAAGTTGAAGTGAAGATCATACGTGAAGTAGCTCACAACTAAAGGTAAGCATAAGTGGAACAGATTCACAGTTTATAAAAAATGAAAACATACTAAAAATATATTAAAATCATTAGGAAATTAAGTACATAAATGAAAATATAGTTGGAAAAAAAAAATCAATGCTCTGTATGCTATTGGCACTTCCACATACATCAGCTCTGCCGACTGTTTTCAAATGGCATCTTAAAGAAAGCAAGCAGACAACGAGAAGATGAGGTTCTGCTGGTGTATCAGTGGGATACAAAAGAACAAAAATACATGGGTCATGAAATTTGGAATGACAGAGGCTGAAGAGCTCAGGCAGCAGCACAGAAATTGAACACTGAGTGCCACGTAGTTTCTAGGGCAGAAGTGAATGTGCTGGATTCCAAAGGCCTCCGGTGAATTATGTAAGAGGAAGAAAAAAAGATTGCCACTGAGGGTTATATCGTGAAACAAACAACAATCATGCCACTGCCACAATTACAGACAGTGCATCTAAGAAATTTATAAAAAATCCTGAAGCAAAAAGTTTTTCAGTTTTTCAGTACCATAAACCACTGTGCTGAGAATAATTTTTTTTCTGTATTTATTTTGTAAATAGATATGCACTTTTACTCATATAAATATATCACTGTAGTATTTTTGAGGGACCTTGTATATGGAAATGGATAAATTGATCAAGCCCATACCTCATCTGTTCTGTAGACTACCTACAAATATTCACAAAAAAAATAAAAAAATCAGGAGGGCAGGGAAGAAAGACTTAATTGTTAAAATTCACAGAACTTGCTAACTGATGGCTCTCACAAAACACTGAAGGCTACATATTTATAAATTAGAACAGTTAATTTGGAAAGAACCTTACAAAGATCAAGTCCAACATCATAACTGCTTAATTAAAGCAGAATATTAAGGGGGTTATTGAAATGCTTCTTGAACGTTGACAGACATGGAACATCAGTCACCTTTCTAGGAAGCCTGTTCCAGTGTTTGGCCACTCTCACAGTACAGAATTTTTTCTTAAAGTGCAGTGTGAACTTCTCCTGGCTGTTCTGTTCTAGTTCTGTGCTGTTCTTGTGTATCCTGTCAGTGGATACCAGGGCAAAGAGAGCAGGACCTCTGTCGCTACCTCCTCTTATTAGGGAGTTGTAGAAAATAATGTCACCTGTGAGCCTTCTCTTGTGCAGACTAGTGAACCAACATATCCTCAGCTCCTTGCTGTAGGATACACCATCCAGCCCTTCTATAGAGTCATAAAATCATTAAGGTTGGAAAAGATCTCTAAGATCACCCAGTCCAACCATCCACCTACCACCAACATTACCCACTAAGCCATGTCTCTAAATACTATATCTACCCTCTCTTTAAAGACTCACACGGATGGTGACTACGCAACCGAACTGGGCAACCTGTCCCAATGCCTCACCATTCTTTCTGAGAAGAAATTCTTTTCATATCTAATCCGAATCTCCCCTGGCACAACTTGAGGCCGTTCCCTCATATCCTATCCTTCTACCATTGTTGGTGCGCTCCTCTAGATGCACTGAAGTATCTTACCATCCTTTTCATATTGTGGAGCCCAGAACTTCACACAATACTCAAGGTGAGGCAATATATAATAGGAGAATCACTTTTTTTTTACTGTCAAAACATCCCAAAATCTGGTTTGCCCTCATGTCTGCTAGGGCATACTGCTGACTCATTTGGGTAAATTCAGGCAATTTAATGCATTATAAAGAAACCAATTAAAAATGCCAACCGTCAATAACGTCTTACCTCAAAAGGCAAAACATAACTATCCCCATATTTGATGCTAAGGCTGATACTGACATCTGTCACTTGATAAGGAAAACAGCTATATCACTTATCTCTGAATTTCGTGAGACAAATTGATAGGGATGGTAGAATGTCCTAGGGATCAAATATAGAGCGGTTTAAAAGCAGGGTAGTCAATGAGATTCACTAACAGGACGCAAACACTTTAGAGATTAATGTTAAAACTGAGACTATTTTGGACGTAAAAACAGCACAGCAAGAAATACAGCAATTTATGAAGTCAGTCTCTTCTTCTGTTCAATAGAACGATGCAAGATGGAAGAAAGTGGTGACTTCTGACTGACTGCTGCACCACATTTGATATACTTGCTAACTTGCATGCAGCTTTCTCCCAGCAAGTAAAACCAATAAAGAAGATATCCCATCTAAAAGACATTAAATAAAACCTCAGTTAAAAAAATAAATCACACAGCTTCTTGCAGAAGTTGAGAACAGAGCCATAGAAGAGACACAGGTCATCTAAAAAATAAGCAAAGAGGAAGGAACTAACTTCCCCATTCTGAAATTCCATGATATTCAGCAATATGAATGAGTAAACAACTGTGAGACACGTCACAGAGGTGGGGATTGGGCCACTGCTTGTAGATGTAAGGCAACAAGGAGCTTGCACATTCATCTTACTAACACCCATAGAGCAATGAACACACAACCAAAGTATCTTGCAATTATATGTAATAAGCTCCACCGGTATAATCAGGAAAGAAGCTTTTCAAAAACTACTATGAATATCAGAAAATGGTTTTTTGAAGCACCTCACACACATCATTTCGTGATGTGCATGAAAACAGTGCTAAAACTGAGATATTAAGAATTGCACAGAGCTGATTTCTCATGCAGTAGTTCTACATCATAAAGAGAAAGCTGAGAAAAATGTGTTTTTCTTTCTATGGGAAAGCATCATTTAAAGCAACTATATACCACAAACTTGAAAGAATAAGAACCTGCTCTGATCACTGAGTGATCACTATTACTATAAATTAATAGTGATTACTATTACTAAAGCAATATACTACTAAAAATGTATTATTGAGAAGATACATTCTTGAAAATATATGTTGGAACAATTAGAGCCTACTCAGACCTGATCAACAAGACAGAAAACAGGCTTGCACTGACTTCTCCCAAAACTGCTTACAAGGCTTCTCAAGACCTTTAGGGCTAGCATGGTGTGAAAGAACATTTTTCCAACTTTGCAGTAGTAAATGTGTTGTTAACAGGCAATTGGGAAACCATCTAAACAAAAAGTAAGGGCTAACTTACTTAGAGGAACAAGGAGACATTAATATGTATGTGTGTCTCCCTGTCTTGAGATGGACTTTGGATGATATAGTGTCACATTATGCCATCAGGTTATTCAATTCAAACATAAGATTGTAATATGAAAAACATACACCATCTCTAACAGTGCTCACACAAAATATTTTCAAACACACATGAAAAAAAATGTTGGTATGCTTTTCAGCATAACTGAGACGTCTCTGCTTTAGAGACATGCTTGATGTTAGAGAATATAGGTGGAAATAACGAGGTCTGTATCTTATCTTGTCTGCCACTTTGAAGAAAGCACTGAATACTGAATATTCTGGCTACTCTTTTCTGTGTCCTGAATTTTGGCATGAAGTTCAGTTTTGTAAGAACTGTTCTGGTGTTGATTTGCGCTGGCAGATTTGTGCTCTTGAATCTGTTTCAGCAGAGGACTACAAATATAAGCCATTAATAAGTCACAATAGCAAACTAAACTTATTGGAATTAGGTGTTTGACTTATGAAGGTGTAGTTAGTCTATGGATAGTAATTCCTGTTGATTCAAGCACGCTTATTTTAATGAGAGATAACTCTGGAAAGCTGAAAGTGAGTGACTGATCACCCAGAATGAATGGCCTAATGTGAAAACAAAGATGTACCCAAAATATAGGACATATATTCCCTATGTGGAATACTGTTAGCAGGTCTCTGTCTATTCTGCTACAGTAATCAAATCCATTCAGTGTTTATGTTTGCTCACTGGACAGGTATTCTTGCTCACTTTGTATCTATGAGTCCATCTCTGTTCAAATAAAAGGCATATATCTGTTTCAGATGTTTGACTTGTTTTACATGGGAGCCAAACATCAGTGATAAGAATAGCAAACATAATGCACCAGAGCAGGAAAAGACTGGTAGCTGATCCCATGTCCCAGACTACAGACACTCATTGAGAAATTTACTGATAATTAAAGTTATTTTAAAAATGAGTTACTGCCCAATGGAAAAAAAACCACAACTTGCTAAGCTATATGTCCATCAGCACAGCAATGGTAGAAGGAGACAGCAACACCTTTTTCAGTATTATCATAAATCATTAAAAGTGAAGAAGACTTCCATGATCATCCAGTCCAATTGTCGACCCATCCCCTCTATACCTGCTGATGCATGTCCCTCAGTGCCACATCTCCATGTTTCTTGACACTCCCAGGCACGGTAATACTACCACTCCTTGAGCAGCCCATTCCAATGCATCACTATTCTGAGAAGAAATTTTTCCTAACATCCAACATGAATTTCCCCTGGTGCAATTTGAGGCCATTCCTTCTCATCCCATCACTGTTACCTGGAAAAAGAGGCTGACCTCCACCTTGCAACAACCTCCTTTCTGAGAGCTGTAAAGAGTCACAGGGTCTCCCCGAGCCTCCTCTTCTCCAGACTGAACAACCCCAGCTCCCACAGCCACTCCTCGTAAGACTTATTCTCCAGATCCTTCACAGCTCCTTCTCTGGACACGCTCCAGGGCCTCAATATTTTTCTTGTAGTGAGGGGCACAAAACTGAATGCAGTACTCGAGGTGCAGCCTCACCAGGGCCCAGTGCTGAGGGATGATCACCTCCCTGCTCCTGCTGACTACACTATTTTTGACACAAGCACGATGCTTTTGGCCTTCTTGGCCACCTGGGCACATTGCTGGCTCATGTTCAGCCGGCTGTCAACCAACATCCACAGATCCTCTTCCTCTGAAATAACCACACCACAACATGCTGATAGGTTGAAGTGATACTATATACACTTTGGCAAAAAGCTATTCTTCTTTTTGAGAAAGAAGAAAAATAAACGCGAGTTGGCTGCTCGCCTTTGTATTATTATTATGGAGGTTAAAAGACAAAAGCAAGGAAGAAAACCTAGTCCAAAACAGCTGTGGTTATTGACAGTAGATGTAGTTTTGGCACACGGACATCTTGAGATTTGGCTTATAGCTCAATGTTCATTCACACAAAAAACTTCTGGTCTTGAACAACAAATTAAAACCAACAAATGAAAAAATAAATAAAGCTGAGGGAATTAGGAGGTTTGAAAAATCACTTTGCTAAGGACTTATGTCCTAGAAGTGCTCCAGCAGTTGTTCTTACAATGATGTATCCAATTTGTTACTCAAAAAACGTAATTTTAGCACATTATGGTCTAGATATATGTAGTTTTTACTAGTAATATTAGTCCCAATGAAGGTTTTATTCTAAGCTTCATGGTTCAGAACGTCCAAAGGAACTACTGATATTCATGGCATCTCTTCATCCCTACTGATCATGTTGTATTCAGCATAAAATAGCTGATAGCACAAAATGAAGCCTGTCCACATGCAGACATGAGTTGCTTAAGTAGGTATCCCTAATGAAGTTACCTGCTTTGTATCTAGCCGTTCACTTTAAATATTTCTATGATACCATGTAGTGTAAAGAGGCGTGTCCTCTGTTCCACATCAATTAAATTTCAAATAATTGTCCTTATGTCTCCTAAACTGAACACCACTAACACACAGTCCCCCACATAGTAATACCCGTTGCTAGCTGTAGTTTACATAAAAATGTGCATGTTCTCTTAATGTTTGTGCAAATGCATACATCTTAAAATGCAATTTATATGTTCCTTTCTGTAATACTAGGACAGCTTTGTTGGAAGTTTACTTGGAGCAATACTGGAAGAATTGAGCAACAAAAAGCTCAGTATAATACTTAATACTGCTAAACAAACATCAGCATGGGTGAAATGAAATCTCTTTTTCAGCAGTAATATGAAATGTTGGCATGAAGCACAGGACAGACAACAGAAGATATCTAGAAATAAACATGGACCCTGTATTACAAACTTACATATTAACTCCAGGGGGACAGTACTGTTCTTGCTAACGCTGCACAATGCTGCAGGGGAAAATTCCAGGTAGCTCTCAAGATGCAACAGACCTTTGTCTGGCAAAGTGCAAAGTTTTGCACTTGGGTCAGAGGAATCCTAGGCATCCATACAGACTGGAAGGAGCGGTCCTTGAGAGCAGCCCTGCAGAGAAGGACCTGGGGTTCTTGATAGATGAAAAACTTAACATGAGCCAGCAGTGTGCCCTTGCAGCTTGGAAAGTAAATGGTATCCTGGGCTCCATCAGAAGAGGGGTGGCCAGCAGGGACAGGGAGGTGATTGTCCCCCTCTACTATGTTCTTGTGAGGCCCCATCTGGAGTACTGTGTCCAGGTCTGGAGCCCCCAGTACAAAAAAGACAGGGAGCTGTTGGAGAGGATCCAGAGGAGAGCCATGAAGATGATCAGGGGACTGGAGCACCTCCCCTGTGAAGACAGGCTGAGGGAGCTGGGCTTGTTCAGCCTGGAGAAAAGAAGGCTGCAGGGTGACCTCATTGCAGCCTTTCAGTGCCTAAAGGGAGCCAACAAACAGGAGGGGAATCAACTCTTTGAAAGGGTTGATAACTGCAGGACAAGGGGAAATGGTTTGAAGTTGAGGGAGGGAAAACTTAGGTTGGATGTCAGGGGGAAGTTCTTTACAGAGAGTGGTGAGGTGCTGGAACAGGCTGCCCAGAGAGGTTATGGATGCTCTGTCCCTGGAGGTGTTCAAGGTCAGATTGGATGGGGCCTTGGGCAGCCTGGTCTAGTATTAAATGGGGAGGTTGGTGGCCCTGCACGTGGAAGGGGGGTTGGAGATTCATGACCCTTGAGCTCCCTTCCAATCCTGGCCATTCTGTGATTCTGTGATTCTTTGTGTGCTAAATTTCATTGTAACAGAAGAAACTTTAGTCTCCAGTCTTTAGCTGTCATTTTCTTCAAACTGCTTTGATACAGCCTTTGAACATTTCAAGAGGATGATTTGTCACTACCACATTTTTTCATTGCTATGACTTAAGCAGTGTTCCAGTCTGGATGCATTTTACATTTATACTTTAGGATTATTAACAATACACCTAATTATTTGTTTATATCTCACTGAACATTCTCTTAGGATTTGAAAGGAAAGACAGGTTCAAGTCTCAGGTTGATCAGGCTCATGTTTGTAATGTAGCAGTTATTTTCTATTTCTACACTGGCTTTTTTGGTTCAGAAAATACTTGGTGGATTGCTGAGGCAGCTCCTTCTGTTCATTTTACTTGAGCTCTTGGATAAGTATGGTTAACCTTATTTATTCATCATTCAACCTCTCACTATTAGTTTTCACTAGTAGTTTTCAGCCAGTCTGAAGGGTTACAGGTTAACAGAGAAGATGCACATTTTAGCAAGGTCTTGTTCTTTCACAAGAAAATATGGTCAGTAAAATCAATTACAGACTCTTTCCTTGGATTTTAATAGAGTAAAGCACCACAGTTCCCACAGTTCCAAAAGGTCCGGACTGACAGAATTCCCATTATCCTCCAGGAGGCTGGGATTTTTTCTATAACCACCTGAAAATAATCCCAATTTCTGACATGCTGACAAGCCTGGGCTGCTTTTCTGCTAACCTGGTTTTCCACTACTATCCTCTTCAAGATCAACTTTAATTCCTAGTTGCAGAGTTGGAAAAGAGAAAAGTAGAGTCATCCAATTTTTATGTGGTTATTCATGGAAAACAGACCAGTCTTTTTAACAGTAAAATGCATTGTATTGAAATTTTTCTTACTAAAATTACTTGAAAATATTTTATGCCTAGGCACATTATTCGATTTCAAAATTCAAGATCAGAAACAAAATAATTTTTTTGCTTTTGCAAAACTTCCAGAAAACTGAAAATTGAATTATTCACACAACTCCCAGCTGGAATAATACAGCATTGTGAAGAAAAAAAAATAGAGTGAAAGACTTGAGTAGGAAGTACAGGACCTTGCCCAGGGGTAGCAGGTTACTAGCTAGCAGAAGCAGCAAGTTGTGAGGCAGATGATGACCCCTCTGACTACACACTGAGAATAAGCATGTGCATTGAAACCTAGCCACCAATGAGAGAAACTTATTAAAAGCAACACCCTTCTTTTCACTGACACTTTGCAAGCTAGAGCAGAGGGCAGCAGCAGGAGAGCTCCTGGAATAGCCAGTCTGGAAATCCATGCACTTTGCAGTCTCTTAGAGAGAAGCCGCTCAAGTTCTGCAATTCCCTCTTCCCCTCAACTTCCAGTAGTCCCCATGTGGGGAATTCTGAAGATTAAGATTTATAATTGCTAAAACATCTTGTAGGGTTTTGTTTCCGCTTCTGCAACATTCTTGCATTAACACAGTTTTAAGGCTCTGCAGTCTCTTCTCTGTCTTAATCTACCTGCCCAAACACTGTCTGCACTGGAAGCATACATTCATATTCACGTATATTTTGAAAAGCATTTTACTGAACTAATGCAATTAGCATTGAAGTTGTATGGGACAGGAGCAGTAAAATCAGAAAAATGAGAGGAGATGATGGAAAGAAAATTTGGAAAGAAGGAAGGACAACAAGTAGTCATTGCCAGAAACTAAATAAGCCTATTCATTTCAACACTGTATTTGATGTGAAGTTACTAAGTGTTTAAATTTTAAGTTCATAGAAGGGAATACTACCCACCCAGAGCATTTTTAGCATATGTATAGACAGGACAACTACTGTTGTAGATCATATCTTTGCTGCATTTCATAGTGACAAAAATAAGGGACTTCAGCATATAGCATGATATTATCTCAGTGAAATTTCTGTCTAACTGTAATTAAAATGAATGAAATAGAAGAACACAGTTTACCCTGAACTTCAGGAGAGTGAACTTATATCTGCTAAAGGAGTTGTTGGATGAGGTCTCCTGGGAAGCTGTTCTTAGGGGCATAGGAATAGAACAGAGCTGGTAACTTTTCAAGAACACCCTTTTGAGAGCACAAGTGGTCTCCATCCCCCAGCAGAATAAATCAAGCAGAGGATGCAGGATACCACCATGGCTGAGCAAGTCAGACTGAGGGAAAAAAGGGAAAGTATGAGCAGTGGAAGTGTGGTTGGGTAGCCTGGGAAGAAAATACGGATGGACATGCAGAGAAGGGATCAGGAAAGCCAAGGCACAGATGAAACTAAACTTGATGAGGGATGTGAAAAATAACAAGGAATTCTATCAGTACACTGAACAGAAGAGACAGGCAAAGGAGAGTGTACCTCCTCTCATAAAAGAGAAGGGAGAACTGGCTTCAACAGACATGGAGAAGGCTGCAGTAATCAGTGAGTTTTTCGCCTCAGTCTTCACTAGCAGTTGGGCTTCCCACGCTTCTTGTGTCCCTGAACCTCTGGGCAGAGGTCAGGAAAGCAAAATCCCTCCCACTGCAAGAGGAGAGCAGGTTCAAAACAGCCTCATGAGGCCATATGTGTAAAAATCTATGGGCTGGACAACATGCATCCCAGGGTCCTGAAGGAATCAGGCCAGTTTCCATCATATTTGAAAAAATCATGGCTGTCAGGATAAGTCCCCACTGACTGGAAAAAGGGAAGCATCACTCTCACTTTTAAGATAGGGTGAAAGGAAGATTCCAGGAACCAGTGGCTGGTGAGCCTCACTGTGCCTGGGAAGATCATGGAGTTGACCCTCCAGAGGAAATTTATTCAGCTCTAAAGTAATTGCCAACAACAGCTAAAAATACTTCTCTACATTCTGTATTAAAGATGGTCTAACAAAGAAACTTAGAGACTGACTGAAATGTTAGCAGGCAGCTATTGGTTTCTGCCTGCTCAAACTATTCACTGTAAATTATATATAGTTCAGCTCTGTTCTATGCTCTTCCCCAGCTCCCTGTTAAAAAAAAACAAAAAAAGTATTGAAATGGGCTGTTTATATTATTTTCTCCTGCAGAAATGTATCACTTTGCACTCAGTAAGGATCCAGTCTTACACTTCATATTTCTTCAAAGCCTTTCATTAAATATTCTGCAAAAGTATTTTACATTTTATACCATTCCCAGGGACTTAGGGAAAACTTCACAGTTCTACCTGTGTCTGATCTTCTAAATTACTGATTAATCAATATAAACCTCATAACAAGGAGACCAGAGCATAACAAAGAGAATACTCTTGGAATTATGTCAGTGTAAATGAGACTTCATTACAAAAAATATTAAGTATCAGCAACGTGCAAATGTTTACATATCTATTTGGCAGTTTTTTCGTGTCCTGATGAATAGCACTACGCTCAGGAAACCAGAATGAAAGCTATCAAATCAAGTGCTCAAATCATCTTTTTTGGTGTCGAGCAGCCTTCCTTTTGGATGTTCCTTAAGCCTATGTTGAGAAACTTGGGATGAGATGAGGTCTTACATAATACAAAAGCGCCTTTTTCAGTTTACTTGATGCTGCTCTGTAGTCTGAATGAAATTGTTCCACCCTGGTCCTACATGTATTGTGAGATTCAGATATGTTGCTTTCACACTCTTACCTTCTCTAAGAATTCAGAGGTCAATTAAAATTGGAGATGCTGTTTATCTGTACCTTCGTGCTGATCATTATATGTTACCAATATATAATTTTTTATATAAAATTAAAGATTAGATTCACTTGTGTTCCTTATACCATTCCAAGGTGAGGAGCACAGTATACCCTTAAACATTTATCTCTGTCCCTGAAGGATTGACAGCATGCAGACTATCCTAAGTAAGCTGCTATCTCATCTTTGTAAGGGGATTTAAAACTAAAATTCTCTAATTTGAGCGAGTATGCAAACTCAGCCCTAACTGGGTGAATTATTACTGTACAACACAAACCTGCTGTGCTTTTGAACAAATAGTAGCAAAAAAAGAAGCGCAGCTATAGGGTTAGACGATGACATTTTAGTGCGATGCCTTGAACTCCTTGTTTGTAATTTGATAAGGAAATTTACGCAAAACTTTATCTGTTTGGATGCTGGAAGGTCCTTTTGAGGACCTTTTCAGGACAAAAAGGTCCAGAGGAAAACATAATAAACAAATAATATCAAATTCATTTTTGGCAAGGACACTCCAAGTTTTGTAATCTTCAGGCCAAATGGAAATCTACAGTTGCCAGCTCTACGGTTAATATTTTACAGAAGCAGTCAGTAAAAGGTATATAAGAAAATGATTTCCCTTCAATCATCCTAGCATTTTGAATAATTTAGCCTGCATCATAATCTGCAGCCATGAAGTGGGTAACATTAATTTCATTCATTTTCCTCTTCAGTTCAGCAACATCCAGGAATCTGCAAAGAGTTGCTCGTGACGCAGGTAAGAAAATACTAATTAATTGCCCTTATTTTCTTTGTTATACTGACTTAATGACTTTGATGCAATTTGATGAAAAGATTGGCTTGAAAATAAACTGTATGAGGGAATCTTGAGGGGTAGGTGGAACACTCCGGACAATTACATAATAGAGTAAGTTTTGTGATGTGTCTCTTTGTGCTGCAAAGTGAATTATATGATCAGATGTTGATCATTCACATCCTGTTATTTTCCAGCACCAAGTAAGTAGATGTGCAGACCTTTTTGAATGACCGTATGTAACTGAGCTCCTCACCAATGTCAGTTAATGGTTTTCATGCAAATAGGTCAAAAATTTAAAAATCTAGATCTCTGTCTCGGCTGAAAGGAAGCCTGGCTAAAAACCTACTGTGTTGTTTTTCCCCATGCTATTAAATTTTATGGCTTAGCCAAACAAGAATTTCTGTAGGCAGACCTAGAAAATTTTTCACTAGTATTTTTAATTTTAGTTTGAAACATGAAAATACACAAATTTAACAAAACTGAGTTTTCAGGAACTGGCTAAAAATACCAGTGAACAGCAACTGATGCACATTACAGTTTTTAGCACTGAAATCCTTATTATCAAATCAGGTCTACTGATAATTCTTCATTTTTGAAAACATTTTCCTTTAGTTCAGGTAAAGGAATTCTTCCTCATGTTTTTTTAAGTGCTCCTGAATGGCATTTCTAGAACAAATGACTGTCCTGTTTTAGTAGCTCAGTCATTACTGTGGCCATCTGCCTCAGTTTGTTTTTGGAAAGCCTTCTTACTGTGAGCAAGGTATAACCACAAGATATATTTATTACCATCAGGACCCAATGAAAGGTCTCACCTGTTTTCCTTTTTGGATGAGCACAGATGGTATGCCTTAAGTGAAACAAGAGTATGAATCTGCCCCATTTGAAGAAAGAAAAATCTATTAATGCTTACTCTAATCCAGCTGATGCCACATTCCTTTATTTGTAGAGTGGGCACGTTCATGTTGTTGGTTATGCAAAGCATATTTGCTGATCCTTAAGTTGCAGCAGCCATTTTGAATATTTGATTTATGAATATAATTACAGAGGTGAATATTGTATTGAAACCCTCAAAATTATACACTTGCACTACTCTCGAGAGTCTGCGGGTATCTGCAGATAAATGGTCATCTGAGACAGCAAAGAATTTGAGATGGCCTGAAGAAACCTTCAGATGGATATTCCTTGATACATGGCACACTGTACCCAAAGATGGGAAGTTCACTACTGCTCAGCATTAGTTTGGTCTGTTCCAAACAGACAAATAATGATCTTACTCCCTGAAACGCAAGAGTTGTGTTCATGCTGCACACTTGTGAAAACCTGGCCTGAAGTGGACAGAATTATTCTTTAAAAATGGGGTCTTGCTTGTGACAGTAAGCATCACTGCTTATTGGTTTTGTTTTGTTTTTCCCTAGAGCACAAGAGTGAAATTGCCCATCGCTACAATGATTTGAAGGAAGAGGCATTTAAGGCAGTGTAAGTGAATGATCAGCTTACATTTTCTGATTGTTTTCCATCTCTATTAATATTGGACATGGATAAAAAAGGGAAACTAAAGCACACTGAATGTCTTCTCATACAAAGCCTACAGATGTTTTATGAGCCGCAAAAGTCATGATGACTTTCTTGTTCTCTGGGAACACCATCGCATGCAAACCTTATTAGGAAACTTGCGTTCCTCATGTATAAAGAGAATAGATGTGAATAAGACAGTTTTGGTAACCTTTGGATGGAGAGAAAATGCTCTGGACTATTATATTACCAAAAAAACAAAAACAAACAAATAAACACCTGAAACCCAAAACTTCTGGCAGGTATTCTGAAACAATTCAATAGTTTTCTTCTGAAACAGATTTTGGGAACGGCAAAATAGGTAAGTTCTGGCAAAAAGTTATGAGTGGTAAACTAGTTCTTGCAGGAACAGAACCATTTTTAAAAGAAGACAGCCTGCAGATCGTCACTTGTAACAGTGGCAAAAAGAGCAGTATAAGTATACTGGCATGAAATTGGCAGAAAATTAAAATCACAGTCTTTTCCTTGATTATACCAATCCATTATTCAAAACATTCATTACTGGGGAGTAAAGGTCAAAAATATTTTACAGAAAGGAAATGAGAAGACCAAGAGTACAAGATCCATTGCTATGATCTTCTTGCTGCTCTGTTTAAGCGTTTGAAGAAATTGTTTGAAGAAATAATTTTGTTATTTATATTTCTTATCTCCATATTGCAAAATATGCTTTCTGTTTCAGTTCCCTGATCACATTTGCCCAGTATCTCCAGAGGTGTTCTTATGATGGACTGTCAAAGCTTGTGAAGGATGTTGTTGATCTGGCACAAAAATGTGCGGCCAATGAAGATGCTCCTGAATGCTCAAAGTCACTGGTAGGCAGTGAATCCTTTGTTACTGTGTTTCACCTCATTCTATGCAGCTATCAAAGTCATCCTCACCCTGGTACCTATACTTTATCCTTTTGGGTGTTCCTGTTGTCATCAGCCAATGCCAATCAGATTTTTGTGCTGAAGCAAAGAACTTGTTATGAAGTTCTGTCCTTCAGAAGTGCCACAATAATTAATGGAGCAATACTTTGGAGCCCAAAAAGCAGATTTCAGTACATGAAGTTTTGCATTGTCCACAAATACATGTTATTTGTTTGCTGACTGCAAAACGTGATGCTAAGAATTACAGCAACCAAAGCATAGGGGTTTTAACATGAGGTATCTTGAAAAGATATCTGTGATAATTCAACATACTCTGGTAACATTTTTTGAAAAAAATTGCTAAGATCAGGTATCAAAAGATGTCTACAGGTACATAAGATCCTTAGATACCTAGCAGGTTCAGCCAGGCCCTGAAGAAAGTTAGGTGCTAGTGCTCTTCTCAACTCCTATGTTCAAATCAAACATTATGACTATAGTAATTCTCCCTAAAGGCTTCCCAAGGTGACTGTCAAATAGAACATCAAACCCTGCTTCGATTAATCTGAATTCATTAGTCAGATTACAAGAAAAAATAGACCACTGTCTTGCATGCACTATTTAATTATAACTAATATAAATATATTTTCAGTAAACCATTCTAACTGTTTTTATACTGGACTACATAAAACAAAATTTTGTGAAATTGTATTGAAAGCAATGGATTATTCTGGTTTATGGTTTAAATATTGTCTGGTAAAAACTTACTTTTTTATCTGGGCTTTCTCTTACAGGTAGATAGACAGTTCCTTACACTTTTTACATAATGTCTTTCTAGCAATAATTCTGACTCTCACCATCTCCCTTATAGCCTTCCATTATCCTTGATGAAATCTGCCAAGTGGAAAAGCTCCGTGACTCATATGGTGAAATGGCCGACTGCTGTAGCAAAGCTGATCCTGAAAGAAATGAGTGCTTCCTGTCATTTAAAGTTACCCAACCAGACTTCATTCAGCCATACCAAAGACCAGCTTCTGATGTGATATGCAAGGAATACCAGGACCACAGAGGGCCATTTCTGGGATAGTAAGAAAAATGCTGCTGTTGCATTAAGTATTTAGCTAAAGGATCCCCAAGGTCTAGTGAGCGTGTGGGCATGAAAAAGTTGTAAACATGCAATTGAATATTTACATGCACAAAACAGCTGCTCAATTATTAAATATCTAAAGTTCTGATCACACTTTTTTCAGTCTATGCTGAGCAGATTTTTCCATTCAAAATGTGCTTTAAGGGATCACATTTTATAAATCCTTGAGGATATTTTGCAAAAAATAAATTTTAAAAAACCTTCAGTTTTTCCAATATTAATGTAACAATTTACTTGCTCCAGTTTCCCACTACCTCTATTCTAACTGGAAAGGGTATGAAGAAAAATAAGAGTAAAGAGAATAAAGATTAACAATGAAATCCTGGGAAAACGGCCACATATTAATTTTCCATGCTCAAAATTAAAATTCTCAAATATCTGACAATGCATTTAAAACAAGCATACATACATCAAACAAAGTGGCTGAAGATACAAGGACTTCATAATTCCATCACTGTTAAGGAGTCCTGCTTTGGAAATGCTGAGATTTAGCTCAGCATATACCATTAGTAGGCATTATACATACTAGAAGAGTACAATAGAAAAGTACATTAAATTTCTAAACTAGAAACAAAAGTTATAAAAGCCATAAAAGATTCAAATCCATTTACTGTTGCCACTGAAGTACATAACTTATGTTTTCCTTTTTCTTATAGTTTCATCTATTCTGTTGCAAGAAGAAACCCCTACATGTTTGCCCCTACAATCCTTAGTTTGGCTGCTGATTACGAACATGCACTTCAAAGCTGTTGCCAAGAGAGTGATGTTGGTGCTTGCCTGGACACCAAGGTAGGTCATATTTTTCACTGTGTGTGAAAGCAAAGTAGCTGCTACATAAAGGTGAAGTGTAGACAGAAGGTGTGCTAACCAAAGAGGATCTAGAGAAGAACAGATCTCTCTCAACATGCAATTTCTACTCTCAACAGAAAGTTGTATGAGAGATTCCTCCCTTATTCCTTGCACAAGCAATTGAAAGAGAAAGAGTGAGAAACAGGTTGAATGTTCCTGCTTATGCAAATTTTTGTATGACGTACTTGTAGAGAAGGATTAATCATACGTTAACCCTAGGATTATGATCAGATTACTTCCGTATAGCTTTGCTTTTTAGAGAACTGTAGACGAGATTTCATATTTAGCATGAGTCAAATTTTCCCTTTGTCTGTCTCAAAACTCCCCCCAATGACTTCCACATGATCTATAGCGGGGTGCGGGGTAGAACGAGGTGACCTTAAAGGTCCCTTCCCACTTAAACCATTCTATGATTCTATGATTATGTGAATTGTACTATGTCTTAAGACGCAGTAAATATGTCTATGAAGCTAGATGCTGGACTGCATAGTTGCCTGAAGAATCCCCAGTTTGCTTGGCTTTCTATAAGAGCTAACTGGACAAGAATCTTTTGTGTTTCTGAAATGGAATTTTTAGATTTGCCTTTCTCTCATTCCATTAAATGTCAGCCTAATGTGACACTGTGCCTCCTGTTACTACAGGAAAATGTCATGAGAGAAAAAGCCAAGAAACTAAGCATAAAGCACCAATATTCTTGTGGAATCTTCAAGAAGTTCGGAGATAGAGTTTTCCAAGCACAGTAAGTTCCAATCAGTGTTTTACAAAAAGAGGGCTTGTTGACTTAAGTCTGCAGTGACTCACAAGGAAAATACCAGCATATTTTGCTTCTATATACTTACTTTGAAAATTGTAGTCATGGTACTTTCTTGCTTACTTTGGCTGAGAACTGTTGAGGTTAGAAAGTCAGTCTTTCCAGTCTACACCTCCAGTGATTTCTTTTTCAACTTTTAGATGTAAAATCTAGTTCAAATAAGGTTTCTGCATAAAGAGTTGATGCAGAGTAGAACCTGTGTATTCCAAGTGGATGGTGAGCAGTAGTAAAAAAAAGGTCAGCCGCACAAATTACAAAGAAATGAAATTGTTCCTAGAATCAATACAAGAGATGTGGAGTTATGTGAGAAAGTATCACTCAGAACCAGAGATTCCAGTGTGTTTAACCTACATTTTTTGCCAAGTTTACAACTGTTCTGTCTGTAGCTTTTAGTAATAGGCACATAAGAAACTAAGCTGAGAGCAGTCAAATTTGGCAGAATCACAGTTCTTGGCTACAGCACATTTTTAAGATTAAGAAAGACTTTTGCAGTTAAAAAATGAATCACCTGCTTTACTACAGAGAACTTCTTTAACTCCGTGGATAACATACTAAAATCTGATATGTAAAATGTTTGTAATTATCTAAAGGGAGGTGGGAAGCAAACTGATGAGGCCAGGCTCTTCTCAGTGGTGTGTAATAATAGAACAAGGAGTAAGAGCCTAAAACTTGAACATAGGAAGTTCCACATGAATAACATGGAGAAGAACCTCTGAAGGCGACAGAGCACAGGAACAGGTTGCTGAGAGGTTGTGAAATCTCCTTATGAGGAGATATTCAAGAGCCAGCTGGACGCCTACCTGTTTGACCTATTACAGAGTACCTGCTTTAGCAGGGAGGTTGGACTCAATCACTTCTTGAGGTCCTTTCCAACTTCTGCAATTGTGTGATAAAATTTTCTAGGACAACCTGACTAGATGTAGCCAACTTTTATTTAAAAGTTTGTAAGTCTCTGCTTAGTAATATAGAGATGTTTTACAGCCATTCAAAACAGACAGGAAACAGTAGAGAGCGATTCTTACATAGACAGCTCAGATCAGAAGTACAAATTACAAAGCCTTGTTTTCTAGACAATTAAATCTAGGTGAGAGCACTGCTGATCTACAGTATTATATTTGTGACTTGCAACTTCCTGTTCAATGTGGAGCTTTGAGTCAAGTGTATTCATCTTTTCTATCTAGAAAACTTGCTCGCCTAAGCCAAAAATACCCCAAGGCTCCATTCTCAGAAGTTTCTAAACTTGTACATGACTCTAAGGAGATCGAAAAAGAGTGCTGTGCAGGGGACATGGTGGAGTGCGTGGATGACATGGTAAGCTCAGTATTCTTCAGAAAGTACTTAAATACATGAAAAACAGTAGGAAGAAAATTTCAGCAGCTATTCAGAGTCCAAGCAGCTTGTATTCAACACTGCCAAAAAGTTCCTCAGCCACTAGAAAACAGCTGGATGGCTATTAATGGAAACAGATTCTATACCACTTCTAGGTCTAGCTCTTTATGATCACGAGGACAAGGACTGGTTGCAGACACGGTAGCACAGGTATTTGGTTAAAATAAAAACATTTACTATGGGACTTGTTTGATGACATTTACTCCAATTCCATTGTAAACAGAGCAAAAGAAATCAGAGGCAAAAAGGCCAGAAATTCTTCGCAGCTCTGATGTGCATACATTAATCCAGCTTTCCTGTATTGCAACAAATTCTGCAGGACAGCTTAATCAGGAGAATTTGCAAAACTGCAGTAGTAGCATTACCTAAATACTGCCAGCCCAGCTGGAAATTAGACATATTTCTTAAACCTACAACCAGTTTGTGTCCTGGGCTGGCTCCATGAAATCCTACAGCTTTTAATGTTTTGTCTTCTGTCAGAGCTGCCCATGTGACAGGATTGAAGAGATCAGTCAGTCACCCTTGTGACAGTCTCAGTGGCTTTCACTGCCTTTCCAGAGATTGTCTTCTCAAAGGTTCTAAGATCAGAAAGGAAACCTTATTCTCCCTCGCGCCTGAGAACAACATGTTCTACATACACAGGAAAATGCCAGTCCCTCCAATTATTTCGTCTCCTATGGAGACAGCATTTGTTTAGGAAACTGCTCAGTAAATAAGTAACCTGAATGAAAAGAGAGGAGTCTGAAAGAGAGAAGAGTTGAAGTAATATGTCTTTAAATTATTACTTCATAGCTTGCCTGAGGCTATGTTTTAATTTTACAGGCAGAGGTCATGAACAATATGTGCTCTAAACCAGATGTTTTCTCAAGTAAAATCAAAGGCTGCTGTGAGAAGCCTATTATGGAACGAGGCCAGTGTATTATCGATGCAGAATTTGATGAGAAACCTGCAGATCTTCCCTCATTAGCTGAAAAATACACACAAGATAAGGAATTGTGTAAAAGTTTTGAAGCAGGCCATGACGCATTCTTGTCAGAGTAAGTAGTCCCAACTTTACACATGCTTGTACCTGAACATTCTTCTAAATTATTTGTTCTCATTTCTGGACCTTTTGCACCATGAGGGGAAAAAAAAGAAAACACAACAAAAATCTGTCCTCTTGGGTGTTTCAAGTGTGCATGGAGAAAAGAGGTTATGATTACCATATGGAAATCCAGTGGGACAGATGTAACTTCAATCCTAGTTTCTCATTCATGCTTTGTGACTGTTCCTCTTCAGCATTGCACTACTTATCAAGGCTGAACTGATCATTGCTTTTCCTTTATTCAGAGTTTCTGTTCAGGTCCACATGCATTATCTGCTTAAGAAGCATTCTGTCCTAGGAAAGCTATTCTATTCCTCTTACATTTGTCCTGTTGGCAGTCAACAGAGTGGTCCAAAACATTATATGAAAAGGAAGTGTTCACCTTACATGATCTCATCTGAGGGACTGTCATTGTTGATTACTATGTTGTACTTGTGGAAAGCAGCATGATATTCAGGAGCTCTAATGCTGTCAGCTCATGTGTCTTTCAGATTTGTTTATGAATACGCACGGAGACACCCTGAGTTCTCCACACAGCTGATTCTGAGAGTTGCCAAAGGATTTGAATCACTCCTGGAAAAGTGCTGCAAATCTGATAACCCTGCTGAGTGCTACGCAAATGCTGTAAGTGCAGTGTTTTGTCTGCATGTAATTAAAATGCTTGCATGATACCTATAATGAAGCAATTTAATAAAAGAGCAGACAGAAAGCATTTTGAGAGACTAATCCCCAGGAGAAGTTAGTATTCTGATGGGACACAAAGTAGTCCAGATCCCATGACAACATTATAAAGTGATCTCAGAACTCCACTGGTCACCCTCAAAACTTCAGACTAGTTTCACTCAATTTCCTGATGCCTCTGACTCTCAAAAGTGGTACTGCTTGTCCTAAATAAGTTAATTAATAGCTAGTTAGCCAAATTAATCTGTTCTCCTGTTTATACTGAGTAGCTAGTCACTGATTATGATAGAAACTTGCATGGTCAGCTCACATAGAAAATCCTAAGTTTTGGTCTCCTGACCTTGAATTTAATCATCTGCAAATCACAGCAGAATTTGATTCACTGGGAGCTTTGGCCCAGCTACAGAAAGAAGATGTTCCCTCTCACAGCTGATTGCCCTGTATTTTAGAAATAGTCACTTGATTTTAAGAATATAGATGACAAATCCCTAACAGAGGAGATGAGACAAATATTCTCTAAGAAGCAGATCCAATGGATAATTAAATTTCAAAAATCTTCCTGCCATTTTAATTACATTTCTGTTAGAACTGAATTCTCCTATGTGAATCAAGGCCCCTTACTCCAGAGGAACTCAAAACAAATGGACTTTGACTTTGCGTAACAGGTATTTTAGAGCTAGCAAGCTTTAGAAGAGACCGAAAACTGTATCTGTACAATTGTTACCAGGATGTTCTCTACTGTTACTGATAACGTATACTTGTTTACAGAAAGAACAACTGGACCACCATATCAAAGAAACGCAGGATGTTGTGAAGAAGAACTGTGATCTTCTCAGTGCCCATGGCGAGCGAGACTTCTTCAAGTCGTAAGTACTTTCTGATAAGTACTTCTTCCATGTAAACCATTATTATTCTGGCTGCATTGGGAGTATGTATTCAGACTTTTCAGGTCTAGTTCAGTAGAACATTCTTCAGATGTGAGTGAATAGTCATTCTGTTGTGCTTTTACAGCATCCTGATCCGCTACACTAAGAAAATGCCTCAAGTACCCACTGAAGCCTTGCTTAAAATTGGAAAGAAAATGACAGATATTGGTACTAAGTGCTGCCAGCTTTCTGAAGACAGACGCATGGCTTGTTCTGAGGGTTATGTGAGTACACTTGTTTATTTTCCTTATTTCTCTTTGAGATTTCTTCTGTTCTCAAAACCATTGAATTCTGGTGAGGTAGTAAGCTGACACTTAATTTTCATAGCCCCGAAGCTAATTATCTACGTAACAGAATTGAAAACTCACTCATTTTTAATGAATGTGAGAACCTAAATAGCTCCCTCAGATTGGAAGCTTTGAAAATTTTAGCTGAACTTGGAAAGCAAAATTCAAAAAATTCTTAAAAGAAAACTGTGCTTAACAGTTGTGACCAAACGGCCAGACTACAGATTAAGAAATCCCTGACTCAAGAAACACACATTTCGTTTCAGACTTTAAGACCATGCCATTTCTGAGCGGGAGTTTAGTTTGGAGATCTTCCACTTCTAGGCATCCTGTTTTGACACAAACAAACATCACACATTTCTTCTGTTATTATAGAATGCTTAACATGTTTGCACTTCTTTCGTTTTCAGCTGAGCATGGTGATTAATGATATGTGCAGGAAACAGGAGACCACACCGATAAATGACAACGTTTCACACTGCTGCAGCGAGTCCTATTCTAACAGGAGACCATGTTTCACTGCCATGGGAATAGATACCAAATATGTTCCTCCACCATTTAATCCCGATATGTTCAGCTTTGATGAAAAACTCTGCAGCGCTCCTGCTGAAGAACGAGAATTAGGCCAGATGAAGTAAGCTAAAGGAAATACCTTGTAGAAGATATTTGAAGGTGCAACATGTTAGCAGGGGCACAAGTATGCTGCAAAAACACTCACTTTTTGCCTAACTGGGAATTCACTGGTGGTAAAGAAAACCAGATGAAACTGTGTGTTTGTACTGACCGTGTCAGTGCACAACATCATGTAGATGAGAAGAGGCAAAATAAGGTATTTTCTTCAAATGAAATTAGGGTCTTAGATGACCAGTTTTGTGTAAGCCCATTACCAGTGCAAGTCTTAGGATGTACTTAGTTAAGGCAGAATACAGATCATTCCAGTAAGTTCTTTCCCATCTGTATTTGAAAAAAAAAAAAGGAAAAAGAAAAAGCAGCAGATGGTGGTGTTAGACTGAGAGTTTGGAGACAAAAAACAGGCACAAGCTACCCTAGACATGGCAAAAAGCCCCTTAAATGAGATATATCTGCATGGAATGACATTTTTTAAAACTCCAGTTAAAAAAAAAAAAAAAAGTCAACAGGTAGCATTAACTGTATATTGTGGTTTTGTTTTCAGATTGCTTGTCAACCTCATTAAACGCAAGCCCCAGATGACAGAAGAACAAATAAAGACAATTGCTGATGGTTTCACTGCCATGGTTGACAAGTGCTGCAAGCAGTCAGACATCAATACATGCTTTGGAGAAGAGGTACTTCCTATGTCCTTTCAAAAAATAAAATTTAAAAAAGTATACAGGGAACTGAAAACTCATTGGGAAACCATCCAGTATGGGATTCTGCAACCTACAGTGTTTGGTTGTCTGTATGCTCTCACAATAGATTTGCCTGCAGAACTTAGAATACATCTTAACAGAACAGATAATGGTCACAGGTTATAGTCCTTGAATAATTTCATTTGGAAATGTTGTTTGGAAGTAATTTAGTCCAGTCCTCCTCTTAAAGCAGAGAAAACTTCTGGATTAGATAAGGTTGTTGAGAGACTTCTTTGAAAGAGCATGTTACCTACAAGCCACAGCTGAAAATTATGTTTGTGTAGAGTTTAAACCATATCTCTAGCATGTGTAAACTGCCTTTTGTGCAACAGACACTGATAGAACGCTAATGATTGCCAGTGAAGAATGCATCTGGGTCAGTTATCAGAGATATCTAGAAAAAACAGACATAGTGGTAGGGGGAATCCAGCTGATTATGTTCTATGAACAATCACTCCGTTTTTTTCTGCTACATGAACCACAAACACAGCTGTTCATTCATTGTTTACTCTTCCCTGTAGTAACTACAGGAGAAGCCTATCTGTAGCCATATTGTTGAGTAAGCTCAAAGCATTTGCAGGAAGTATAAATGTCAGTTTCCAGAGAGCAATCTTTGTCACTGGAAGCATGAACAGATCTGTACTACTGGTATCTTTAACTACTTATTGAACCAACTATTTTTCACCTATAACCAAAGTATTGCATAGGCAAATATATTAGATCTTGAAAGAAACTACTTTGTAATTCACTCTAAAAGAGTATTTTCTACCTTCACAAGATTGAAAAATATCCATCATACAAGAGTGCACGGCTTCTGAGGCTAGAAAACATCATGAGAATTATCCTTTGAGCCAAAGCTCAGACTTGGGTTGAAGTTCATAGAAGTTTCCACTCAAAATGCTACCAATGATGCTGCCTTTGTTTCTCTTTCACAACTGTTGGTCCTCCTTTTTTTTAGGGTGCCAACCTAATAGTCCAGAGCAGAGCGACGTTAGGAATTGGTGTTTAAGACACGGTAGGTAACAGTATCTATCTTTTTCTCCCCATCCTTTCACCTATTTAACTGCTTCAAATTAAAAAAACAGAACAAAACAAAACAAAACAATCAAACAAAAAAAACGTATCTAGCTTCCATTTCACCATCATGCTTTTTCAGTGGGTGGCCTAAAATCTATTGTTATATAGCATATGAAGAGTTGAAATATTACTAGAATGCTATTGGTTTACAAAATAACCCTTTTTTTTCTTCCTTTTCTTCCCTTCTCTCCCCCCCAAATCCCATCTAGGTTGCCAGTGAGAAAAATACAGAGATAAAATGCTTCTCCTGCCCATTACCTTTTTTCCCTTGTTATTGAATCATGGTTTCGTAAATCTTCAGTGTTTTGTCAAACAATGTGCTTTTCCAGAAACTTTTCAATTCTATTACATGCAAAAAAAAAAAAAAAAAAAAAAAAAAAAAAAAAAAAAATAGAATAATAAATAAAAGCTTTTTAAATCTGCATTAGTCTCAGTCTGGTGGTAACTGCCCAAAGGCAAAGAATGACAGCACTCCTTACACAAGATGGTTGCTACAGCTGTATATATGGACAGGCGTTCTATTGTTTTCTCTTGTAAAGTACTCACATCACACAAATCTAATAGTATGAAAGCTGGTGTGATATTTAGTAGACCTTAATTCTCTGAGTCAATTACAGGAACATTTCACTTTTCACTTCAGTGGTTATTACACAGTAAGACAATGTTCAAAAGCACAGTTCACTCTAAGATGGTTAGCAGTGTTCACTTGAAAAAAATAAAATAATGCATATATATCAAGCATTTCTTTGCATGCAAAGAGCTGCAGAGTTAGCTACTTTTAGACACTTCTGTTTATGCCTTCAATTCTTTTCAAAACAGATTTTGACTTTAGAGATGCCTTTTGAGAAGCCAACAATCAAAATAATGTCCTTCACTGCAGGAAGTTCCTAACAGAGAACTTCCATGTCACTAAAGCACCATGATTTTCTATCACATAATTAGTTTCAGTCCACAAATACCCTCCAAAAAACTCCAAATCTTCTACACTTAAATGTGGGATGGTGGGATTGTTATTGCTTTGATCCCTCACATAATAAAGCATTGCGTACAGACAGTTACCTTGGCCTTGAAATTTTGTGACTCTAGTTCATGAACCAGCAGTCTTCTCCAGAACGACAGAAGTACACTCAGCATGAAACAGAGATATGGAGTTGAAAATGTACAAGGAAGAATCCGTGAATCTAGATATGACTAAAAGGCTTGGACTTTCAATGAATCAGTCATAGTTATGCATTGTTTTTGAATAATTTATATGACCTCAAGGTATTCATAAACATCTAAAGAGATGGATAGCAAATCTGAGCAAGAATCATTCACCAGCAGCAGTTAAGTGCTTTTTCCCTTCATCACTCTCTGGTGTAAGGGAGCACAGTCATTATAAAGGCCATTCTTGTTATCTAATTCACCATCCAAAAATCTGAGTCTTTCACTGCAATTGAGAGGAACCTGCTCTAGGACAGCATAGCTGTAGTTAATTAGACCAAGATAAGCTTGTACAAAAAAGAATCCAGCTAGGATTCTGAAGCAAAGAAATCAGCTCTAGCTCCATGAGACTATCAAGAGACTTCTCAATGGATTGCCAGTCTTTGCCAAAACTCTGACCATATCACAACCTGTTCTTATATGTGCTGGTTAGCTCACAGCTATATCTAATAGGTCTTTTCAGCTACTACAATCATTTCAAAAACAAAGCAACTTAATAAATCTGTAAGATTTAGTAATGAAGCATGTTTTTTTAGTTAATGCTCCAGCAATTTTGCTGGCTCCAGAGAGATACAGCATTTGTATATGTGATTTCCCAGGTGTGTTTATCAATGCTGAAAAGAGCTGTATCAAGATAACAAAGTTAAACATGTAAAAAAAATATATGAAAGGATGGGTTGACCTCTGCCTGTAGTAGGACAAGTTATGGGAATTCATCAATTTCTCTTTTGTATGTTAAAGTATCTGTCAGTTTATAGAGAAAGAGTAACACAGATGTGTTGATGTGGCTTAAAAATTATTTCTTAACAGCTTTTGCTCCCATGCTGAGTAATTTTCCTTTATTCGTGGAATATAATGAAACTGAGCTTACATAATAATTCTTTTGCACTTTTGTGGTTTCCCAGAAGTGATGTATTTTTGTCTTATCTTTTTCCCTGTCTGAGTGTAGAAGGCAGAGAAATCAAGCACAGATGCAGCTCTAAGACCAGACTGATGCAAAAATATTCTTCAATGGCCTAAGTGTCTCATAAAGAGGTTGAGAAACCTCCTTGATCACCTGGAACACATTTAGGTTTCTGGAACCAAACTATGACTTCAAGTTTCAGAAGGGCCAACTATTATCGTAACTCTCAACACAACACCTGTGACTCATTTTTATGCAGCAGATTTTCATAGAATCACAGAATCACCAAGGTTGGAAAAGACCTAAAAGCTCATCCAGTCCAACCGTTCACCTATTACCAATAGCTCCCACTAAACCACGTCCCTCAACACAACATCCAGCCTTTCCTTGAACACCCCCAGTGTCGGTGACTCCACCACCTCCCTGGGCAGTCTGGGTTATCTCAGAAGCCTTGTTACTCTGATATTCCTCCTCCTTGAAAACTACACAAGTATTCCTGAATACTCAATAGAAAACAAACTAAAAAAACGAAAGCAAATAAACACACCAACTTGTAGGCCATAACAGAGTTTTGGAAGGCCTATCTCCTTGTCTATGGACACTGAGTTTGCAATATTACGCCATATCAGCCTGAGCACCGTTGTGAACATCCACCTCTTGAAATTTAAAAAATGTAACAATTCTCATGCAGTTTTGCTGATGTACACTTGATGTGCCCTGGAGAGGCTAATGTCTGTTATGTCTGTCTAGATTTATTTATTTATTAGAAAAAAAAAAAAAAAAAAAGCCTTCCAAAGGAAATGGGGTACCAGAAAAGAACATAATACTGTGGTAATACACAAGAATCTAAAAGAACATGACCTCTGCAGAAACAAGTAATACAGGGAATTAGGGAGTTACACATCTTGCAGTCTGCTCCTGTTCCTATGCCTTATTTGCTTAATCTTCCTGTTATAGCACAGTATAGTAAAGTGATACATAGTTGTAGCTTGTGATGTACTGTAAAACCTCAGTAAAACACAAGCTAATTCTTAATTTCACCACTTTCACTTCTTTATAGCCCATCTCTTTTTCATACACCATCTATAAAGGTTAGTAAAGCCATGACCATTCAACCTCTAATACTCATAATGACTATTTCTTCAAATCAAGTTTTCTTTCAAGAAAACCTGATAGCAAAAATGTGCATTCTTTACACGGAAAACTTTAGAGATCATCATCCATTAACAATAATTAACAGAAACCTTCTCTGAATTATTTACAATGTTTAAATTTCACATGCTAAAACAACCTACCATTGCAGTGCAAAGATGATTTTCAAGAAGTTTTCTAAAGATTTCAGAGTAACAAGAAAATCCAGAAGTTGGAAATTATGCTCTTCTGGTGGTTAAGAAAGTCTTTCACCTTCTGTTCTAAGATAAAAGACTATATCCATTTCCTTCTGCCTTCTCCTTCAGTCTTTAATTCCTTCAGCTGACCACATGTCCCTTGCATTCATCAGGCTCCCAGCTCCCCAAAACCTCCTCATTTTCTTCATCTCTGAAATATTCAGCCATTTCCTCCTGTCCATATCTATACCACACTCTAAATCATAAATTGACAGCTGTCTTTTATTACACTGCATACTGGCACTCACCTTTTAAAGGCACTCTATAAGATGTTGTCATCTCTTGGCCAAGGCATTTCCCTGTTGGGGCTTGATTTCTCACAGTTCATCTGAGGTTGATGGAATGCCCTCCTCCTCTTAGCCCCAGCTGCTCTGCATTCAGTCTCAGTGTTTGAGAACTAGTATTAGTATTGTGATTCTGGAGTTTCTCTTGGAAGACCGTGGGCTCCAGCCTTAATATTTGGAAAGTCCTTTAATGCATGCCTCAACTTGCCCTTGAGCATTCTAAATCATATTGATTTTTGAGAAAACTTTTATCAAGGTCATGACAAGGAAAACAGATAAATGATGAAGAAGCAAGAATGTTCTTCTAACCCTCCACAGCAGCTTACGATGCTGATCTTGCATTACTCAGCCCTATTAAAAATGCAGTAGAGTGTATCCAAGGCTTTGCAATGGGCAGTAGCTTTGGACCAGTGCACACTTCTAATTTTCAAAAAATTTCTTTTGATCACCCTACTGTTTTCATGCTCTCATATACATATCAGAAAACATTTATGACAGCATTACACCAAAAATGTGCGAAGTGTAGGTGCTTTTGATGGTACACAAGAAATTCCACTGACATCTTCAGGTCCACTAATATCTTTGATACAAATCTTTATAATCTTTTTGCCCTAGTTACCTCTTATTAAGGATAGTGCTTGACTTTTCTACTTCGAATGTACTTTTTGGGTAAATATGAATAAGTATATAGGTAATCAATGCTAAGTGACCTTATTTATTTTCTTTGACAGTTACTAACTCATGCTTTATCTTTTTCCAAAGACCTGAGAATGTTTTTTCTGCAACCAGGACTAGTAAACTGGATTTCATCCTGCATAAAACTATGCGTCACTAGTACTAGTATGAAAATACACAGAGTTCAAAGGTCACACCAAGTTATATTTTAAAGGCAGACTTGTAAGCCAGATCTTAACGGACCCATGTACCAGGGCAAAGCAAAAATCTGAATTTGCAAGTTGCTTTCAAAGTACTCTGGTCAAAATCATAAACCCAGTATGTAACTTTGTCACATTTCCTTTCAGCAAAAGTGACTGCAGTTTAGAAGCGTCATTCATGGCTAATGGAAATGTACATTTGTGTGATTAACTGAATTATTGGCACAGGCTGCCCAGGGGAGCGGTGTGGTCACCATCCCTGGAGGTGCTCAAGACACATGGAGATGAGGCACTGAGGGACATAGAATCATAGAATCACAAGGTTGGAAACGACCTGCAAGATCATCTAGTCCAACTGTCTCCTCATCATCATCGCCACCACAAGCACTAAACCATATCACGCAGCACGTCATCCAGACGCCTCTTGAACACTGCCAGGGACGGCGACTCCACCACCTCCCTGGGCAGCCATTCCAGTGCCTGACTGCTCTCTGAGAGAAAAAGTTCTTCCTTATGTCTAATCTAAACCTCCTCTGATACAATTTGCGGCCATTACCCTGTGTCCTGCTTGTTGCCCGGGAGAAGAGGCCAAATCCCTCTCCACCACAACCTCCCTTCAGGAAGCTGTAGAGGGCAATGAGGTCTCCCCTGAGCCTCCTCTTCTCCAGACTGAACAATCCCATCTCTCTCAGCTGCTCCTCATAAGACTTGTGCTCCAGACCCCACCAGTTTCGCTGCCCTTCTCTGGACACACTCCAGGACCTCAACGTCTTTCCTGTAGTGAGGAGCCCAAAACTGAACACAGCACTCGAGGTGCGGTGTCAAAAGACATGGTCAGTGGGCGTGGTGGGGATGGCTTGGGATTGGACAGGATTATCTCAGAGGTCTTTTCCAATCTTAACGATCCTATGATTCTATTGATTATTGATAACAACATGTAAAATATTTTATTGCTTCCCACCTTCTCTGTTTCCAAGCTCCCTGTCATGGTCTACACAAAATCATGAAGTGGCATTGCTCCTTTTTGACCTTAGAAGATTTGCAACTGTGTCAATAACTGGTGATTCTTTTGGATAATTTTATAATGAATATGAAGTAAAATAGCCTTATTTTCAACCGAAATATATACAATATACTATACGAACTAAACGCTTTATCTATTTTAGCTTTTTATCTATTTATTTCTTAACAGGAGGAAACAGTACTACTTCAAAGAGTCTGATACCTCTTAAAAATGAAACAGAATGAAACAGATCACAGTGAAAAGTAAGAAAGCTTATTTTGAGTGTAACATTCACTGTTTCTAAGCCAAAACGCCCTCTGAAGTAAAAAATTAACAGGTTAAAGAAATCAACAATATCAACAAATATTATTCTACTAGTCATTTTTCTCTGAAACTCCTCAGCTAAGAATTTCTAATAATGCCATTTTATGTGTCATATATTTTTATATGACTGCTAGATAAAGTAGTTCAAATTTACATCTAGACACACATCCCTGCAAACAAAGGTCTGTCTTTTAGAACACACTGATTTCCAAGAGGGATAAATTGAAAGCTTCCAATGAATCCTTTCTCTTACTGAAATCTTACATTGGTAATTTCTATTAAATGGAACAAGAATCTAATCTAGTTGCTTCGTTTTCAAGAAATACAAAATGAAAAGCCCAGGTTCTCCTACTAGACAGTGGATGTCTCAGTTTACTTGACACTAGTGGCTGAAACAGGTATGTGGGTGATGTGTAAATAGAAAAGTCAATGTCTACAGATAGTAATTGCTGACCTTAACCAATTATTTTCTACAGCTGAATTAGAAATATATTGAGTGTGGGCTTGAATACTACCAGACAAATACACACATAGTGTGTGCGTGAGGGGGGTCACCAGAGAGCTCAGTGGACCCAGGGAAGGCCTTAAGGATATGGAGCTACACTGGCATGTTCATAAACTGCAACCCAGTAGGAGACAGTAAGAATGCTCTAAGCCACAAGTATGAAGTGAATACCACTGAAATTAAGTTTATATTTTCAGCCAGCCCAGACTGACAAATAGCAGTCACTGAAAAACTGTCTCTCCCTGACATTAAACAAGCTGTAGATTTGTATACATATACATACTTGACAAGAAACTGAATTCACAGGATTGTGCATAAGCCTTCCTATACGGCCCCATCATTCCAATGTTCTTTCTTGTCATTACATCTGTTCTTGTATATCCCACCATTTTCTTGCACAGGAGGTATCAGTAAGAAAAGTTCATGAATCGTACCATACAGTGCAGTGACTGACTGCAGTGTAAGGCTGACCCTGAAACAAATCAGTTTTTTGCGATTTTCAAAATCCCAGGGAAATTTTCAACTGACAGTACTAAAGTCCAAAGCTCAGTGTACCGATAACGGAAGACCAGAACAACAAAACCTTGTGCCCAGAAGAGCAAGAACATTGTTCGCATTGCACTGAACAAGTACTATTTTGTCAGTCCAAATAGAATATTTTTAAGAAATATTGGTATTTAGTTAGGAAAAGCTGCCTAGACATTTCAGACCTTGGAGTCTTTTACCCACCTTTGTCAAATAAGATTAATTTTTCATTCAGAAAAATTTAGAAGTACATTCTTCAGAAACAGCTTGCATACTTTCAGCTTTCAGTATTTTAGTAAAAACACGTGTATTTTGTTAGGTTTTTCCTTTCTCTACCTTCCTTTATTTTATTTTCTCAGGAAAATTAACTCTCTAGGGTCCTTGCATTTAAGAAGGCACAGAGAGGAGAAAAATGAGCAAGGATCTCCACTGTAAACTTGAAATCTTTGGCAATCTTCATTTGTATTATATGTTTCTTTATATGTTTAGAAATATCTTATTAAATCTGAAATGCTGATTCTCATTTGGGGCTGAAAACCATACAGACTCGAACAATGACTTCCACAATTAATTTGGGCCATTAGCAGATGCAAATATATGAAGTGCCTAGAAGTCTAGGGCATTCTATACTGATCTGTTTGTCTCGTCCTTCAGAGCTGCAGGACCTACAGCTATGATTTAGCTGCCTAGATGTGGCATCTAATGCTATGTAAGATACCTTAAACATCCTGCCTTGGCTTTATCTATTATGCCAGATACTAATGGGTCTTCTCTGGCAAAGCGCTATGCTAGCTAAATGCCATGCCATATTAAAAACAAAAGCAAAAAAAAAACCAACAACCAAAACAGTAATAAGATGACTCAACCAGAAGAAGAACCTCAGATAGGCAAAGTCACACACTGAGAAGGAGTTGATAGAGAATTTATACTCCAAAACTTAAAACTTTAGTAGGTCCAGAATGAGCTGCACAAGACTCAATATCTGGGGAGCAATGTCTTTTGCAAAAGGGCCTACAAGAATTAGTTGTTGCCTTCTCTGAACTGCCTTTTGCTTTGTTACCTGCAAGCAAGTTCCCCACTATAGACAAAAATGCTGTGTAAGCAGGTCACTGCAACCAAAGTTTATGTTGTATTAAGATAACAGAGACTGTGTGTTGTTAAGATAGTGTGTTTTGACATTCAGCATCGGTGTTTCACTTGGCTAGACCATCACGCCTACAGGTGCCAGATAAAGACAAGGACAAGTTGTAAATGTCACCCTTTGTACTCTGTTGTGGTCAGCTGTAGCCAGTCTCTGTGGAATGTGGAAAACATTTAAAAGTAGGAGCTTAGGAAATCAAGGAAAGAATAGGGGGGGAGGTGGTGAAAGAACAGGACATTAACTTGAAGAATATCTTACTCAGAATCATGGAATCATGAAGGTTGGAAAAAACCAGTAGGATCATCTAGCCCAGCCATCAAACCGTCACCTCTTCCCTTCCAGATGTTGGAGGTTTGTCTTATGCTCTCATACTTGGCTAGCATATAGGCTTTGCTTTCCAGTACAAAACATTTGTGCTGCTAACAAACAGATAGTCAGCAATCTCAACAGAAATAGCACACATCTAAATCTTTCACACTAAACACTGGGCTGTTGTTCCCTACCCTGACAACCACAATCCACCCATTAGCAATGATTGCTTCTCCTCTCCTCCTTAGTGTAATAACAAATTGAGCCCCAAACCTTTGCTGCAGTATGAAAAAGTGAAAGAGCCTCTCCTCAACCTGATCCTGTAACAAAACAAAGTTAGATCCATAAGATTAACTGGTTATAGTGTGGAAAGAAGTGTCCTGCAGTGAAAAGCAAGCATATAGTTATACTGATAAATCTAAACTGACACCAACACTACCCCGTGAAGTAGAACCATAACTTGAACTCACGAATAAACAGATCAATATAGTTCAACAGATGCATCAATTCTCTATCCTCTTTTTGCTATCAGAAAATACTGCTATTAAAGAGATGCTCTCTGAGGTGATTGTTAAATCATGTATTTACTTGATTATTTCTTTTGCATTCTCTAGAAAATGTGTATTTTATTGTTGACATGGTCCTAGTATGACATGGAAGGGAAGAATTAAGGGAATAGTAAAATTGGCAGAGCACTACTCAGTCACTGTATCACAGAGCTGATCAAAGGTCATTTTAGACAGAAACTTGAAATCCTATACCTTAAAAGATTCAAGTAAAAGGTTGATAATCTGCTGTGTGGAGAAAGTAGGAACAGTGCAGACAGCAAAGATAGTATGGTTGTTTTTTCCTCTTGCTGCTTGCGGCATCCTTGGGAGAACAGCACAACTTCACAGAACTGAAGCTGAGGGAACCACCCCCGATATGGATGAAACCCAGACCTCTCCTCAGAAGCTCATTAAATAATTCCCTCCAGTATAGGTTGCTGATAAATACTTGACCATGTAAAAATAATATCACAAGTGTTAGGACAATGAGGTGACCATAACAGCTACTGACTAAACCTCTTTGAGAAAACTAGGTGGTTCTATCACTCTGGGAGTCACGTGATATTGGATGGCTTAGAGTTATACTGGAAGGCAACAAGTCTTCCTTAAACATCCTGTCAGTGTTGCAGCAAAAAAAGGGAAAAGCTGAAGCTGATGAATATATAATACTTGTGAATGTATTAATTTGTCTTCTTGTTTAGGGGCTTTGTTCCTTCTTGTTTTGCTTTTAAGTACACCACAAAATTTACTGGGGTCAAAGAAACACAAGAAAAGGTAAGCCTTCTCATGCGTAGACATGCTAAGAGAACTCCAGTACAGACAGACACATAAACAAGTGCTCCTGAGACATGTCAATTGATTCCAAACATCGGGACCACTGAAGCACCCAGTGCACCTTCCACCAACACACCACTCTGACAACACACAGCAAAATGTGTGTTGTCCACACAAGTTCAGAGACAAAAGGCATAGAGAGAAGCACTGCCAAGAAAAGCAGTGAGGAAAGTTGTTTCATTCCCAGCCAAGTGACTCAAAAGAACCAAAGGACAGAAAAGATCTTTGCCAACTTATGGCAGGAAGTAGGTGTGCGTGGCTTGGGCATGCTTACACCCACACTGCAAGGTTATCCTGTCTCCTGTGCTGACTTGCTGATACACCCACAGGGTGAATGCTTCTCAAGGGGAAACTGTCAAATCATATCTAGAAAAGGGACCACACAAAACATCTAAGTGTGACTAAAAACGTGGAAGAGCTAGATATTATGTATGAATATTTTCATTCCCTAAAATTAAGGGAATTTGAACAGAATCCTCTTAGCTAGGCAAATGACGTACTTTTGCCAAAACATTTCAACTCAGGAAGTCATACAGGTGAAACAAGTTCAAAAATGATTGATACAATTAGCCACATTCATGGACTGAAAAAAGTAATTCTTTATCATAAGAATTTTTAGTACTGCCAAATAATCTATTAAATCATTTGCAGCAATGAAGTTAATAACTTGGGTTTCCTCCCTGTTCTGCTTCCAAGTTTGCTATGTGCAACAGAAAAGATGTACTGAATATACAAGTAAAAAAGTTCCGTGTTCCAAGTGACCCATGAATGCCTTAATGTTTGAGGCACAGATACAGCAGTGAGCGTTAGCTGTCACGCCATCACAAGTCATCTTGCTGGAAAACCTTTCACCCTCTTCAGTGAGCTTCAAAGTAAACCCTAAAAACCAATTATGAAACCTGTCTACTTTGGCAATCCTCAGGTGACAACATGCTTTCTCATGTGAATTAGTTTGGGTTTGGCCAATAGTGCCATGGTACTCAAAGTAAATTCAGTATGCTTTAGCAAGAAGAGCTGACACAATGCCAGTGCAGACCACTTTGAATGCTATTCATGCATGTGCATCGAGACAGTGAAAGGATAGAAAACTGCTGTGAAGTTTTGAGCTAAATGTTTGCAGGAAAAACTCAAACATGTTTTAGGGATCACGTTTCCTTAGTGAATCTGCAGCTAACTAACAGAATAGTATGGATTAAAAGCTGAATTGGTTTTGACTTTCAGCTGAAAATTCAATGTGTTCAACCACAAACTCATTACTACAAGATGGGGAGGGAAAAGGATTACGGTTTTCAATAAAAATACAAAAAAACTACAGAAGTGAACCCATTTTTCTTTGTTTACAGTTCTCTGTGTAGAAAACTATATTTTCACCCTTTTTAAATCCAACCATTACAAATACTTGCCCTTCAAAGCAAGGAATTATCCTCCGTTTCTAAAAAGTCATCGTGTACTGTTGGTAGGGCAAAACAGCTGCAACTAACTATCCTAACAGCAACTGTGCTACTGTTGTGTACAGACATGCCCAGCAGATAAATAAGCCAAAGCTGCATCTCATCGTGTGTATCTCTTGATCCACAAAGACCCACAACTTCAGTCATTACAGACAGAGCAATCAAAACATTTACAGTATCACATGCCCTGTAGACTACACAGGCCGTTTCCTCACGCATTACCCAATGTCTACACCATCTGGATTCTTTTTACTTACAACTAGAGAATTAAACTCCCTACCAATGAGGTTTACCAAGGGAAATTTGTGACCACCTCACTTTTTCAACTTTGATGAAGAGTTAGAAGAAATAGATACATTTTTTTTAAAGTGTATGCACTTTAAAAACTTGCACGTATTTATTTGTTCATGTTGTTTGATGTAGCCATTGACAGAAGGCAGCGAAGTATTACAGCAGCCAGGTGTTGACCACTTGAGTGGCCAAGTTCCATTCTCTAATTATTGTTTTTAATGTTTTCTTCCCTTTTCTTGAAATAAATAAAATAGCACACGAGATAAAGAATATATAAAGCCTCACTGAACACAGGACATGGCAATATTACCACTCAGTGGAGCAATAAGTTTGAGTAGGGGAGACTTCATGATTGAAACACAGACCTAGGATCCCTGGGCCAAGAAACTAATTACCTAAGGAATAGACAAGGCCTTTGCAGATTTGGATGTACAACAGACACAAGCACTGAAAATGAAGTGGTGAGGGGAATAAAAAATTCCATTTCATAACTGTTGCTTTAGCTTATTTTCTGCGGACTGTAAAGCTCAATATCCAAACAAGACCCATTCCAGAAAATTTAATCAGATAAAACCTAGTCAGCTTCCTTTTCTTGACATTACATTTTAAAAATATGAATTTTAAAAATATGAATTCAAAAGAATTTAGAAAGTTTCAGTATGAACACTAGACAGCACTTCACTACTGGAAATTATTCACAAGGAAAAGAATTCCAAATATCAAAGCAGTTTAGGATTTTGTAAAGACAAACTATGTCACTACTTGAGAAGCTCAGTTCTTCCAGGTATATGAGCTTCCTATAGATATCATTCATTTCAGAATGAATTTTCAGGATTTTGTAAGACTACTACTCTCCAAGTGCCTAATGCAAGAATATAACTTAATCCTTCACACGCATTACTTACATTACCAGAAAGCACCAAGGTTGACTTCCAAGACTGAGAATTGATATAATCACAAAGTAGCTAACCCAAGTGAAAGTTAAATTCACAAATTCTATTCTCACTAGTAAAAGCAAAAATTAAGTGTCTCAACACACTTGCTTTTCAGTAGCTTAATTAGGGATTGCTAATCAATGACTCAATTATATCGTGAACCAACCAAAACCACAGGAACCTTCCTCTAAAGCTAACAAAAACCAAAGAGGAACAATGAGGAAGAACCAGCTCCCCTCTTTGGTTGTGACAACATAAAGACCAAAAACTTTACAGCATAAGAAATACTTAGAAATTTCAGCAGTCTCTTGAGAATGCTTCTCCCCTCCACACAGCCACAACCAGCTGATGGAAATTCACAACTCCACACACCCTAGCAGCAGTCAGCTGCTTTTAGCTCTCCCTTGAAACTGCAAGACAGTTTGTAAGAAGGCCTGGAAACAGCTGTCGTCTCCACAGGTCTAAGACTGATTCAGTCAGCAAGGTTGAAAAACAAGAACTCATAATTCTTTCATTTGTTCTAGTTAAATACTATATGTACATTTCCCTTCTGCAGATAAGAGAATGTTCACTGTAGATTGCCATCCTCATACTAGCAAATATTTTCAAATACAAGTGAAAAGCATTTGACTGTTTCACTAAGCATGGTGAGGAGCAGAGGAGACACTGAGTTTAAGCGCTTCAGCAGCCAAGTGCGGCTTCCTGAAATAATTAGGATGGCACATTACACATCAATAAACTCTCACACTCTATAAACCTGCTATAAAAAGCCTCTAGCATCAGTGTCTCAGCTGCTTCTGAATCTTTCTTCAAGCAAATACACCTTCCCTGTTCTTATTTTTATAGCTTTCCATAACATGATTGCATTTGATCATAAAAATAAAGGGATTAATCTGTATCTCTCTCCGCTGCTTCTGAGGAAACTGATCTGGGACTGCACCAAGCAGTCTCCACACTGCCTCCATGCTACCATCTTTGCTCAAAATCCTTTTTCCTTTTGATACTGCCTCATGTGAGATCAAAAAAGCCTCATCATCCTTCTTCAGAATATTGCCAGTTTCTCACTAAAGAAATAAAAATTTCTCTCTTTTTTTTCCTCCCTCAAACTGAATATACCTGTACTTGTCCACTCATCTCTTAGTTAAAAATATCCATGGCTCTCTTAAGCCATTCTGTCTCAAAAAATTGACCATTTTGGTCACAATTACGCTATAGCATACTTTTTAAGAAAGACATTAAATAAGTCAAAAACCTTTTTCCCCCTTCCTTCTTCAGTTTTCAAGTTGATTTTGTTTGAAGATTTCAGATGCATTTTTATGCTAATTGTTAATGTTTATATATACCCTATATATATATACGTATATATATGTATATATATTTTTACCTGTATAGGGTACTTAATTCAACTTTTTCACCATGACACCTTGGACTAAGGGAGCAAAAGATGGCTTTTTCAGCAAGAAAGCAAAAGCAAAAATCTCAGGGTAACAGATGAACTTGGGATCCTTTGGTTAACAACATGTTAGGAAGGAGCCTTCTGCACAGCAATCACCTTTGAGCAAATCTGTAAGTAGAAGAGATCTACATTTATGATAAAAAGCGCAGAGAATGTTTAAACTTCTTGTTTGAAGTGTGATAAGTTAAAAATGTCTACCTAAATTTCAGGGAAAAAAGAATCTACAAAGTCATTTCTTTGCAACAAGTTGATCAGTTCATCACACTGAGCAAATAATGGCATGTTTAATTATTGCGGGAATATTCTAGAAGGGCTAATGTTATATGTGACACTAAAAGGGTTTTGATTAACCAGAAATTGTTTGGTAGAGTATATATGTCGTTTGCCTTAAGTCTTTCTGATTTTCAGAGATAAACTAAACCTATCTCCGTCCCTGCCAAAGGCTGACATTATGAACTGGAGAACAGTAATCTATATTATTTTATTAGTAAGTTTTACTATAGTCAGAGCCCTGCCAAGAAGTTATCGGGACACAGGTAAGAACATACCTCATGTTTTTATTCTGTTCTTTCATATAACACTGATGACTGCGTCTTAGCATACATGGTTATTTAGTATTGTTTTATCACTGCTAGTTCTATACTAGAGTTTTCTTGTAAGTGAAAGGTATGCAACAGAACTGTAGCTGTATAATTCCAGCTCTGTGATCAGCCTTAAAAATATCACTTCCTAATGTCTTGAGAGTCCATGAGCTGCATGATACAGGCTAGTCCATGCAAAGAGGATGCCCACTAAAAGGCAATTTAATCTATAGGAGTGTGGTTATTCCACTAAATTTCAGGTACTCCAAAACCTGTTGAAGCAAAGACTGCAAGTTGTTCTAGCATCCATACATAGTCCATGGGAGAAAGACATTTAAGTAAAGAAGAGGATGTGACATCCAGCTAGTTATTCAGTGTAGCTGTGTCAGGAAATTGCTCTTTATTATTCTTCGGAGAAGTCTTACTCTCCACTAACCGCTGAAGTAGCCTATGATGACTGTATTTGGCACTAAGTTTTAAGTCCCAAAAAAGAGAAAACTGAAATCCTCCCACAGTGTGCAGGTCAAAAGAGTCTTTCACATTATACATTTCTATCATTGGTCAAATGTTCTCATCTTTAGAACTTTCAAATGCACTAACAACTGCTGTTTTTCCTATTTATCTTTAATCATCATTCCAACTGACATTTCCTCATTACTTAGGGAAACTGGGTTAACTCTTAGTTTTTGCCTGATTCTTTTATACTGCTCTCCGAACTACTGACATGGGTGTGAGATAGAACCATCCTGATTAGGGAAGATGCTCCTAATTTCAAAATTACTCTCTGAAAGTATTCTCTAGGAAACAAGAAACTCAAGAAACAATAGGATTTAGGCTTGGCCATTAATAAAAGATCCACTGGCAAAGGAAAATATTTGCATATAATCTTCAGATAAACTGGACACATTCGTGTTCCACAGGGCCAGTTAATAGAGAAGGATGAAGTTCTATGATTTTTTGTTCACAAAGGTAGTCTTCAATTTACTGTGTATTTTCTATGCAGGGAAGCTTTCACCTGCAGCCAAATGATCATCAAGTACACTTCTAAATAGCTAAGACAAGTCAACAAATGGTTTCTAAGACGTTTATTTAATCATGTGATGTGTACCATCATAGCTGAACACCTAGGTTTGATTCTATCTCCCTTCTGCAAAGCATGAAATAGGCAGGGAAATTACATTGTAGCTCAAAAACAAATTGTTTCCCACCTTCAAGTCAAATAGATAGCATTGCCTCATGCCCTCCACCTTAGTAATAGTACTACTGGCACTGCATTCTGTTTGTCTGAAACTCCTGTATATTAAAAAAAAAAAAAGTATTTGATGAAGCATTTGAAACATATTCTATTCAAACGCTAATTATCTTGTTTTTCAGAGGAAAAAAACAGCATCAGCCAACGGTTTTCTCAGCTGCAAGAGAACAATTTTAAAGCCATGTAAGTTGTCTGGGTAAAGAATCTACTTGCAAATTTGCTGCCTGTGAACATCCCTATGACATTTTGTGTCATTTGGAGATGAGCACGTACTGCAAGTTGCACACTCCCTGTTCCATAAGCCTGAGCGAATTGGTGATAGAAGCTCTCTTACTGTCTCGTGCAAAAAGTAATACAGTTATTTTTATTTTTTAGATAGACAGAAGCATTCTTAATGATCTCCATTCTTCTCATAGAGCCATGATCATGTTTGCGCAGTACGTGCAAGGAAACACATTTGGCCAAGTGGTTAAAATGGCTGAAGCTGTAACAGACTTTGCCAAAAGGTGCACTGATGTAGACAGAGACAATCCAAACTGTCAGAAGCCTTTGGTAAGCAAGCTTGTACTTTTAATGCAGTACAGATTTTCAGAAGTGACATAATTTCAGGGTACTGGTATGCATTTTTCCAGCAGGAGTAAGATATTAGGAGACATGGTTTACTTGTGTGTGAATGTTTGCTCTTATTGACTCTTTCCTTCTCCATGCTCCCACCTAAAAGACATCTCAAGATGAGCAAAGGATGACAAAGTCCTTCATAGAAAATAACACAGTAGCTTTTGAAATCCTTGACCTCTTAAAACGTTTGTAAACTTGTGCTTTTATGTCTATCATAACAGAACTCAGTAGAAGTCAGATTAGATATTTCTAGCAACTATGATGCTCACAGGAGCTTTCTCCACTCCATTAACTCACATTGCTAGTATTCAGTGGAGTCCACTTCAATGCACTGTCAGAGATCAGCAGATTGAATCATGGAAAATGGATATCAGTCTGTTACAACTCTTATATTTGTTAAACAAGGGGCTGACGCAAATCCTGAATTAAAACAATTCCCAGCTGAAGCATGACTGACAGCAAACCTGAGCATTGCTATGTGATGAACAAGGAACCTGAGAACTGTTGTTACACAAACCTGAGACTTGTCACTACACACTGATTTTAATTAGAAAAGAATATGGATCCCATTGAGATATACAAATCAAACAATCATCTTGACTCTAATCAAGAAATGAGGGTCTGAATGTTTTCAGTTCAGTGGAAGCTGAACAATATGTTTGAAAACTGTCTCATAATAAAGTCTATCTTGGCATAATAGTAGGTACCAGAAATTGACATATGTTTTAGAAGTCACTCTGACGCTGCAGGCAAAGCAGCGGTAGTAAAGAGAGAAACTATACATTTACGCAAATCAGGGCTTTTTGGGTTAAAAAGTCTCCTCAGAAAACTCATGGGGGTGAAATAGAATCCTCACACACATTAGCTTTTTTTCTAACTTTTCACAGGACAGGATCTTCCTCAACACTATATGCCAGGAGGACAATCTTCCTGGATTTACTGACTGCTGTGCTAAAAAGGACCCTGAAAGAAATGATTGCTTCCTCTCCCTTAAAAATTCATCAAAAGGATTCATTTCTCCTTTTGAAAGGCCAAATGCTGAAGCTGCCTGCAAAAACTATTCAGAGCATCGCCATTCATTACCAGGATAGTAAGTAAATGACTCATAGATTTGTTGTCTGCATATAGTGGTTACGAGCCTTGAGACCACAAATGCAGTATCAACCAAAAAGTTCAATGAGACTTGCTGTAGAGCCATCCTCTTTTTTCTTCCTAATGATAAATATTTGAATAATTCATCCAGGTCTATTTCTCATCATGTGAAACCTGTTCTACCAAAGCCTACTTTGAATATAGGTCCAAACAAATAAAAAATAAAACAATCTGATATATCTCATTGTAGTTCAAATAAAGCACTCATCTGAAATACTAGGGATTTGTCTTTAGTCCTTAAAAGCCAAGCAGATGTTCCGCTGCCTCTAGACCAGAGCTGGAAGGATCTCAGCCTTTAATTTCCAGAAAAATGTCAGAATTCTTCCAAGACACACTGCATCATACAGCTTGTTGTTTTGCTATAATACCACTGCAGTTCCCTACGTTTCAAGGCTTAATCTGATATTAAAAACATTTATCTCTGTTTTAGTTTTATCTATGAGGTTTCCAGAAGGCATCCTTTCCTCTATGCCCCTACAATCCTTTCTGTTGCTATCCATTATGATGAGATGATGAAGGACTGCTGCAGAAGCACTGAAGACTCCACTCATAACCTGGAGGAATGCTTTCGGAGACAGGTATTACAAAGTGAGGTTTGGTTTTGTAGCATGGGACCAGTGGCTTTCCCATAACAAAACAAATGCTCAGAGCTATTGATTATTTCTTTTTCAGCCTTTGCATCTGATGTTAGAATTCACCCTGCTAAGGACAGGGTGAAATATGACTTGAATGCTACTTAACTACTTAAATCAGTAGTTTTACCACAAAGCATTTTCTTGGCTTTCTTCCATTTTCACAGTCTGTACTGTCTTTCTACTAGGCCCCAAAGGTGGTGAAGCCCATCAGAGAAGATGGCCTGAGGCAGGAACATACATGTGGAATCCTGAAGAAGTTTGGAGAACGGACCATAAAGGCTCTGTGAGTCTTCCTGATGCTCACAAAACAAGGCTTTGGCTTCTTTGCTTCAGCAGTAGACTGGCCACACTCATTGTTAAGATGCAATATGTTGCTTGCTCCAGGGCTTCCTGGCTGCTTCACTGGAGTCCCTTAGGCATACACATTTTGAAATACATTGTGGATGTCATATGTTAGCTGAAAGCAGATCTGCACCTGCATGCAATACAATGGATGTGAATATTGCAATATCGCCTTTCTGTGCAGGCCAGCAGTAGCACCTAATGAGGCAAATGGACTAGCTCGAATTGATGCATGACAGTAGTCACTGTTTTCTCTTGGTGATTTAATGTTTACGAGCCAAATACAGTTCAGCTCATATAAGACACAAGATTGTTATTGTAATTTCATATTCACCTACCACATTTCTGTTTTCTCACACTAAATTTCACTGGAGATCCTAAGACAACTCTGAATATCTCAGCCTTTGGCTTCAATTGGCATTTTTTTATCAATATCAGTGACAGCCAGTAACAGGCCATTTCTGACCAGTTTGCATACAGCCCTCTACAGACAAGTAATGGAAGCTATCACAGTTTCACACTGAGAATATTAGCAATAACTATTTTTCTTCATTTTAGGAAACTTGTGCAGATAAGCCAGAAATTCCCTAAAGCTGATTTTTTTACTGTTACCAAACTTGTGTCGGATATTGCTAACATGCACAAAGACTGCTGCCGTGGAGATATGCTGGAGTGTATGCGTGATAGGGTAAAACATTTAATATTTATGTACATTTGCAGAAATTATATGCCTTTTCTTCTTGTTTTCAGATTTTTTTTCCTTCTGTGTTGTACTGTTTTCTCCGGAGATTAATTTTTCAGACTAAAAACATGGTTGATTATCCCAGTTTACTTTTTTCTGTCATGAAGTCTTTAAAAAAAGTCAGCAAATCAACTTTGTGACTAAAATGGTCTAATTCTGTTTTAGGGAATCCTGTTGCAGCTTCTAGCTGTGCCATATATTTTCTGTTCAGTTTTCAGCAAAACATGTATCTGCCTTTCCTCTGTTCTCTCTGCTTTTCTAACGTATCAAACCCATCTATCTCACTACTTGTCTGTGATGCCTAGCTAGATAACTAACTTCTCTGTTTAGGTGGTTATCTGGAACCTATCAAATGGAAAGCAAAAGGCTTCAGCAGGTAGAGTAACATGACTTCTGTCCTGTTCTGCCAGATGACTACTGTACAGCAGTCTGTACAGCTGACTGCTTTCAGCTCCTTCTCCCCTTTGAGTGTCCCCTTCTCTGGCTGTAAAATGGGGATAACAATGCTAATAAAAAAAATTAAAAATTAAAAAAAGACCAAAATCTGATTAAACTTCCTTTGTTTGCTTTTCAGGAAGAAATTCTACACTATGTCTGCACTAACCAAGACATCATATCAAGTAAAATTAAAAAGTGCTGTGAAAAGCCACTGCTCCAAAGAACTGAATGCATTGTTAATGCAGAAAATGATGACAAACCTGCAAACTTGTCTCCCCAGGTTAGGGAGTTTATAGAAGACAAAGGAATATGTGAACGCTTTGCTCAGGAAAAAGATACCCACTTAGCCAGGTAACATGCATCTTCCTCCAGTCTTCAATTTTGCTGTTCTACTACTTGAGTTACAAGATGGCAGTTTGAAAGATAAAGATCAGCTCATTTAGCCTTGGATTTGTCTGCACTCTGAGCATGTGGGCATGTAGGAACTGCACAAGGTTATCTTCATAAAATACCAACCTGAGAGGGTATGGAATGAGAACAAATGCTGAACAAGACACAATTATTTCAGAGAAAACTGAAGAAATGCATGTGAAATTTAGGTACTATCAGTTCTGATCTTAGGCTCAAAATCTAGCTTTGATACACTCTTACATGGGAATAAAAACACATACCTAAATGATGCTCATGTCTTGATCCAACAGGTTTGATCCATTTCTTTTCTAGACGTGTTCCTTTGTCTGACAAAGCCCTGACCCCACCTGTAGCAAATTTAGGCAAAAAAAAAAAAAAAAAGAAAAAAAAGAAAAAGCCACAAGCTGCAAGAAGCAGTATCAAGACACAAATAAAGATAATTAATTTACTTCAAATGACATCCATCACTTCCATTTATGAACAGTGCAGCTAAGAGATTGAGCACAATGCTACGTAGAGTGACTGCTTTTAGGACAACTAATCTTTTCAAGATCTTTTGAGAAATGGCTCTGTTACTGGAAATTATTTCATTTAGATAGGAAGAGCTTAATGAGTCATGTTCTGTTCAAGTTGAATTCTGGGCTGTGATTTTGTGAAATTCTCCCCATTACATGGAAGGTCAGATGAAAGCAACCCAAAAGCATCCCTATTGTCCTTACCATCCCCAATCTCACAAAACCATGGCTTTCAGCTTATTGCTAATTCACAATGCATACATATTGCAGGTTTCTTTATGAGTATTCCAGAAGACATCCTGAATTTTCTGCTCAAATGCTTTTAAGAATAGGTAAAGGATACGAGGACCTACTGGATGAGTGCTGCAAAACTGGCTCTCCAGACAACTGCTGCAGCAGAGGGGTAAGTGCCTTCTATAATACATGGATGAATTCAGGCACACAACCACACAGCTTGTTCTGGCTAAATAGTGCTTCTGTGGGTATCAGAGCTACTGGGGATGGGACAGGAAGAAACCTTCTCTTGGTGTGCATGTCTGATTTCCGGTATCCAGCCTCCTCCTCTCTCTGTGGATAATTTGCAAGAAGCTGCCGCTGCTTCTATAATGATTTAACATGGATAGATAGAGATGCCAGTGGGAGGGATGGAGACAGCATTTCTGTGAGCCCCACTCTCTGTTAGGCTCCCCTGCAGCACCACTTGCCCACTTGAAAATTGAAAAGGCCTTACTCAGAGGGTGGTGAGGCACTGGCACAGGCTGCCCAGAGACCTGTGGGTGCCCCATTCCTGGAGGTGTTCAAAGCCAGGTTGGATGGGGGCCTGGGCAGCCTGGTCTCGTGGGTGGCAACCAGCCCATGGCAGGGAATTGGAACTGGGTGGGCTTTAATGTCCCTTCCAAGCCAGTCTCAGATATAGACAACTGCATTGCATACGTCTGAAGCTCGGAGGAACTCTGTCTCAAACCTAGCCCTCCATTACTTATAGAATTAATATTTAAAGATGATTGAAGTGGACTTCTGTCACATTCAGTCAGTTTAGAGGTTTTAGACGGGTTTCTAATGAAGTTAAAACTTAGTGGTGCATTTCAGGTGAGAGGCAGCTATGGAGATCAAGGCCTCATCATAAGGCAATAGGACATTCTGCATTCCCACTGATAAAGTGATTCCTCAAATTAATTCTGTTTCCTCAGGAAGAAGAACTGAAGAAACACATTTATGAAACTGAAAGTGTGATGAAAACAAGCTGTGACATTTACAAGGAGAAAGGAGATTACTATTTCCAAAACGAGTATTTATCTTTTGTTTTTAAAACATGTTTCTGCTTACCTGATGCCTGTACCAGATGGGAACAATGTAGGCTAGAATTAATTCATAGATGAGAAAAAGGCTGGGCTAAAAGACATCATCTGAATGTTTGGTCCAATAAGTTGTAAGATTTTCTTTCCTTCTAACTTCCAAGACAAAGTTTTCTCCTCACCTGGCTCCTGAGGCAGTGAAATGACAACCTGTTCAATCTCTCATTCACTTTTGCTATGGATTGGTGTTTTTTGTTTTTGCTTTGCTTTATAACTGCATTTTGAGCTGTGAGATGTAACTTAAGAGTCATTAATTTGGCTAAAAGGCCATTTCTGCACCTTCTGCAAAAGACCTTTCTCTAATTCCATCAGCAAATGCAAATACTAACAACTGTAACAAAAAATTAACTACAGTAGACTGGCTTAGCTGTGTGCTGTGCTTCAATGCAACATGCAGGCACAAGCCTCCTGCAGGAATTCTGGCCTTGATTTGCAATGTTAATGAGCACATGCCTAACAAAGTATGTAAGTAATTTCAAATCTATAAACTGCTTGCATGAAGTTAGGCTTCTGCTGTCTTTGTCTGGGGAGAAAGATAAAGAGAGCTTTTTGTACTCTTGGGCATGTTTGGTCTTTAAAAGACTTCTGGAACTAGAGGTTTCCAGCAAATCCAGTATGCTACTTCTGCCTAGTGTACCAGTTTTTATGGCTCCCCCAGCCACCAGGACTAATAAGCACAGTTTTTAAGTAGAAAAAAAAAAAAAAAAAATCAACTTTTTTGAGCTTATCTCCTGCTGAGATCAGCTCTGCCAAGAAGTCACTCGAGTTCAGTTTTGCTTCTAAACAAGCTCCCTGCACTCCCAGGAAAGTGAACAAAGCAGGGAAAATATACATACCATTTCATAAGAGAGCCTACCAAAATATAAACAGCAACATTAGCATTAATTTTATTTAGCCTGGTAGGAGACTGGTCAGAAAAAGGAGAGATCTCACAGGGAGCATGCTTATACTTGCCTACATGAGTCTGTAAACACCAGGCTGAGTTCTGCCTTAGTAGGAATGAGTGTTCTGCTGTGGGATTTGGCCGGAGCCTTACACAGTTGAAGGCAGTGGCTTGCTCACTGTTAGCTGCTTGAATGTAAGCACCAATATCAAAGAAATTATCATTTCAGGCTTCTCCTGAGCTTTACCAAGAAGATGCCTCAGCTAACATCTGCAGAGCTGATAAAATTCACCAAGCAAATGACTACAATTGGCTCCAAATGCTGCCAGTTGAGCCAGGACAAGCTATTGCCTTGTGCTGAGGAAAATGTAAGTTTGGTGTTTTTTTTGTTTCCTTACTAGTCTTAGTCCTATTTTTTTTTCTGAAGCTCTGTGTCAATTCCTACTACAAGCAAAGTCCAATAGTTTGGAGTACTAGCAAATGAGCAAAATGCTCAGTGAGGTATTAAGCTGCCCTGAAGAGGTACTTCCACATACACACCTGCAGTAAGCGTAACACTGTTACTGAAGTCAATGCTTGAATTACTCTCTGTGAGCATGCACTGCAAGCAATCCATTTAGCAGAATGAATTCAGGAAAAACATTCAGCAGAAAAAATCCCTTTTATCTTACAGACAAAGCTTAATTTAAATCTCAGTTATTATTTGTAACTTTACTAAAAGCAGCATCTATATCAGGGATTTTTTAAAATAAGGGAATAACATGAAATTGTGTTTTTTACCTCTTCCTGTAAAGCTGGATCTTGTGCTTGGAGAAATATGTAGAAGACACCTGACCAATCCGATAAACCCTGCTGTTTGCCACTGCTGTAGTAGCTCCTATGCTCTCAGGAGGCCATGCATGGGGAAACTAGAAATTGATGAGAATTATGTGCCTTTATCATTAACACCTGATCTGTTCACTTTCCACGAAGACTTGTGTACAACTGAAGAAGAAAAGTTACAGCACAAGAAACAGGAGTAAGGCTCACCTCTTTCACTCTCTTACCCGTGTTCCTTATTTTTACCCTGGCAATGCTTACCTTTCCCTTGTCCACTGTACTTGTTTGCCTTCTATAAAATGCCTTGGAAAGCAGCCATGTCCAGCCTCAGCAGCGCACCTACCTGCTTTTGTTTCTTATCTTTGTCCTACTTTCTTTTGCAGTCTGGTTGAACCTGTATTTATCTGCCTTTAATTAGAGGAAAGTCATTTTTCAGAGGTGGGTAGCTGTACTGGTATGTACAGCACCAGATAGGAAGCAATAAGTGCCCAAAGTTAGTTCCTCACACTGTCCTCTACAGAAACTGTGAAAGTCATATCATAAAAACATACCAGAAGAACAAGGAAGCTAATGCATGACCTTTATGGTTTAACTGAAGCTTGTCTCTCAGTGAGACAGCCTACGTATTTATCCAAAACCCAATCACTCCTTTGATCTCTGGATGCTTGTTTGCCTTTGTCAGAGAGAACTGTCACGTTGGACCTCCCACTACAAGGAAAAACAAGTTATCTTGGATAACTCATGCTATATTAAACTTATATTATCTAGGATACTCTTGAGTGGTAACAACACAAATCAACTGTATGATTTGTTCAGGGATACTAGTGGTGGAACAACTTCAAAAAAAAGCACTACTATTTTATTTCACAGGAGAATAGGGACATGCTCCCCACTGCAAATACCTGCCTGGTTGTTTCATAAAGATGAAAAAAGCTATAGAAAGCAAGTGGATAATAAGAAAACAAAGATCTTACTGGACTAGTGATTGAGAAGTGCTTCTTAAGCTGCGTGCTCACCTTCCAGCTTCACAGGACTTTGCTTCCCTTGCAGAATGCTCATCAACCTCATCAAATACAAGCCCCAGATCACACAGGAGCAGTTGACTTCCATCACCGTGGCTTTTACTGCCATGAGGGAACAGTGCTGCAAAGAAGAGAATCGTGAGGCATGTTTTGTGAAAGAGGTATTTGTTCCACTTTCAACTGTATGTTCTTAATCAAAATGAAAGCAGTTAAGGGTAAATTTCTCCATTAAGCAACAAAAAACAAAGTCTGTTTTTGCAATTTGCAACAATTCCTTTGGTTACTTTTCCAAAGATCTTTCTCTAGCTAACACTTGTTGAATTTGATTGATTGATTTGATGTTGAATACTTGACTGAATTTCCTTTTAAAACAAGTTCCTTTGCAATAGGGAGGGAAAGAACATTCAAAATTTTGTCAAGGTATTTCCTGTATTTATTTCTCCACATCTGCTTTTCTCTCACCCTTCCCGTGTTATTTTAGCTTTTTGAACTTCATACTACAGAGCTACTTAAATTTTTCTCTACCTTTGAGTACACTTGATTTTCCTTATTTCTCATCTCTCTCCAAAGTATTCCTTAACTGAAGTTTAAGAAGCTTTCCACGACCCTTGAGAAATGTTCAGCTCTGCTTTACCCAGCCTATCTACACAGAACCACACTACTAGCTCTTTATCATAAAACTACTTCAGTGTTTTTCCAACAGAAACAAAACCAGCTAAGACAATCTGAGCTGAGCAGCGGAAGTATCATACATACATGTGTTTGTACACAACCCGCAAAGATATAAAACGTTAAGGAATTGATTTACTGATGTACACACATTATTTTTCTTGCAAGTACGTTATCTTAAAGAGTGGTCAGGTGCTGACACAAGCTGCATGACAGTGGGGTCACCGTCCCTGGACGTGTTCATGAAACATTTGAATGTTGTACTGAGGGACATGGTTCAGTGGGAAATGTTGGTGGACGGTTGGACTGGATGATCTTAGAGGTCTTTTCTAACCTTGGTGATTCTGTGATTCCACGATCCTTCTGATTTTATTGCTTATAGTTGTTTTGCTTCTTTCAGGGTCCAGAACTTATAAAAAGAAGTGAAAAACTGCTGTCAGCCTGAGGAGCTCATTTAGCATATTGGAAGATATTGGTTGAATGCTATGTAGTTGCACAAATTAAATACTAAGCGTACCTTTTCTAAATATTCATGAAGTATAAACAGGAGAATATGAGTTATCATAGTGGAGAATACTGTGCTGTGGTTCTTTACCTACAAACCCAATGAAGTCAGTACAATTTTCACCAGCTATAGTTCTGCCAATGCCTGATTTTTTTCCACCATCAACAAGGTAAAGAGGTGCCTCCAGTAAAACATCACTTTCTGAGAAAAATCTGACAAGCTATGAAACTGTAAACACAGTCTACCTTCAGATCTGAGCCTAACAGAAATTTATAAGTGTATGAATTTCATTCAGATGTGGGAGAAATTTCTGTGATAACTTGATGTGTAGCTCATATGCCCTTGATTCAAAACAATTATGAACACGTAAAATTTAAACCAAAGCAAATAACTTAAACCCACTTGAATCCAAAAATAAGGTGCAACACAAAAGGTAACTGGATGGAAAATGAGGTTTTAAATGTGTCCATAATCTTATGCTACAGAACATTATTTTTCTTGTATGAAATGGTCATAGAAAAAGAAAAAAGTATTCTAATCTGGCTTCTTATGAATCATAAAGAAAAACAAGACTGAAAAAATCTGACCATAACAACTTTTAAAATATTTCTAAATCACCAAATATTTTTGGATATTTTAATAGAACTGTCTTTGAAATACAAAACATTCATTCACTAATAAGGGCTGCAGTAGGGAACAGTAAAATTGCCTTTAAGCACAGAAAGATTATCTTGGTCATCCCAAGCAGAACAAGGAAGAAGATAGATGAGCAAAATGTCATTAAGATGAAATGTGACACTTATGGTCAGCAGACAAACATTTAGAGAAAGCATCAGAATGCTGCAGAATTTAAAGTATATAATAAGAGATAATTTTTCAGAGTCAGATTGAAGAGGTTGACCAAATGAAGCCTTCTCATAATCCATCTTGTGTATATTGCCAGGCAACATTTTCATTAATGATATAGTGAAAGGAAAAACTATTCATTAAATGTGTGACAGACAGTGGACAGAGACTGTTGCAGATCTCCCTGCAGCATTTCTGATGTCAAAATCATCTTGGCATATTACAGAAATAGCCTAGGAAAACACCAGCTGTGTTCTGTGAAAACAAATTAAACATTTGACATAAGTATAACTAAGCAACTGCAGTAGTACAGTACAGGAAAAATATTCATTACAGTGTTGAATGAAAAACAGTGCAGTTACAACAAATCACAAACTGATCAAGAGTCACTGATATTTTGCTGCTAAGTGAAGCCTAGCATCATGCTTGAATGCTGGTGGTACAAACACAATACTAACTGATAAAACAGAAGAACGAGATATATCAAATATGCATCACAGTTTTGTTTTTCTCACCTTTCATCAGGACTTTGCTGAAGTACTTGAACAAATCTGGGGTCTCAGTTGCAAACAGAATTTCACTGAAAAGAAAGCAACAATTAACAGTCAAAGTTACATTAAAAAAAAAAAAAAAAAAGGGAAAATGAGACTAGATTGGGATTGTGCGGTTTAGTAAGAAAGGTTTTAAGAACATGTGAGTCTTCACCTGTTGAAAAAAGCAGGTTGCAGGACAAAGATAGCCAGTCAGCACCTAGCAGGAAAAACAAAGCACTGAAATCAATGGTCTGGGAACAGTAGGGAGCTTCAAAAGAGAGAGCACACACTACCCAAGATCCAGTGATGTTTTCATACAGAAAAATAAACAAAGAGATCATCAAAGAGATCATCAGCACAGTTTTCTCAGGATTTAATGTTCTAATGTACATCGCTCTTCCAGAATCTGGGGGTTGGGTTTTGGCGGTGTTTTTGAAAAAAAATTATCTTTCTTCCTCAAAGTCCAGTGATGACTTGGGGTTTTTCTCACTGGGTTGTTTAGTAGCAGCAAAATTATATAGTATTTTTTACTCTAGTATCTTCTTCATTATGTCTTAGGACTTGAATTTTTTTGTTCATCTTTGAATTTTTTCATTACTGCTACCTTGAGTTTGGAATAACACTTTGGAATAAAATCTCCCTCTGTTCTTGTCAGCATTTGTCAGAAACAGTTCATTTAAGCGACCGCAGTATTCACACAACTCACACCAGTGTAACAGAGCAGATTTATTTCACTAGTGCTTTAAATCCAGCAACCTATATTTGTATTTGTGCTAGGCTCCATTGTTAGTTTTCCAGTACCATTTAGTCCTAATTCAACAAGACAAGTGAATTCAATAGGATCCAAGTGTTTAACATCAGACGATAGCAAAAAATGACTCAATTTAGGAACACACAGGATTGGACAATCTGCTTTGCAAACACTTTTCCACATGCTCAGTGCACTGGCACTATCTTTCTTTTTAGTTTTTCAAATCTCAGACCAAAGAATTATGACTGTACCACGCTCCATTACTTTCATACTGCACATTCATACAACCACAAGCATTTACCAAGTGGAGCACAACAGAAATAGGCTACCTACACAAAAATACCTTAAATACATCTTTCTGGTTAAAACAATGAGAAGATGCAGCAAGGCAGCAGACAGCCCTACAGCACTTGCAGTTTTTTGAGTGCGTGCTAGATTTTCTCCCTGCTCATAAGTTTGAGCTATCTGCATATTGTTCTGTGTTTCAGTTCTGATTTGCTCCTTAGAGTAATTTAGGCAGAACAAAGCAAGAAATACAATCCAATATGGGTCTGTTCCCATACTTTAGCATAGTTTCTAGTGTCTCAGTATGGCCAGCTGGTGCCAAAACATACCTGTCTGCAGCTGAACAAAAAATGACAGTGCTTGATTTGGTTCAAGCTGACAACATCTTGGCTTTGGACGAAGAACAAGACATGACCATAGACTAACTACTTAAATTTCATGAAATTTGACCTTACAAGCCCAACCTGTGATGTTTCATGGTGAGTTTCCTATCTCCTAAACACTTGGCTAATCAATATATGAATGGTTCACCTGTGAAATTTCAGTGACATTTGCATGCATCAATGAACTGACATTGGCACACCCAAGGCAAATGTTACAAATGCCATGCATCTTGCTTGACTACCGAATTGTTTTTATTTCTCCCCTCTGTGCTCCCATGCCCACAATAATTTCCTCTGTAAGATTATAATAGATTGCACATTAAAATAAGCACCTGCCCCAAGCAAAATAGTTTAATTAGCACAATGACTTCTCATTTTTTAGTTACCATCCAAGTAGTGTCACCTCACAGGGAGTACAGCTTTTCACACTTGATGTATTCCACATGATTTCTAGATATTTTCTGTAACCAATTCCCTCCCTCTCAGCACATACATCCTGTTATGTGCAGAAACCAAACACACTGCTGGTACAAAACACAGACATCACATTAAAAAGAAGGTACTACTGGAGGGCACTTAATTGTGCACATTTTATTTACATCTCTACAATTTGAATTTTACTATTCAGCGTGATTGAACCACATAGGATCTGATAGAGGAATGCTATACACTGTGCAACTGTCAGACTGTCCAAAAACTGCATCTGCAGAAGGATGTCAACCCCATCCTGTAAGAGTTTTGATGTCAGCCTCTCACTAAACACTTCTCCTTTCCTTCTTCAAATAGGAAACAGAGAAAGTAACATGGAATAATATGTCTCAATGAAAACATGGGATGCCTTCTAGCACCCAATCAAGCAAATGCCACAATACTTTGTGAAGATTCTTTGCAGCTTAAAATAAGTGTCAGAGATAGTTTTGCTCATACAGTTAAGAGCTGAGTAGCCATGAAGATGGTGGACTTAGAATTTATATTCTTCAGACTTTGACTCAAAGGTTATATGAGTTACTTACCTACCAATTGGAAGCCACTGGGCTTTCAGGTCTCTCTTATGTAGGTATTTTTGTAAGCTATGTGAAATGCCTAACTGCAATCTTAGATACATAAATACCTTTTGCCACTTAACTCTACAGAAAAGCTTCCTCCTAATAAAATTTATCATTTTTTCTAACAGAAGGAAAGTCATATACTTTCTTTTCTTATTTTTGGCACGATTAGCACACTGGTTATTGCAACATTTTCCTGTATACCAGACTCTTGGTAATGGTTTGGAAATTAGAAGATTTTAAAGCCTTTGCTTTTCAGAACAGGACTTTTCCCAATCTGAAGTTTCAAGTTAGATTCAGACTTTGTCTTTTGGATGATTTAGTCCATCTTCTTAGGTGGTCCCCAACTTGCATTCCAGAGCCATAGTGGAGTGTGTACAGTTTCAGTTGCATAATTGTCAAAAGAAGCACTTTGCACACCTTTGTGCTCTAAGTGCTCTTCAGTGATGGCACATTCAAGAAAACACAGACTTTCCTTTGCCAAAGGCAGTGGGTGGTAGTTGCAATATGCCAAATCACATCAAACAGTAGTCTCTGTTTTTTTAAAAGTTCGATTTTGAAGGTGCTGGCATATCACACGCTTCTCTTTAAGGTATCTGAGAGAGAGAAAGAGAGGGAAAGGAGAAGAGAGAAAGAGAAATAGTGTGTTTAATCACACAGAATCCTTTAGAAAACATTTTTAACCTGAACTTGAACATTCTAGTTGAATGGGTAAAAAAAAGTTGCAGTGAAAGCCATTCTAACAGAAAATGGCAATAGCTTGTATTTATTTTTTTTTCCCCCCCTCTGTTCCTGGCTATTTTTATTCAAAATGATTTGATGGACATTAGTTAGCAGATTCACAGCTAGTTTAGATTCACATTGGTTTCAACCTCATGGTTTCAGAGCCACTGGTGTGGCTTTAATCTCCAGCTGTTGTGAAAACTGAGCTACCATCAAAACCACTCATGCCATTTTTCAGAAATTAAGTTCTAAAGGATATTCTTCTGCATCTGGAGTTCTGCATCTGTCTAAATTGAATGCAGTGACACTTAAATAGTACCACAATATTTACTGCATTTACACATTCCAGGGAAATACACAGCAGCAAGTAGAAACTGAAGTACCAGTCTAAGGCTCACAAGACATCCAAATCACAACAGAAGTGACCCTGGGGCTCCCAGTTTTATGAAAAAACTCCAACCTTGTATAAGTGGTCTGGAATTTACTCTGGTATCTTCCACAGCAACAGCTCATTTAGGGATGCAGGATACAGAAACAATTGCAATTCCCACAAAGTTCAGTGTAAGCAGTAACTGCACCCTGATACATAAATGCATTGATCTATTGAGCCAAACTATAACTGAAAGAATTCTAATGAACTGAAAGTGATCCCCCCAGATTTCATTTCTATTTACTTTGCAATTGTCTGTTGAATCTCCTGTTCTTCTTCTTTGTTTATTCTGTGCAGAATTGATTCCAAAAAGGGGAGATGAAATTGAATATATTGAGCAACCTATCAAGAAAATGAAGAGAAATGCTCATTAGTGACTATGTTAACTGGGAAAAATACTGTTAACTGTTAGAATGATGATATACATACATCGCTGCTGACCTCTTCCACATCCCTGTCCATGAGAAAAAACTTGGCAACCTTCTCTGATGGCCCCTGCAGGAGTCTGTGCAGCAAGGGAATGTCTCCACTTCTCAGCTGCTTCTTTTCTGAGATTTAAAAGCAATGTGCTGATACATAGAATACACAATAGTTCTTCTAAGTACTAGATGCATCTGGAAGTCTTGTTTCTTGGCAAAGTTTCTATCTTTGCCTGATGTGCAATTATTATGGATATAACAAGCCTCTAATGCATATTCCCAGGAAGATGTGGCACCTACATTTATACTACCATATGCCAGTGTCTTTCAAAATGCAACACAAAGGGAGTTGCAGTTTAGGTAATCAAGTACATGTTTAAGAGATTAGTTCTAGGCCTGACAATGCAGCTGTAACTCACTGAAACAAAATTCACTTCATAATTTTCAAACATCCTTTCAAACTCACATTTTGATATTTAAGGTACATTTCCCTCAGTTTTCCCATTCTCTCAAGTATTATTTTTAACAAAATATATATATATATATTTTCAAGAAGAAATAGAATCGTAATGCATTACGAAAGTGGGCATTTTCTATTAAAACCTGAATACTTTGAACTAGACATCTGGGGGATCCAAGACTATGTCTCAAAATTGTGAAGTCCAAATGAAGTGCGTTTAGTCTGGTTTTGACAGGTTAGCATTTCAAAGCTGAGCTGGGTATCTTCCAGCACTCCCTAAAACCTTTATATCCCTTTTCCAATTAAAATATTCCATAATAGTGCCACATGGAAACTGGCATCCCAAGACTGTCATGTGGTCATCTAGAACAAAAGTAACAGCAGAAGAGCATCTCAAGTAGATGTTAATTACAGGAAAAGCTGAGGCTTGTTTAATGGAAGCAGCCATACTCACAGCGCTCAAAGCACCCAGAACACAATTATTCAGGTTTTCCTCTCCATCAGAGAGGCACACATATCTGAGGGGTCCCAGAAAAGCAAAAATGCTGCACTGTGTTTCGGCAATGTGTGCAAGGACAGATGCCTGTGATGAATCCTGTCACTCCAAGGTAAGCAGTCTCCCCCATGTACACAGAAGATAAATAGAAATGAAATGACCCCACAGTGATATCTGGCTTACCTCCAGACACATGGATAATATAAAGTGCAAATTCATGGGGACTGTTTTCTATCTGTAAACACAAAACCAAAACACTATTCAGACTGACTGATATGTTTCCTGAGCATTTCATCAGCAGCAGATAAGCTACATGCTTCTCAACTCAATGTTAAACCAAAACCCACTAACTAGGACTTGTTAGAAGTTAGAAGACACTTTTTGTTTGGATAAGATTCAAAGCTGTGCTGCCATTACCTCTGTCCTTCTACTCCAGTGCCTTATTATTTCCAATACTACCATATTGCCTAAAGGAGCAACACACACCTTCTTAGACAAAACAAGTGATCTTACTGGAGTTTCCTTTCAGTATCCGTAACTATCTCATACAGTTTTCTTTTCAGATGATAATCGGATTTTCCAAGAATATTATCACTAACACAGCAACCTGTGATCTCTTCCACTTCCCTGCACTGCCAGGTTCAGAAAAAAAAAAAAGACTGCTTCAAAAATTATTTTTCAATATATGTGTACAACTGTATAGAAGTCACACCGCACAGAACAGAGCACAGAGTGCAGTTTTTAAATTTGGCTTCCTGGATCTCTCTGTGTGCCTGGATCCAACAGTGTGCATACCAGGCACTCACACTAAGCAATGCTTCCTTTTTGCTTTCAGAAAAATACAATTACTAGGGCCTGTCACTAGGGGGAAGCACAGTCAAACATCCTTTCTCTGCGCTGAATAACGCTGAAGGTGAATTTCCCCTCCAGTGCACGAAGGCATAAAGAAGCCATCACTAGTTCTCCCTTCACTGCAAATTACATATCTTTTCTAGGCATAGCTAGTCATTAAGGATTTGTAAAGTAAAAGCGCCACTCCTCTTACTTATGGCTTACTGTCATGTATATATGTTTTATTTCATGTATTATGATTTCAGTTATGTCCTGCTTTTCACACAGGACTGGTGGGACACTGATCAAGTTAGCATTTCTAGAATGTAGTTGCACTGGCTTCTGTAAGCATGCAATTACCTTGAACTTTCGAAGCAATTGTTCTATTACTTCTCTTGTTCTCATATGGCTGTTAATTCTTATCTTGGTTTCTGATCCAGAAGCTGGAGTGAAAACTGATGTCTAAGAAACAAAAACAGCAACAAAAGGCTGTGAATATGAGGACTCCTGTACTCAAAAGTTGAGACTCAAATGAATCTAAACCGGTGCAGCTCTGGGATGAAGTGAACTGTCAAGTACATTGTCACTGTTGCTGTGAAGGTACATGGTGTGCTCAGGAGAAGGGAATGCACCCCCCCAGGAAGGAAGGACCACTGTGGATTCTTTGTAGCTCTGACCAAACCACACTGTTGCTGTATGCACTTGAAACCTGCCTCCCTGGGGCTGGAGGCCAAGGCCTAAGGACGCAGGAATGGCCATACGGGGGGGACCAAGTGGGGAATGTCCCCCCTGGCTAAGATGATGCAGGGTAAGTCCAGAAGCTCATGAGAGGTTTTATTCTGCTCCAGTACCCAAACCTCAGGTGAAGAAAAACTGACTACATCCGTACCTCATAGTTGTAGAAGTGGCCATTAATAGAAAACCTGTGAGTTTCTACTTCTGTTCTAGCAATCATGGGGAATTTGGTCCTCTTCCTTACAGCTGCAGCACTGCTGACCGCCCTGGGCAGAGTAGCACAGTCATGTTCCTGCTCGCTCTTGGACTTCAGTGTGTTGCTTTCGTAATATGAATAACCTAGACAGAATGAAACTGCATCAGCATATTGTACAGCTGCACCTTGCTCCTTGCCAATACCAACACAGTGAGAAGGTTCGTGGTGGAGGGATTTATTTTGTTTTACATTTCTGGGAGAGAGTTGGGCATGGGCACACAATGAAGAGCAGTAGGCTACTTGCAGTGGCCACAGGCAACAATTGCCACTTTTTCTACTTCTTGGGAATGTTGTTTTGTTTTTTTTTGGTAAAAACACAGCCTACTAGTACATATAATTTGAAAATTTATCAGTACAGCCATATTTTTACCAACCAGTCATATATCAATATTTCAGCAACATACAAAAAATGGTAAATAGACTGAGAAAAATTACCTTTACTGAGATCTAATATGCAAAATTATTTCTGCAGTCACAGAGCAAAGATCTTAGTGAACACAAGAGCACAGACACTAACTTTTCTCAGAGTTCAGCTTCTCTTCAGTAGATTTCAATGTCTCTCCGCTAATATGATGCAGATCATCAAATTCTCCCCATCGTGTCATTCCCCTGAAATAACAAACCTACATTAACTTAGTAAATTTAATTTATCTTGTATCCAAGCTTTAGATAACACATTCCTATCCCTGTTCAAAACTTTATGGAACACAATTACAGCCTTCAATGTGGCATGCAAAGCAAGTCATTTTAGTTCATGTCATAATCAAATTTCTGTTCATTAAAAAAAAAAAAAAAAAAAAGGTGCAATTAGTGATCCCAAACATAACAAAATCCTATTTAGAGCCTGTTGAAAGTTGAAAATGACAGCCCTTAAGTTATTTGCAGTAATTCTTTGCATATTTCATAGCAATGTTGCAGATCGACCACAGGTAGTATGATGTGCAGACACACAGGAAAAAAAAAAATACTTGGACATTTAAATAGTCACAGGGCATGTCATTTCTGGAGTATGAAATATTGTAGAGCTTTCCAAACCAGTTCTGTAGGACAGCAGGGATTTCAAGCCATCTCTTGAGAAGAATGCCTGTTCCAAAGATTAACTTTTTCTATGTCTTTATTTCCATAATTCATTGAATAAAGTCTCTAGCAAAACGTCTCTGGCCAGTTAACTGCTCTCACCAAGAATAATCTAGTTTGTAGGAAAATAGTTAAAAGAAGAAGTATTTCCTATAACTAGTCAAAACAATATTCAACTAATTCCAATGAGCATGCCAAACAACTATCTCAGTTTTGTTCCATGCATTTAAAAAGTTCAATTAAGATCAAACAATCAAGCTGTTCTGCATACCTTAAAGCATGTCAGGGCAGTTTCACATTTCTGTGATCATGAATTAATATTTACTTTAAGATTCGCATCTGCTACCAGTCATACACTCTTGAAAGAATAAAAGGCAAAGAGAAATTTAACTGCTTGACTGGACTGTATCATACAGGACAAATGTAACCGATATCAAGAGACCTACTAAAGGTAAACAAAGAGAACCAGGTTTGCCTCAGACTCGAGTTCATTGCTGGTTACTCCCTGCGAGGTTTCCCACTAATTCCAAGAGCAAGAAGATGACTATTCCTGGTTTTACTGGAGCTAAGCAGCTGCAATTATGACAGAATTAAACCCACAATTCGAACCTCGTGCAATCTAAGACAACAAATTATTAAGAAAAGGAGCTCTTAAGTACAGAATTTACCAGGGAATCATTCAGGGTAAATTCAGGGTAAATATTGGCTCAGCCTCCATATTGCACAATACTCAGCTTCAGCTTGTCAGATGTAATTCCAAATTCACCAATCAAGGCTTGGGAAAAAGTATTAAAAACAGAAAAAGGAAATGTTCTAAGCACTTACACCATTTATTTATTTAAAGATCTGGGAAATCTAGCAGGATTCAGATCAACATAGAACACTCATAGGCAGCTGTCTGAAGGAACAGCTCATTTGTTTACATCTCTAATGTTTTTTAACATCAGATTTTGCATGGACTAAATATTCATTTCCTGGCTTTAACTTTGCCCTGAGAAGCAATGGTGTCATGCCTGAAACATCTGAGAAAGTAACCTAGCACAGACAATAATTTAGTATTAATCCACCAGCTTTTTGCTTCATGGTATAGAATGTGTACCACTAGGCATTTTTTTCAGGTGCTGCATGTTACTGGATGTATAGATTCTTATTTTTAAAAACATTTTGTGTACATAAATTTCTCAGTGCTTGCATGTAAACAATCAATATAGACAAGAGCAGCTTCCTCCTTCACCTTCTTGACAATTCTCAAGCAGAAAGCCAGAACAAGATGCATCTTTCTGCCCAACAGAGGTGAAAGATCAGTTCATTTACACCTGGTGAAGAGCATCGCTGCACAGTCAACCTGATGTTGCAGCCTTTGGGAAATCCAGGATATGCAACTATATCCCAGATAAGCCATAGCCTTTGAGGCCACCTTCATGAGCTGCCTCAAAACATCAGCTATCCCCCCCCTTCTTAATATGTTACCTTTTACTGGGGAACAAGCCCACATTCTCTGTTGACTTCAGTGTTACAAAAGAGGGTATCTGCTTCTCATCTTGAATTTTTAAGCGGATAGGATGTCGAACTCCCCAAAATATTGATAAGATTCCTTCAATAAATGGTTTACTTCCTTCTCGCTGTTGGGGGGAAAAAAGAATAAAAAAGGAGCACTGCATCATAGCACAGCCATAGAAGTTCCCTTCAGTTAAACGGGAATACTGTTGTGTTATGCTGACACAGACCTGGAAACAGGTCACATAGAGAGGGTGTGAAATCTCTGTCCTTAGAGATTTCCAAAACTCAGCTCACTAAAGCCAAAGCTGACCTGACCTACTGTCAGCATTACTCTGAACAGGAGGCTGGATTAGATAATTCTTCCAGAGGCTCTTTCCAACCAACATTTCCACAATCATAGGCAATTAGAAATCAAATCTTATTTGTTCTGCTTGGGTGAGTAGTTCTTTTAGAACAAAGGGGTAGAATAATTGCTGTTAAAGAAGGAAGACAACATTAATGAAGTCATCCTCACTGAGGTAGGGCAATGCAACAGTGTTATTGATGCCCATTCTTGCTGACAACAAATTTGGTCACTAGGTCTCTGAGTAGAATGAACTGTGACAGACAGTTGAATACTTCCAATTTTCAGACAATATTTGCCCAGAATTTCTCTAAAAGTCCTTCTGGTTCTAATGCAAGTCAAACAGAAGCATCTTGTGATGCTGAAGGATATTTAGACTGCTAAGCCAGGGACTGTGGTATCAGAGGCATGACTCATACTTTCATCAGTCCTTCAGCTACACAGACACTTCTGGTCTCCACAGAACGACATTCCTGGGGCTACTGTTGCATTCCCTGTGCTGAAGGTTCACTTTTGAGGAGAGACAGATAATCTGCAAATCAACTCAAGTGATGGCAGCCCAGCCATTACAAACTGCCTGTTCCAGCTGAAGGGGTAGGGGAGGAGCTGCATGTTGCAGAAAGCTTTGCAGTTCAGCTACCTCCCAGCTAATGAGCTGAGACTTGAGAGGTCGACCCAAAGAATGATTTTCTGTGACTGGGATTGCAAGGAAATCTCACTCAATGATCTCAAATTCCCATTTGTCTGAACTTACCTTTTTCACCTCTCTTCTCACATACTCTTGACTCAGCATTTGCTGAGGTGTTTTGATTATAGTGATATATTTCATCTAACATAATAAGGCGCAAGGTGTATCCTACATTGTTCAGTCTAACTGTGTTAAGCACCAGTACCCATCAGTACTTTTCCAACTATTACTTTATACTTTTTGTATCATTTTCACACAGATCCTTACCTGATCATATGACAACTGCAGATTTTCTTGATCAGAATAGTAAGAGTTATAGACCTTCAGAAGAGAATGGAGCTGCTCTCTAGGATAAAAGACCACAATAAAATTAATCACATTTAAACATCTCTACTACTGTAAAATCTAGGGCTTATGTGGCAGAGTAATGTGCTTTTTTTTTTTTTTTTTTCCTTCAATCTTTGTTACCCACTGAACATTTGAATAGGTTTGTTAATTATTAAGTCTTTCAGGAGTAAAATTTTGTCAGGAGTAAAATTTTGTCAGTTGCCCATAAGTTACTTTTTTAAAGACCTGATATACAGAGGAAATGAATTAGTTGGTCTTAGGTGACATTAATAGCACTGCCCTAGAATAACTGGTACTTCGAACTCCTGCTAGAGTGAGGGAGAAGCAAACAGGAACAATGCTCCCATACAAAATGTTGCAGAAGATTTTAGTTAGGTTACAATTTGTTTTCTCTATGTGATAGTTTTCAATTCATTTCTGTTTTTACATTTATTCTTCATCAAAGCAACTACAAAGACAAAATAATTCAGTTTCCTTCTGCTTGCAACATTACAGCTTTAAGTCTTTACTGAGAGGAGAATGGATAGATATGAAGAAAACATCTGCCTACAAGCCAGAGTTATAACCAAGCCCATTGTATCAGATTCCAAACAGAACTGCTCTACAGTTTAAAGAAGCACAGCATAACCTTCTACTGTGAAAACGCTTCACAGAGCAAACGCCAAGCAGTCTGGGGGCACACACATTGTGCTTCTACAACATCCCAGCTAGATCACACATCTAACAGCTGTAGTGCTACCAAAACCCACAGTTCTGACACTGCAGCTCACATGGGCCTTGCAGATAGGGAAGAAGCAATAAATACTGTGCTGCACAAATATGAAATGGTGAGTGCTCAGGCACCAGCTCTCTGCAAAAGAGACTTCTGGTCACTGTTCTGTACCAGCAGACAGTGCCGTGCTGTACCACACAAGAAGGTACCCAGGGGAGCACCCTCCTCAGAGCCAGTCTGCTTGAATTACAAGCTGAAGGCTGAGTTTGGTTAATGTGCTCTGCTTTTTAGTATTGCTTTTGAAGAACAACATACACCACACTGACAGAGCCCAAAGGAGAGCGGAGGAAGCGAGAAGTGCTGTGAGCCATGAAGGAAAAAAGCAAGTCACAGCTCAAGCTAGAAAAGCCTGAACAGAAAACCAGGTGACGAATATTTTCAGTATCAAGAAACATTCTTCCCAGATCAGTTAAACAACAAAGGTTATTTAA